>NC_081398.1:12942751-13316918 GCF_030684315.1 Stegostoma tigrinum
CACCTTTTCCCCGCTGTTATCAGTTCTGAAGAAAGCTCATAGAAATAGAACTGGACAGGACAAGAGTGCACCCTTCAGCACATGATGTTGGGCTGAACATGATGCCAAATTAACCTGATCCCTTCTTCCTGCCCTTGTTCCATATCCCTCCATTCCTTGCATATTCATGTTTTAATCTAAAAATCCCTCAAATGCCCCCATCTTATCTGTCTCTGCCACTTGGTAGTGCGTTCCAGACTCCTACCACTCTCTGTGCCCCTCACATCTCCTTTGAACTTTCCCACTTACACCTTAAATGCATGCCCCTCATATTGAACATTTCAAATCTTGGATAAAGGTTCTGAATGTCAACCCTATCTAAGCATCACGTTATTTTATCGACTACTATCAAGTCTCCCCTCAGCTTCTGCTGCTCCTGAGAAAACAACATGAATTTTTCTAACCTTTCCTTATAGCTCTTATTCTCGATTCCAGGCGCCATCCTGGTAAATATCTTCTGCACCCAAAAAGTTCACTTTGTTTTCTTTCCACAAATGCTGCCAGGCATGCTGAATTCCTCTGGCAATTTCTGTTTTTGTTTGAGATTTCCAGCATCCACAGTTTTGTTTTGTTTTATTTTACCGTCAAGATACCATAATATGATCAGATTGTCAACTTGCTCTTGCACTCGTGAGATGACCAGTGGTACTTTAACCCCAAGGCCACCACACGTCACGCAAGGGAAAAGGTGGAGAATGAGAGTTCTTTGTGCTCCCCTGAGCTGGTACAGGAATTGAACCCATGCTGTTGGTACCACACTGATTCCCAAACCAACTGTCTGGCCAGCTGAACTGAACTGATCCCTTACTTTGGCATGTACTGAATGTGGTTGCATCCTCAAAGTGATATTTTATCTTGTTTATAACCACCTTTCCTTCAGGGTGACAAAGTGAGATCTAAAATAGTTTGTTAGTGGACTCAAAAGGAAAGAGCGAATCGTGTCTGGGACCTAGCATTCATTACCAACACTGGGAGACTTACTTTCAACTTCAGATTCCTCCAATTGAGGCATACATTGTGGCATTGTTCTTGGCCCTTAGATCCTTTTCTTAGAACAATATAGAAATATCTTCAGCACATCAATATTTTAAATCAAAAGGTATGGCACCGTCTATGTAAAGTGTAATATGCTGTGGGGAAAGATATAATAACGTGCTAGAGTCACCATATGTTGGTAAAAATGCTGTACCATGTTAAAAAAGACATTAAATTATGAATTCAAACTTCTTTTGATGAAGTTAAGATCACTTATTGAAACCGAATGTGGTAAATGATCAAACCAGGGCATCATGCTCCATTAAATAAATTGGAAATGCAGGCTTCCTTGTAAGTCTATCAGCTTGATCAGATCGTAAGCAACGATTATGCTCATATCTGAAAAAAGATGATTTAAGCTGAATTACATCTGATATCACAACTGAACTGTGCACCTTGTCAGTACTGATACGTATATAAGGTCTACAACACATAAAAAGATTTTGAAATGTAGACCCAATTGGAATTTACCTAATAATGTTCCCTTCGGAGCCTGCGATTAAATGCGGCCCCAGGCAACAGTAGGTTACATTGGTGAGATATGATAAAGGCACTGAACAGCAGTGTCATGAATGATCTGCCTCGGTTACTTTTAGACTTTCATATCACTGACACGAGGTTCAATCTATTACAGAGTTGAGACACAACTTTGCTCATTTCGCTTGCTATGAGTTTTAGTGGTGTAAATAGGAGCTTGAAAAACAGCAGAGCTAGAAAGAAAAGTATTTCTGTTGTAATGTGCTATGAAGATGCTTGTTTTTCAGATTGATTGGAGGTTTTAATTTTTGAAGGTGTGGAAAATGAATTTGTTTCAGGTGTTGTTGAAATATCTTGAGTAGGTTCTTTAAATTGGCCATTGGAAGTTCTTTGTGAACATTGAGAGGCATTTTGTTACATGGCTTTCTGTAAAGCCCATGGCTGGTGATAACTGCTTGCTTTATTGCAAACCACTTCTAGCGCTGTTTTAAGTTGTGGCTGGTGTGAATTGTTTCATCAGATTCAGTTGGTGGAAAGTCCGCTCAGAACAAGCTGCCTAACTGGGCTCTCCTTTTTCTGAAATGGCAACTATATACTTGAGTTCAAAGTAAGATCTAATAGTCCTTTTGGAACAGTGATTAAAAGAACAACTTGAGGTTGTATTTTCTGAGAAAGCTGTGTCTGTAAAGACTTCAGAGTAACTTGGCCACGTGGTCCTGAACATCAGACTTTGCGCCATTCTCAGCTTAGCCTTTTTTTCTCCCTTAGGAATAACCTATTTCCCAAGGTGGTACTGATTTTTTATTTCAGAATTTTAATTCCAGTGGAGATGTTTTTCGGAGATGGTAGGAACTGAAGATGCTGGAGAATCTGAGATAATGAAGTGTAGAGCTGGATGACCACAGCAGGCCAAGTAGCATCAGAGGAGCAGGAAAGCTGATATTTTGGGCTGAGAACCTTCTTCAGAAATGAAGGGTCTCAGCCCGGATATGTTTTTCAACTACTTTTCCTGAAGAGAGAGTGTGTGCGTATTATGTAGATATTTATGGGGATCATCATTTATAATGCTGTATTGCAGAGTACATAGGCATTTTAATCAACCTGTTAAAACATACGTCTGGAGCAGGTCGGCCTTGAGCTTTTCTGGCTGTGAGGTAGGGACGCTACCACAGTCCTCCACTGACCAATATTGCATTGATATATAGAACAATTACAGTGCAGAAAGAGGCCATTTGGCCCACATTGACCCTCAAAAAACCTTCACAGGCCCACACCCCATGCTGTAACCCTGCATTTGCTGTGACTAATTGGCTGACCCAGCACATCTTTTGATGCTCAAGAGCAATCCAGCACGGCCAATCCTCCCAAACGTGCACATCTTTGGACTGTGGGACCACATCGCCCAGTTGAAACCAACACAGGCATGAATAAAACACACAAACTCTGACTTGCCCAAGAGAGATGCCCAAAGCTGGATTCGAACCCAGGCACCTACTGGAGTAGAACTGCAGTGCCAACCACCGAGCCCCTCTGCCACCCAGGGGTCAACACCACTTGCTTTGTTAGTCAACCTGCCAAAGTGTTGGGTCACCAAAAGACTGGCGCCTGATCAATTTCGCAGAAACATATAATCGCTACGTTGTTGAAGCAGGACAATCGGCCCAACCAGTCCACACCAACTCTCCGGAGAGCATCTCACCCAGACCCAGCACCCCAACCTCCAACCACATTTCCCAAGGCTAATCTCCCCAGCCTGCACATCCCTGGGCACTATGAGCAATTTAGCACAGCCACTCCACACTAACTTGCACATCTATAGTTCTTTGAGAAGGTGACCAAACAGGTAGATGAGAGTAAACCGGTTGATGTGGTGTATATGGATTTCAGCAAGGCATTCGATAAGGTTCCCCACAATAGGCTATTGTACAAAATGCGGAGGAATGGAATTGAAGGAGATATAGCAGTTTGGATCGGAAATTGGCTTGCTGAAAGAAGACAGAGGGTGGTAGTTGATAGGAAATGTTCATCCTGGAGACCAGTTACTAATGGCGTACCGCAAGGGGCGGTGTTGGATCCACTGCTGTTTGTCATTTTTATAAATGACCTGGATGAGGGCATAGAAGGATGGGTTAGTAAATTTGCAGACGACACGAAGGTCAGTGGAGTTGTGGATAGTGATGAAGGATGCTGTCGATTGCAGAGACACAGATAAGCTGCAGAGCTGGGCTGAGAGGTGGCAAATGGACTTCAATGCAGACAAGTGTGAGGTGATGCACTTTGGTAGGAGGAACCAGAAGGCAAAGTACAGGGCTAATGGTACGATTTTAGTAGTGTAGATGAGCAGAGAGATCTCGGTGTCCATGTACACAGATCTTTGAAAGTTGCCACCCAGGTTGACAGGGCTGTTAAGAAGGCATACAGTGTTTTCGCTTTTATTAATAGAGAGATCGCGTTCCGGAACCAAGACGTTATGGTGAAGCTGTACAAAACTCTGGTGTGGCCACACTTGGAGTATTGCGTACAGTTCTGGTCACCACATTATAAGAAGGATGTGGAAGCTTTGGAAAGGGTGCAGAGGAGATTTACTAGGATGTTGCCTGGTATGGAGGGAAGGTCTTACGAGGAAAGGCTGAGGGACTTGAGGCTGTTTTCATGAGAGAGAAGCAGGTTGAGAGGTGACTTAATTGAAACATATAAAATAATCAGATGGTTAGATAGGGTGGATAGGGAGAGCCTTTTTCCTCGGATGGTGACGGCGAGCACGAGGGAGCATAGCTTTAAATTGAGGGATGAAAGATATAGGACAGATGTCAGAGGTAATTTCTTTACTCAGAGAGTAGTAAGGGAATGGAACGTTTCTCTGCAATGGCAGTAGATTCGCCAACTTTAGGTACATTTAAGTCGTCATTGGATAAGCATATGGACTTACATGAATAGTGTAGGTTAGATGGGCTTGGTATGACAGGTCGGCACAACATCGAGGGCCGAAGAGCCTGCACTGTGCTGTAATGTTTTATGTTCTATCTATTTGTGAACAAACACTCACAAACTTCAAATTTGTTCAATCAAAACCAATCTTTAATTGACAAAATGCAAGTGACGAACACCCGTTCTAAGGCACGATGATCTGATATGCAAAGCTATGCGACACTCATCTTCCACGGTAGCATGAGTGAGCCAAGTCTAAATTACATTTGACACAAGCTAACAGGCGTTGATGACTAGTGTTGTGGTCTTCAGTGCTTCAAACTCAGTGTTCTTCTTCATTCCTCTGAGGATGATTGTTCCTGGGTTTCTAGCCCAGTGTTCAGCCCATCAGTGTATTTATTTCTCAGGGAGGTGTGTGACACAGTGGCTGAGTGGGGAACACTGCTGCCTCCCAGCCTGGGGGGCCTGGATTTGTTTCTAGCCTCAGGTGACAGTCAGTGTGGGGTTGGGAAACGTTCTCCCCGTGTCTGTGTGGGTTTCCTCCCACAGTCCAAAGGTATGTGGATTAGCCATGGGAAATGCAGGGTTACTGGGATAGGGCGAGGGGGTGGGTCTGTTTGGGGCGTTCTTTGAAGGGTTGGTGTACACCTGATGGGCAGAATGTATGGCTCCCACACTGTAGGGATTCTTTGGCAGTTAACCTGCTTGTAGAAAATTGCCAAATTCTTTCACTTCAGCAGTTAAAAAAATTTAATATTCCAGTTGGTGAGGCTATCTCCTGCTGTCTATCTGTTCAGACGAGTTCCCGTTGCTTCAGTTAATTAAGTTATCTTCTGCCGTTGAGTCAGTAGCTTGCTCAGCTCAGATTTTCTTAGAACCTCTTGGCTCCTCAGAGCTCCCCAAATTTACCAGCATGCGATAGAATCATGAGGGGAATAGATAAGTTGCGTAGCCAATGTCTTCTATCCACTGAAGGGGAGTCAAAACCGAGAGGACATCAGTTTAAGGTGGGAGGGGAAAGGTTTAAAAGGGGCCTGAGGGGCAAACGTTTCCACACAGAGTTTGGCGCGTGTGTGGAAACAGCTGGGAGAGGAGGCTGGTACAATGACAACTCTTAAAAGGCATCTGCGTGGGATCATGAATAGGAAGGGTTTAGAGGGATATGGGCCAAATGCTGGCAAATGGGAGTAATTCAGATGAGGATTCCTGTTTGACATGGACGTGTTGTGTTGAAGGGTTTGTTTCTGTGCTGTGTGACTCGAGACCAGAAATCCATGCTGAGACCACACCAGGCTGAGAGCCCACGACACTGGGCCACTGAGAGACCACTATGTTCGACTGAGAGACCATAACACTGGGTCACTGAGAGACCATTACGCTAGACTAAGAGATCACCATAGCAGCTCACTGAGAGACCACCAGACTAAGCTGAGAGACCACCAAAAGCGTAGAGTAAGCTTTAGTCTGTGTTTATCTCAGATCCCACTTCCTAGACCAAGGGGGTGGCCATGGGCACCCGCATGGGCTGCAGCTATGCCTGCCTCTTTGTAGGTTACGTGGAACAGACCCTCTTCCGCACCTACACAGGCCCCAAACCCCACCTCTTCCTCCGTTACATTGATGACTGTATCGGCGCCGCCTCTTGCTCCCCAGAGGAGCTCAAACAGTTCATCCACTTCACCAACACCTTCCACCCCAACCTTCAGTTCACCTGGGCTATCTCCAGCACATCTTCACCTTCCTGGATCTCTCAGTCTCCATCTCAGGCAACCAGCTTGTAACTGATGTCCATTTCAAGCCCACCGACTCTCACAGCTACCTAGAATACACCTCCTCCCACCCACCCTCCTGCAAAAATTCCATCCCCTATTCCCAATTCCTCCGCCTCCGCCGCATCTGCTCCCACGATGAGACATTCCAACTCCCGCACATCCCAGATGTCCAAGTTCTTCAAGGACCGCAACTTTCCCCCCACAGTGATCGAGAACGCCCTCGACCGTGTCTCCGGCATTTTCCGCAACACATCCCTCACACCCCGCCCCCGCCACAACCGCCCCAAGAGGATCCCCCTCGTTCTCACACACCACCCCACCAACCTCCAGATACAATGCATCATCCTCCGACACTTCCGCCATCTACAATCCGACTCCACCACCCAAGACATTTTTCCATCCCCACTCTCTCCATGACTCCCTTGTTCGCTCCACATTGCCCTCCAACCCCACCACACCCGGCACCTTCCCCTGCAACCGCAGGAAATGCTACACTTGCCCCCACACCTCCTCCCTCACCCCTATCCCAGTCCCCAAGATGACATTCCACATTAAGCCGAGGTTCACCTGCACATCTGCCAATGTGGTATACTGCATCCACTGTACCCGGTGTGGCTTCCTCTACATTGGGGAAACCAAGCTGAGGCTTGGGGACCGCTTTGCAGGACACCTCCGCTCGGTTCGCAACAAGCAACTGCACCTCCCAGTCGCAAACCATTTCCACTCCCCCTCCCATTCTTTAGATGACATGTCCATCATGGGCCTCCTGCAGTGCCACAGTGATGCCACCCGAAGGTTGCAGGAACAGCAACTCATATTCCGCTTGGGAAACCTGCAGCCCAATGGTATCAATGTGGACTTCTCGAGCTTCAAAATCTCCCCTTCCCCCACCGCATCCCTAAACCAGCCCAGTTCGTCCCCTCCCCCCACTGCAACACAAAACCAGCCCAGCTCTTCCCCTCCACCCACTGCATCCCAAAACCAGTCTAACCTGTCTCTGCCCCCCTAACCTGTTCTTCCTCCCACCCATCCCTTCCTCCCACCCCAAGCCGCACCCCCATCTCCTACCTACTAACCTCATCCCACCTCCTTGACCTGTCCGTCTTCCCTGGACTGACCTATCGCCTCCCTACCTCCCCACCTATACTCTCTCCACCTATCTTCTTTTCTCTCCATCTTCGGTCTGCCTCCCCCTCTCCCCCTATTTATTCCAGAACCCTCACCCCATCCCACTCTCTGATGAAGGGTCTAGGCCCGAAACGTCAGCTTTTGTGCTCCTGAGATGCTGCTTGGCCTGCTGTGTTCATCCAGCCTCACATTTTATTATCTTGGATTTTCCAGCATCTGCAGTTCCCATTATCAGAGAATAAAATGTGGTGTTGTGTTATGGGATATCCCTGCTCTTCAGATAAACATTAAACTCTATACTTTGACTCAGAGTATTGCAAAGCTGACCCCTACCTCACTGTTGACGCGATGTTAAATAGAGGACTCTCTCACCTGCAGAGTTAGGGTAGGCCAAGGCCCTATCATTTCTTTCATAATCAGTGACTGGGTGGTTTTGATATTTCTTATGACCAATCCTGGTCATTCTATGTTAGAAAATACTCGTGACCTTGTCAATTTTGTCAGGACATTAATTAAAGCATTTCCTGAAGATGAACAATGCCAGTTGGAGCAGGTAAAGATGGCCTTGATTTTCTGTTTGATGAGGCTAAGAGAAGTTTTAATGAGAAATACAGGTGCAAGTTTCCAAAGGTCAGAGATATCAAGAAGCAGAGAACAGCAGTTTAAAGCCATTGCCAGCAAAGCCTACAGAGTAGATGTAGAAATTCATGTCCTCATGCCCTCTTAAATGCCTTGGGGAAGAGCCTTCCATGATCTACACAGTCTATGCCTTTGTACAACATTGTATCACCCACTCAGATCCCATATCAGCCATCCCTGCTCTGGGGAAAACAAAGCCGGCACGTCCAGTCTCTCCTCATAACTGAGAGTTTTCATTCCAGGCAACATCCTCGTGAATCTCCTCTACAACCTCCCCACTGCTATCATGTCCTTTCCAAAAATTTGCCAACCAGAATTTTCCACAGTATTCCATCTGTGGCCCAAGAAATGTTCAATGAAGTTGTAACAAGACCCCCTTCCTCCTGTATTCTCTTTCCAAGACAACAAAGACTAACATCCCCATATGCCAACTTAACCATCCTGTCTACCTGTGCTGGTAGATTCAGGGATGTCTGGACATGTCCCCCAATGTTCCTTTGTTCCTCAGTACTCCATAGAATCTATGATTTATTTGGCCCTTCCAGCCTGCTCCGCCGTTCCATAGAACCATGGCTGATCCAACATTCCTCGCATCCACTTTCCTGCCTTTCCCCCAAAACCCTTGATTTCCCGACTAATCAAGGATCGAAATTTGACGAAGGTAAACTCAAAACATTAGCTTGATCTCTCTCCATGTAATTTCAAGCAATTTCTTGTTGTCAGTGCAGATTCCAGATCTGTGAAGGATCTGTCTCTCTCACTCTTAACTGTACACACACACTCTGCTCCTAGAGTTCCCAGTGTGGCCATGGCATCCTATTCATCCATAAAACAACCCTGATTTCTCATTTATTACCTCAGCTCGGTATGAATTACCTACATTTGCAATTTTGTTCCATAACCAACCATCCAACAGCCACAACATGTTCCTACGGACCAGGAATGATTGTCACCAGCTTTCTCCCTGATTCCACTTCGCTCCAGGTTTGCTGGGGCTCCTTGAAACCAGACCCGGTCAAATATGGTCTTGATGTTAAAGGCAGTCAACACTGGAATTCACATAATCTTGACATTACAGTCATTCAGTATTTCCCAACTAGTAATTTATTTTTCTCGAAATGCTCCCTGTCTGTCCTCTGCTGAATTGGACCACCATGCAGAGTGACGGCAGTGTGCACCATCCAACAGACACACTGCAGTAACTCATTGAATCTGTTTCAACCAAGAACTCAGTTCTGAAAAAGTGTCACACCAGGTTCAAAACATTAACTGTCTGTCCAGATGCTGTCAGACCTGCTGAGTTTCTCCAGCATTTCCTGTGTTTGTAAAGTAACATCTCCATTCTATTTTTCCCAGATTATTTTCCTGAGGATATGTGATTGGAATCAGACCGGTGTGTTTTGCATTTCACCTTTGGTGCATATGATGTCAACCCAAAGACATTTCAAAACCACTTGTTTTCGGTCGTTGCAATTTCCCAATTAATTTCCAAATTCAAAATACCTAATTTCTCCTGCAAGCATCCGGTCAGGTATAAATGTCTCACATACTTAATGTGGAGTAGTGTATCTTACCAAAATGCACAGTGCACCAAATGGTCTGCTCTTTGCAGTTTATTATCCCATCCTTGCAGCTATCGGCATCCCAGGTACGGTACTGGAAATTGTTGTATGCTTTGAAAGTCATTTTGACTTTCGCTGCCTCAAAACAAAATTGCTGTAATCACGAGTCTGTGTTGTGTAACTCTTCCCCTTTCAATATTATAAAGTCTTTCCTGGAATGATACTTGCTTTGAACATATTAACGTACCTCTTTAGCTTCAATTCTATCGTTCAACCATACCACTGCTTTGGATATGCTACTATTTCTCTCTTTCACCTGAATATTTTATTGACTCGTGCATAATAGTTTGTTGCAAATAACAGCATTTGCTTTAAAATATCATCCCATGTAGTCTTTTACATTGAATCATACATCTCCGAGTTCGGTTTGCAATTTTTTGCGTTAATGTGTCAAGTTTTCTCTTCAGTTGTTTCCTTTATCAGTCTTAATAGTGTGACTGCAGATTTTTTTCCCGAGTTTTGAGGCACCAATTTGAGAGAATGATGACCACCAGCTACAACTCAACATTGTGTCACTTGTCATGATGCTGTCTCTTTAAGAGGGTACTTTCTCCTGTTGTTGTTTTTTGTGAAGAGAGGCTGGAAGGCAGAGGTAACAAACTAGCCACTGAAGACAGCTTAAATAAACAGCTTGAGAGGACTTATTTTTGTACATTAGGACAATGGAAACAGCCTGCACAAGTGTGGCCAGCTCTTATAGATCAGGGTTTCTAGTATTTCAAGTATTAAGCAGCAAGAAGCCATTGGATTGGAGATTCAGTGAATGTCTCTTCGCTAGTATTCTCTCTGTACCTTCTCTTGAGGTTTTGACCACCTGCACTGGAGAACTGCATGTAAGAATCTGTGTCAGCATTTACCTTTTTGCCAACAGATGTGATTTTGGTATGTCACTGTATTGCAACAATTAATTAGTCATAGTTACTGTGTCTGTTATTCAGTTCAGACATACACTGCTGTTCTTATTCGAAATTCCTGTCTTTTGTTTGTATTTAGCTGTGATGCTGAAATAGACTGTGCTTTTTATTAATGTTTGTCCTGTCACATCACATCTAGAACTTGGCAATTTACATCTACATTAAAAATAAGAAAAAAGTTAGGGTCTGGGCCACCTTCTTAAAAACCAGAGGCATGAAAAGACCTCTGGTTTATGATCTTTCTAAACTGTAAAAAAATGTTCCAGGCTGGAATGGTGAGCACTCTGGGCTCTGAATCCAGTCACTTTCATCCAAATTGTGGTGGAATCCCATTTCTCCCTAAAGTGGTGACTGAGGCAATGGACTGTCAAGGAATTATGGCCTACAATTCTGGGTTGATCTACCAACTATCTCATCGTCAGAGCAAAGGGTCATGTTCTGCAGTGTTAGCAACCTTTGTGCCAGCAGTTCAAGTCCCAGTTCCCCTGTCCATATCTCACAATCTATCCAAACAGGTTGATTTGAAATAAATATGAAGGGAAATATGTTGACATGGTATCAAGCAGAATTCTGAAGTACACACATGTAATGCTTATCACTGAATTGTAAGCTAAAATGGAGTGAATATTCATTTCTGGTGTTGAATTTCATTTTCTGGATCGTGGGAACATGACATGGAGCCCATCAAGTCTGCTCCAGCAAGAATTACTCGAAATCTACACCGACCCCACTTTCAAGCCCACAGCCTTGCATGTTATAGCATTACATATGCTCATCTACTTCCTTTCTTTGCAGGTTGTGAGGTTCCCCACCTCGACCTCACTCCCAGGGAGTACATTCCAGAACTCACCACCGTCTGGATGAAAGACAATTGTCCTCAGAACCTTTCTAAATGTCCTGGCTTTTGTGACACGTTTCCATGTTAAATTAGAGTAGAAGACTATTCAATATTATGATCGTATTAATTCCTTGTCTGTTGTAGCCAAGACATGGCTGATTTTCAATGTTATGATCACTATTTATGACTCGACCCAACATGACATGGCTCAAATTAATTCACAGAGTTCAGGGGATTAAAATTTCTCAGCTCAAGTTAAGAATTGTCTGCAATGAAATGATGTTATTTTGTGGAAAATTGTTCGCAAAATTGTGTGCATATGGGAACAATTTAGGGTCACTTTATTTATAAGTTTTATTTTTCTCTGTACCACATAATGTTGGGGTTCCACTCTCAGTGTCTAACTCCAATCCTGGTTCAGCGTCAGCTTGATCTTCAAAGTGAAATGTTACTGATGGTTTCTGAGTGAATATTGTTCAGGCCATACCAAGGCAAGGTTCTGAATTGTTCCTGCTCTCAACCTTTCCTTAACGAGTTATCATGAAGTAGCATCTTTCCTACATGTGTCAAAAAGATGTAATTCAATTTACATGATCAAGTGAGCAAATACCTTATCCTGATCCTCCTGCGCAGCTCCAGTGGCAGTGCTGATTACATGGTATGTCTGTATCCGAATGAGGTAAAGGTGCTGTTGCCAATGTCCTCCTTGACCATGAGGCTGCTATCTCTTTTGAAAGAAATGATTGGTGCTGTTATCACCTAATGACCACCAAATCTCAGGCAAAGCGAGATGGTGAGAAGGACATAACTTCATGGTAAATGCAAATACAAAGACCTAACCAATCTGGAAAAGATCTCACAATCTACTTGCTCATTTATGTGTCTGAGCCTTAAAGCTGGGAATCAGGAGGACTGTGGTAAATTATTCCTGAGTCTTCACCAATGTTGCCAAAGCAAAATTCACAAAAACCATAATCACACTCACATTGTGATACAGAATTTCATTCATCAGATCGAATAATATTGATATCAATATCGCAATTTAATAAATGAAAGTGAATGTGACATTAATAGATTTCAAATATTGATCACAACATTTCAGCTTCTACTTTAATGTTCTTTTGCAAATATTATTTTCTTACCTAAATCCTTCAATGCATTTACTTTCTTATCCAAAACATTCATATTTAATATGAACAATATTATATAACTTCACAAAGTGATATCTATTCTCAAATCTATGTTTGGCTGTTTTATTGTTTTAATCAAAAACTACTGTTGATAGAATAGGGATTTGGTTTTGATACTTGGTACCAAATGTTAAAATTTCACATAAAATTATGATAATAAAACTTTATTTGAGGAGTCAAACCATATGGTTCTGTTCACACTGTCTCACTCACTAATCCTTTTCCATCATTCTCTGGATTATACATCTTTTTCATATTGCAGTTAACTTGGCAGTGATTGTGATCCTGTCCAGAGGAAGGTGTGGAGGAAGATGTATCACTTACTACCTCGTATCCATGGCAGCGACAGACGTACGAGTCATTATCACAGCCTCGATATTGATCCGTATTGTTGGAATTTGCTTCCCTTCAAGCATCTTCTATGTTACCCCAGTCTGTAGTGTCAATTTGGGGCTAATGGCTCGAAGCAGGGATTGTTCTGTGTGGACAACTGTTGTATTCACTATTGATCATTTTGTGGCCATTTCTTGCCCCAAACTGAAGACAAGACATTGCACAGAGAAAGTAGCAGCTTTGGTTATGGGGCAGTTTGTGGCATGAGCTGTTTCAAAAATACCTTCTGGTATTTCATACTTGAACCATTATGTAGAATCAATAACATTCCATGGTATTGCAAAATTAAGTCAATATTTTATACATCACCTGCATGGGCTGCATTTGATTGGATCCATCAGATTTCAACCCCTTGTCTCGCATTCGTTTCGATCTTACTGCTCAATGGTGAGACTGTCAGACAAATTCTAAAGGCCATTCAAACTTGCAAAAGACTCCGTGTCGGAAAACCGGCGGAAAATCTGAATGACACGGAGGTGAACAATTGGAGAAAGTCCATCATCCTGCTCTTCCGTATCTCAGGCAGTTTCATCCTGTTATGGCTACCAAGTCTGTTAACATTTCTCTGCATCCGAATTAAAAATGTAAGTCATTTCTGGGGTTCCAATTCCAATTTCATCCTGGAAGAAAGTGGGCAATATGCTTCAGATCTTAAGTTCCTGTATAAACCCATTTATTTACGCAGGGGCCCAGAGTATGCTCAGACAGGAGTTAATGAGTGGCATTAAATTTTCTGCCAATTTCATTTCAAAAATATTTAAATTTTGACAGATAATAAAGATTTCATGGAATAATCTTCATCCTGTTACCTTCCAGTTGATTCTATAAAGAGATTTACTGTACAACCGGTCCCAATTTAAATATTACTGACTAAAGAAAGCTTGTGCTTATGAACACAATTTCATTCACGGGTATCATTTTAAAGGCCCTACCATTACTAACTGCTCCTTCATATTTTCCATAAGACCATAAGTCATAGGAGCAGGAAGTTGGTCATTCAGCCCATCTTGTCAGATCCATCATTCAATCATGTCTGAGAAGTTCTTCAATCTCGTTCTCCCACTTTCTCCCTGTAACCCTTGATCCCATTGATAATCAAGAACCTATCTCTCTCAATAACGTAGCCCCACAGCCTTCTGTGGAAGTGAATTCCATAGATTTACCACTCTCTGGCATACTCTCCATTCTATAAACTCTTCCCCTTACTGTCAGTCTTTGCCGTCGGGTGATTTCAGACTTCTACATTTTCTCCCCATTTAGAAAATAGTCCATACTTTTATTGTTCTTACCAAAGTGCATGACCTCACACTTTGCGGCATTATCCTCTTTCTGCCACTTCTCTGCCCACTCTCCTCACCTATCCTAATCCTTCTGCAGCTTCCCCACCTCCTCAATACGACCCCAACCTCCACCTATTTTTGTATTGTCTGCAAACTTACCCAGAATGTCCGCAGTTCCTTCATCTAGATCATTAATGTTTAAAGTGAAAAGTTGTAGTCCCAACACTGACCCTTGCCACCGGATGCCTTCTCGAGAAAGACCCCTTTATCCCCACTCTCTGCTTTCTGCCATGCAGACAATCTTCTATCCATGTCAGCACCTTGCCTCGAACACCATGAGCCCTTATCTTACTCAGTCATCTCCTGTGCGGCACCTGGTCAAAGGCCTTCTTGAAGTTCAGGTAGATAACGTCTATTGGCTCTCCTTGGTCTACCCTGCTCATAACTTCCACAAAGAATTCTGGCAAATTTGTCAGGCATGCCCTCCCCTTGATGAAACCATGCAGACTTTGCCCTATTTTACCATACACTCCCAAATATTCTGATCTCTCATGGATTTCGTAAAATGAACTCCACTATCTTACCCACAACTGAGGTTAGACTAATCAGCTTGTAAATGTCCGCACTTTGCCTTGCTCCCTTCTGAAACAGGGGTGTCACGTTTATGATTTTACTCATGGGAAAACAAGTCTCATTAATAGGAGAGGTGCTAGCCTAGTGCTATTACTGCTGCACTGTTAAACTAAAGACCCAGGTAAGGTTTCTGGTCAGGGAACTCATGTTTTCCTTTGCTACTTTTCAGTGGCAGCACGGTGGCTCACTGCTTGGCGCTGCTGCCTCACAGTGCCAGGGACCCACGTTCGATTCCACCCTTCGGTGACTGCCTGTGTGGAGTTTGCACATTCTCCCCATGTCTGTGTGAGTTTCCTCCAGTTGCTGCAGTTTCCTCCCACAGTCCTGAGATGTGCAGGCTGGGTGAATTGGTCATGTTAAATTGCCCATAGTGTTCAGGGATGTGTGGCTGAGGTCAGTTATAGGGGGATGGGTCTGGGTGGGGTGTTGTGTGTGTCATTGTGGACTTGTTGGACCAGAGGGTCTGTTTCCATGCTGTAGGAATTCTATGATTCTATATTCTGGGGTCCTGCATTCGCATTCCACCACGGCAGATGGAGGAATTTGAGTTCAATGGAATATGTGGAGTTAGGAATGTAATGATGAAGATGAATCCATTGTTAATTGTCAGGAAAAACGCACCCGGTTCACTGATGTCCTTGAGGAAATGAAAACACCATCCTGACTTGGTATGGCCGACGTGTGACTCCAGGCCCACAGCAATGTGTTTCAGTCTGAACTACCCTCTGAGCAATTGGTGATGGGCAATAAATGCTATCCTGGCCAACAACGCCCTCATTCTGTAAATGAATAAAGGGAAAAAAATCCCACTTAGGAATGGAAATCTCTCAGGGATATCTAGATTGACGTGTGTGATTCCACACTCACTGCAAGGAGTTTGAATCTTAACTGCTTCTGAAATGGCCAAGGAAGCTAAAACAGTACGATATGATGAAGTGGTGGATGTGGGGAGAATTACAAAGTTTAAAACACATTTGAATGGAAATTTGAATAGGAACGGTTTGGAGGGATATAGGCCGGGAGCTTGCAAGTAGGAGTAGATTAGTTTGGGATAATGGTTGCACTGAAGGGTCCGTTTCCTTCCTGTATCACTCTGTGACTCTGTCTATGATGAAGAAATTTGGTCAAAAAATACTTGCATTGTCCAGGGCAGAAATACACATATCCCTGAATGTATTTAAAAAACCATGAGACCAAATAGACAGAAACACGAGTGGGCAAACAATTCTTCATCCACATCTGCTGTAATACACTACACACACACACACACACACACACACACACACACACACACACACACACACACACACACACACATACACAAATCTTCACCTCTCCCTGCTGGGCCATGAAATAACCACAATCACAGACAAACGATCTCCCTCTCACCTGCCTGAGCTGGGGACCATAATAACCCTCCTGTTTCTATCTGTGCCTTTGTGATCTTGTTACCACATGGTCAGAAAAAATCGTCGGATATACTTCTTCTCACACTGCAGTTTCCTGATTTTCCAATGGCCTTCCAACCACAGGAGGTATCACACCCACCTGTGATCCAGCTGTTTCATTCCCAAGGAGTAACTGTATTTCCTGATTCAAGAATTTCTCTCTTATTCCCATTACCACTTCACAATTTTTCACCAGACTTTCCAGCCTCAATTTATAGAAAGGAACAAATCTCTTTTCACCATGAATTCAACATATTCCCAGTGTTTCTGGCAATACTCCCTCATGAATCAAGAATTTCCCTCTTATTCCCACCACCTCATCACTCATTTTCATCAGACTTCCCGACCTCATGTCATACAATGGAACAAAACTCTTCTCACCCTGACTTACGCATATTTCCTCTTTCTTCTGGCAATACTCCCTCTGAACTACATATCTCCTGACTGTTGACTTGATCCCGTATCTCTTAAAATCTTAACTTCTTCTCCACGCCCTCCTGCCATATGTGAAAGCTCCTCACCCACTGAAGGAAATTCTTCAAAGAGATCTGGCACTTAATATTCAACCCAACCCCTCACCAGGTTGTTCATTCATCTGCAGGTTTTTAGCTTCCACTGTTCTTTTTGTTGCCACTTCATCCATATTCCTGGCTCCTCCTGTTTTCCCACATTCATCTGCCAGGTGCTTTTTCAAAACCACCAGCACTGTGACTAAATGCGGCCTACTTTATGAAAGTGAGAATGCCTGAGCTTATTAATTTCTCTTTCCCCATCCACCCCCCCCCCCCGCTCCCCCCCACCAGCCATGGTTTCCTTTTTACTCCGCGGTAAACTATCTTTATTATCTTCAGTGAGATCTCCTTTTCCCTTACCACCTGAGGATTTCTCTTTACCCCAGTTCCTATCACTCACGGATTGAAATTGATGCCAGAAGCTAAACTTTGTTTTCTGAAACAACCCATAACCATCAGCCATTTCAGCTGTTCATCTTGCAGTTTTAACTCTCTGCTTTGAGACATGAGCTCTCACTATCTCGGGAAGTGAGTTTTTGATTTCCTGCAAAATAATTGTCCCTCTTGGAGCATCAGACGTTTGATCGATTTTCAATGCCCTAAACCACCAATAACAATTAATTTGTTTCATACTTTCCAAAGCAAAACACATCGAACCAGGTTCCCTACTTCGATTCTGAAAACATTTCCTGTAGGTTTCTGATAGGAGCTCATATACACTTCGTTGGCAATTTTCACCTCATTACTCTCCCCAGGTACCTCCTCTGATAACGATGTAAATACCTGATTCACTGTTACTACAGACTTTGTTTGAGTCAACAAATCCAAATACTCGCACATCCTATCTATGGCTCTCATCATCTCATACACCTCAGTCATGTACCCCCTCAGTCTTTTCTGCTCTAAAGAAAACAATACAAGAAATGTGAACTATCCTGCTCCTCTGATACTGCCTGGCCTGTTGTGTTTCGCCAGCTCCAACACTGTTTTATCTCTGACACCAACATCTGCAGTTCTTACTATCTGCAAACCTATCTATTCTCTCCTTAAAGCCCAGTTTCTCCATCCCAGGCAACATCCTGGTGACCTTCCTCTCTACCCCGTCTCGGGCTATCACATCCTTCCTGTAGTGCGGTGACCAGAACTGCACACAGTGCTCCAGCTGTGGTCTGACCAATGCTCTGGACAACTCCAACATTACCTCCTTCCTCTGATACTCTATGCCACACCTGAAGAAAGCAAGTCTTCTATCTGCCCTCTTAATTGTCCTTTTTACATGCTACATCGACTTCAGGGATCTATAAATCATTACTCCAAGATCTGTCTGTTAGGCTACCTAGTGTCCTGCCATTCATTAAATGTTACCTCCTCTTGTTTCTTTTTCCAAAATACATCACCTCGTATTTATCAGGGTGAAATACAATCTGTCACTGATCCATCCAACCCATTATTTCTTCCTGTAACCTGTGACCATCTATTCCCCTGTTAGCCAATCTCCCAATCTTGGTGCCGTCTCCCAAATTCACTTAACATTTCCATTTATCTTATTTCTGCATATCACAAACAGTCAGGGCCTCAGGACAGATGCTTCTGCCACACAGCTGGATATCGACATTCTTCATTTCTAAACTAAATTCTAAAGAGAAATATTCTTTTAACACCCTTCCAATATCCTGCAGCCTCACACACCAGTTGCCCCCTCTGTCCCAAATGTGCCCTACCATTTCCATGGTTAATCTAATCTCTTTTATGAATTTATAATATGTTTTAGGATTCTCCTTAGTCTTGTTTGCAATTCATTTCTTGTAAACCCAATTTCCTCTTCGAATTGCTTTCCGAAGTTCCCTCTTGCACTTTCTATGTTCCTCTCAGTCCACAGCTGATTTCTTCCCTTTGCACTTGCTTGAAGCCTTTCTGTTCTTCTTTATCCAGCCCTGAATTGTCCAAATATCCAAGGTTCTCTGAACCTGTTGCCCCTATATTTGCCTCTCCCAGCTCGAGTTTGAATGCCCCCATTTCTACACTGTAAACTACCCAAGTCAGACCCACTGTGAGACTTACCCACTTTCACACATATTTGTAAGGAACACTTCCCAGTCTACAATGACAAGATCTTATGTTATGGGTCAGACTAAACCCCTCAAAATACGTTAAGTATCCTGAATTGAGCTGAGAGCCTCACATTTTCTGATTTGAAAGTTAAGTTGTATCAGGTGTTTTATTCCACAAGCAATTCATTTGATCAAACTACTCGAGCTTAAACATAACTTTTTTTTACACTGAGTTAAAATGCAGACAAAATAAAAAGAAAGAATTGGCTTCACAAACGATACATATATATAAAGTGCTACCAATTAACTGTTTGAATGTAGTTGTATCCCATGAACACAAACTTGGCAAAGATAAATTCAGTAAAATGGATTGTCTCACATGCAATTCTAACAGAACCCCAGTGTTTAGCTCTCACCAAAAGAGGGACAACGGCTCCCATATCCTGCTTCATGAACCCAGCAAACACTGAAAGCTAAATATACAACCTTTGTTCTGTGGAAACTTGACCCCTTCCAGTCAAGTTGCTTCTCTTCTTCCAACTCAAAAAAAGCAGATTGTTCATCTGCTCTGTCTCAATCTTTCCTCATTTAAAACAAAACATCATAAAATGTTCCTTTCAAAGCCATATTTGTGCCACCCCCAGAAAAAGAGAACCATCAATAAACAAAGATGGTTTCATTTTTAAAATGCTTTGGTCTTACTCTATGAGTGCACCACAATACATAGACATTACATTGATGCTAAATATACAATCGTTGATCACCAAAGGATTCATCAGTTTGTTTTTCTCTTACCACCGAGAGCATCTGCCTTCCTTCATGATAGTCGTGACAGCCCAATGACAACTACATTCTCTCATTCTGCTCCATGTAAAATTTTCAAATTGAATGATTTCAGAAGTAAACTCCATCTGAACATTCTGGAAATTTTATACTGATTTTTTTTTCCAAATACACTAATCTCTCATACACATTGCTGGCGTTATAAATTTTGGAACATTATAATGCCAACACCGAGCTCAATTGTGAAATATTTCTATTGATGAATATTCAAATTTCTGGAAAAATGCCCAATACATATTTTTATATTCTCACCATCACAGCAACACGCACATTGCTCGCATCAATACCCACCTTGAATGGCTTTGCATTGTCAGGCATGCCATTGATTACCAACTTCCGATATGTTCTGTAATTAATAAAGACCCTTGTAAGAGGGTTCCTCAAATGAGGGAATGAGTGTGAAAGGTGCTGGGTTTATCACTGCATGAGGTTTTCCAATCTGACACTCTGATTTACGTGATGTTCAATTTCTGTTTAATTATTTTATAAAGAACCTTATTCGAAAACCCATTGTCAACCTCATTCATTTTTATTTTGTACATAGCATGTGGGGATCTCTGTTTAAATCCACACTTATGGCCCATCCCTACCATCCCCAATGAAGATGGTTATGTACTGGTCAGATTAGCTGCTGTTTCTCCATTCATCTGTACACACATTTTTGTTATTTACTCATGGGATGTGGGTGTCACTGACCGCTCCATTATTTACAGCTAGTTCCCAGTCCTTCATTCACAAAAATCTGATGAGCTGCTATCTTGAACCATTGCAGTCTGTGCAGAGTAGGAAGACCCGCAATATTGTTTGTGCTGGAGTTTTGGGACGTTGACCCAGAAACACTGAAGGAGCAGCGATATATTTCCAAGTGAAGATGTTGAGCGGCTTTGAGGTCAACATGCAGGGGTTTGTGTTCTCATACACCTGTTGCCGTTGTCTTTCTGGGTGGCAGAGGCAGTGAGTTTGGAAGGTGCTTTCCAAGGATCATTGGTGACTTTCTACAGTGAATCGTGTCGGTGGTACACACTGCTGCTACAGAGCATCAGTGGGGAGGGAGCAAATGTTTGTGGGGGTGCTGCTAATGAAGCGGGAAGTTTTGCCCTGCATGGAATCAAGATTCTTGAGTGTTGTCGGAGCTGAAATCATCAAAGCAAGTGGGGTGCTTTCTGTCACACTCTTGAATGGTGCCTTGTCGATGGATGTCAGTCTTTGTGGAGTGATGGGGTGAGTTACTTGTCACAGTAGTCTAAGCCTGCAACAGTATTCTGTAAAAGTTATATATATTTGGCAAGTCCAGGTCTGTTTCTGGACAATGATAACACCAAAGATGTTAATAGTGGGGAATTATATGATGGTAACGTCATCGAATGTGAGGGGGCAATAGTTACATTGTCTCTTATTGGTGATGGCCGTTGCATGTCATTTGTGTGGCACAAATGTCACTTGCCACTTGTCAGTGCAATCCCAGGTTTGCACAGATCTTGTTACATTTGAACATGGAGTACTTCTGTATCTCATGACTTGCCAATGAAACTGATCTTCTGTTGTCAGAGATAATGGGAACGGCAGATGCTGGAGGATCCGAGATAACAAAGTGTGGAGCTGGATGAACACATCAGGCCAAGCAGCATTGTAGGAGCACATTGGTATATAGCCCCATCTCTGACCTTATGATGGAGGGAAGGTCATGGATGAAGTACTTGAAGCTGACTGGTACTGCAAACAACCCTGAGGAATTCCTGCAGAGATGCCCTGGAGCTGAGATGACTGATATCCAACAACCTCAATGCTCTTCTATATACCAGATATGATTGCAATTAGCAGAGAGCTTTCCCCTTCATTCTCCTTCACGCCAGGTTTGCTGGGGCTCCTTGAACCTAGACCCAGTTAAATGTGGTCTTGATGTTAATGATAGTCATTCTCACCCCATGTCTGGAATTCACATAATCTTGATATTACAGTATTTCAGCCATTCCCATCTCGTAATTTGATTTTTTTCCTAACGAAATCCTCTGTTACTCTCCCGTGTCTGAGTGGACCTCCATGCAGTGTAACAGCAGTGTGTTCCATCCAACAGATGCCCAGCAGCAACTCATCAAAGCAACTTTGGCAAAGAACTCAGTTCTGAATAAGTGTTCTACCAGACTCAAAATATTAACACTCTGTCCAGATGCTGTCAGACCTGCAGAGTTTCGCCACCATTTTCTGTGTTTCATAAGTAACATCTCCATTCTAATTTTCCTGATTTCTTTTCCTGAAGATATGTGATTGGGATCAGATTGGGATCTTTCACATTTCACCTTTGGTGCATATGATATCAAACCACAGACATTCCAAAACAGTTTATTTTTGGTTGCATCAATTTCACTATGACTTTCCAAACTCGAAACAACGAATTTCTCCTGGGAGGCTCACGTCAGCTTTAAATGATTCACCGAATTTCTCCTGGGAGGCTCACGTCAGCTTTAAATGTCTCACCCACTTAACGTGGAGTAGTGTATCTTCCCAAGATGCACGCCACACCAAATGGTCTGCTCTTTGCAATCTATTATCCCATCCTTGCAGCTGTCAGGGTCCCAGGTCCGGTACTAGAAATTGTTGTGTGTTTTGGAAGTTATTTTGATTTTAGCTGCGCCAAAGCGAAATTGATGTGGTCATGATTCTGTTTTGAGTAACATTTTCCCTTTCAGCATTAAAAAATTTTTTCCTGGAAAGATATTTGCTTTGAACATCAGATTTAAACCTATCATTCAACGAGATCTTTTCTTTGATTGTACGATCATTTCTCAGTTTTCGACAACTTTTTTGACTCATGCATAATCATTTTACCCATTTAAAGACATTGCCTTTAACATATCATCTGATGTAGTATTTCCACCAAGTGGATCATATATCTCCAATTTGTCTTTTCATTTTTTTGAGTTCATGTGTCAAGCCTTCCCTTCAATTGTTTCCTGGGAGAATGCAAGCTTCTCAAATGCAGGTGAAAATTTTATGAAATAACATTAACTTTGAACTTGGAGGGAGCTTGGGGAGTGAGCCACCTCGTGAACACATAAACTTCAGATGTCTAGCCCAAACAGGACCTTGTGACAACATATTCGGGTGTCTGTCACTGTTCCATGCAGGTTGGGATTGAGTCCCATCTGTGCCTGTGGTGTGACATAACTTGCATGAACTGATGGGGTAGAAATAATTGCATGTCCTGTTCTTGTCGTGCAATGCAGTTCATGAATTTCACTTGACGTGCAAATGTCACTGGTTTGTGATCCTTCTAAACTGTGAACAATATGTTCCAGGCTGGAATGATGGGCACTCTGGGCTCTGAATCCATTAACTTTCATCCAAATTGTGGTGGAATCCCATTTCTCCCTAAAGTGGTGACTGAGGCAAAGGACCATTGAGGAATTGTGCCCTACAGTTCTGGGTTGGTCTACCACTCTCATTGTCATAACAAAGGGTCATGTTATAAAGTGTTAGCAACCGTTGATTCAGAAGTTCAAGTCCCAGTTCCCTTGTATGTATCTCACAATCTATCCAAGCAGGTTGATTCAAATAATTATGAAGGGAAATATGTTAATGCTGTCATGTAGTCGAGTTCTGCAGATATCCACATGTCATGCTTCTCACTGAAATGGAAGCTAAAATGTATTGAATATTTGCTTCTGTTTTCCAGCTTCATCATTTGGGTCACAGGAACATAACCAGACAAAGTTACAGACACATTGCATAGAAGAGGCCCAACGATTCGGTACCAAAAATTACTCTAGATCTACATCACCCCCCTTTCAAGCCCATAGCCCTGAATGTTATGACATTTTAATTGTTCACATCCACCTCCAATTTTAAAGATTATGAGGTTTCCCACCTCAACTGTACTCCCAGACAGTACATTCCAGACCTCACCGCTCTCTATGTAAAAGAACATTGTCTTCAGGGCCTCTCTAAACCTACTGCCTTTTGTGACAGCTTTACATGCTGGATTAGATTCAACAGATATTGAATTTAACAATCATATTGATTATTAATATACTGCAATCAAGTGGTAGCTGCATCTCGATTTTACGATTGCAATTACTACTTAAAGAAATCAGAGAGAAGGACTGGTACAATTAAAGAATCCTCCAGAGACAGGTAGGAGGACCTGAGTAGTCTGGTAGCTCAAAACTATATAAATCCCCCAGGCTGGATGAAATGTATCTCAGCAGTTGTGAGGCAAAGGAAGAAATAGCACGGCGCTGGCAATAATTTTCAATTCCACTGTGGCACAGGAGAGATAGCAGAGACCAGGAGGATATGTAATGCTGGACAAGCAAGTAAGGGATAAACCAAGAACTTACAGTTGGTGGTTTAATCTCCAGTGATGGGGAAATTATTGGAAGCAGTTCTGCAGGACAGAGTTAATCTGCTCTTGTAGGGCAGGAATTAATTAAAAACATGCAGCATGTCCATTCAGGTCCCACAGGGACATTGCTGGGGCTTTTGCTGTTCGTTTCACATATATAGGATTTTGAATTTGGAGGGTTCATCACTAAGTTCGAGGATGACACAAAAATTGCTGATGTGGTAAATAGCGAGGAGGATAAACTTGGATTTGTAGGAGGAATCTGATGGGATGGTCAGGTGGCAAATGGAATTCACTTCAGAGAAGTGTGTGCTGATCCAGTTGGGCAGGACAAACAAGGTCATGCAATGCATGATCAATAGTTGGGCCCTGGGAAGCACTGAAGATGTGCACTCCATGTGGATGGACACCATCTCCTTCAGGTAGGTAAGTTGGTTAAGACAGCATATGAGATACTTGCCTTTTATCTGCAAAGGCATAGCAGTTAAGAAACAGGGAGGTTGTACTGGAATTATATAAAATTTGGTTCAGCCAAAAGTATTGTGGATTGTGGAAGGGATGTGATAGAGGTGGAAATGGTGTTAAGAACATTTACCAAGATATTACCTGGGCTGGAGAATTTTGGTTAAGTGATTGTATAAACTGGGGTTGTTTTCTTTTTGAGTCCAGGAAACTGAGGAGGGTCATGGCTGAGATGTGTAAAATGGAGGATCAAGGACAAGGTAGACAGGAAGATGACTGTGATTCCTCCATCAAGGTTAAAATGACCACGATGCTTAAATTTTAAGGTTAGGGGTCGGAGGTTTGGAGGGGAGTTCCAGTCTTGGTCAGTCTTTGAGTGCATCTTCCTAATAATTATCAAGTCATATTTATTTCTGTTTGTGCCATCAATTCATCTGTCTTGTTTGCAAAAGTGGCATGCATGCAGATAAAGTCTTTTTCAACCATTATTACTTTGGGTATAATCTCTGCTCAATTGAACCCACCCTCATTAGCTAATTATTTTTAACCCCTGTGTTGTGTCATAGAATCCCTCCAGTGCAGAAATAGACCATTTGTTGCATCGGGTCTGCACCAACCCTAAGAAAAACATCCAGGCCACGTGCGTGCGTGCTATGTACCATGGCTACTATTGACCACGGCTAATCCACCTCATCCGCACATCTTCGGACTGTGAGCACTGAAGCACCCAGAGGAAACTCATGCAGATCCAGAGAGAGTGTACAAACCCCATGCAGGCAATCTCCCAAGGTCAGAATTGAATCAGGTCCCTGGCACTGCTGTTCACTAATCCCAGCACAGTTCAACCAAAACCTGCTCCTACAGAACGACTGACTTTGCCCAGTACTGGGAAAGTGCCCCATGAAGTGGAACCCATTTCTCCCATCCATTCTTTGAGCCATGGCTTTGCCTCTGATCTTATTTATCTTGTGCCAAATGGCACATGGCTCAGATAGTAATGCAACTCTAGCCTTTTGTGGTTCTGCTTTTTAATTTACTTTCAGAAATGCTTGTAATTCCTAGTCGTACCTGTGTTCTTATCACCCACATGGGCCATGACAAACAGATTCTTCCACTTCCATTCTGTTTCTGTGTAGCTCAGGAAATACCTTGAAGCAGGACTTGTTGGTGCAGCGAACAGTATCTATTCCCCTAACAGAAAGCTAACCATATTACTAAAGTGTGTTCACACGTGTGCACATGCCCCACTCTGGACCATGGTGCTGCAGTCAATCTGCTCCCAGCCCTCCAGTCTGAGCCCTCAACTAGGGTAGCTGTTGCTCAAGAGCACTGGCTGATGCTATATGAAAGCTAAATTCTGGATCCCCATGCCTGCGTCACACCACAATCCACCAGTTCCCCCTCTCTCACATTAGCTGTAAAACGTCGGCTGACCAGCAAACTGTTCAATTTTACTTCATTTGGACATTAAATATTTTAACAGTTAACTTATTATGACAGAAAAGCAATTAATAAATTTTTGCTTAAAACTTTTCGTCAACCAAGAGATGTGGCAGAAATTTCCCAACAATCACCTACTCATTTTCCTGTGAGTCACAGTTCTGCTCTGATAACTAGAAATAAGTTGAAGGGGATCTATGCTGTCAGTTTGTGTCTCCCAGTACTGCTGCCACCCTTCGCATATAGGTGCACTCTTCACTTTATGGTGCTGCTGTTCGATCTCTGTTGCATCGTTTCAGAAGCTGCTGGCACTTGTGCAGTTTCAAAAGCCACTGATCCTGATCCCGTTCCCTCTTGCTGGTTCAGAAGCTGCTGGTCTTGCATATGGTAGTGGCTGTTTTGGTAAGTCAGAAGTCACATGATACCAAGTTCTCGTCCAACAGGTTTGTTTGAAATCGGAAGCTTTCAGAGCATAGTCCCTTCATCAGGCCTGTTGAGAGAGAGGCACACAGAATTTATAGGCAGAGAGATCAAAGGATCATGCAAGCGGTATGGGTGGAGTGTCGAATGGGAAGTCTCTGCAAGTGAGCAAGGGTGTTGGATGGTGTGGATAGATGGTCAACAGCTGAATGGCGAGCCGAGGGATTACCTATAATCCAAATAAATGAGGCACAGAGATAATGACAAACAATTGAAAAATGGGACGGTGCTGGAGACATTGCAGGTGACTGGAAAACATGAGAGCTGTGAGTTGCGTGCCAAGGGTCGAGACAAAGTGATGAGTGGTCCAAAGCTATACAAACTAATTAAGGTAGAAAGATCATGACAATTTGTCGAGGTGATGATGTCAAAGCAGGACAGTAGGGAAGATTTTACTGATACAGAACAGTATGGTGGGTTCACATGTAGTGTAACACAAACCCAAGATCACGGTGGAGACTGTCTTCATGAGTACAGAACTTGGCTATTCTGCATTGTTGTGTATCTCAGAGGCTACCTTGGAGGATGCTTGCCTGAGGATTGGAGGCTGAATGTCCTTAACTGGGGTGCTCCCTGACTGGGAGGGAACATTCCTGTCTGGCAATTGTGGCGCAGTGTCCATTCATCCATTGTGGTAGTGTTTGCGCGGTCTCGCCAATATACCAAAACTTGGGGTAACCTTACTGCAGCATATTGAGACACAATATTGGCTGAGTCACATGAGTATCTGCTGTGTATTTGGCAAGTGATGTTCCATGTGACAGAGATTTGTGGTGTTGCGGCGAGAGTTGCCCTGAAGGCTGGGTGATTTGCTGCAAATTATAGTCTGAGGATTGGCAGTTATTTGAAGGTGAGAAGTGGAGGCATAGGGATAATCTTGGTGAGATTTTCATCATCATCGATGACGAGGTGAAGGCCGTGAAGAACATGGCATGGTCTCTCTACTCTGAGAAAGTACTGGACAAAGAAGGATAATCTGTTGGTCGTACCTTGTGCCCGTCTTCTGATGTGCTTGTTGTGATTTATATGCAGTGGTATGTCAGAACTGGTAATTGATGAGTTGAGCATTGTATCCCATTCTTATGAAGGCAATCTTCAAAATCCTTAGGTGTCTGTCGTTTCCTCCTCATCTCAGCTGATCCTGCATGTGTGCAAGACTTGTCCAAACAGGATGGCTTTATTAAATGTGTTTAGGGTGGAAGCTAGAGAAGTGTTGCATTGTGAGGTTATCGTGGGCTTGTGGTAGAATGAGGTACTGAGGTGTCCGTCCTCGATGGAGATGGCTACTCTTCGGAATCAGTGGCAAGTCTGGTGGGATGAAACTTGTTGGTACCACTGTAGTCATTTCAGTGATTCCTCACCATGAGTCCAAAGGAAGAAAACGTCATCTGTGTATTTGCAGTATAACATTGGTCAAAGGCCTTGCGCAGTAAAATCTTGGTTGAACTTGTGTGTGAAAATGTTGGCATATTGCGGTGCACATTTGGTCCCCCATGGCCGTTCCCTGTGTCTGGTAAGAACTGGTTGTCAAAGGTGAAGACATTGTAGTCAAGGATGAAGTAGATGAGTTGCAGGATGGTATCTGGAAATTTGGCAGTTGTTGGTATTGAGTACTGAGGGTTGTTACAGCAATGTTGTCGTCCTGGGGAATACTGATGTAGAATGCCAAAATGTCCATTGTGACAAAGAATGTTTCTGGTTTGACTGCTCCGTGGGTGCTGATTTTCTGTAAGAAGTCTATAGTGTCATGACAGAAGCTGGGGTTTCCTTGAACAATGGGTTTCAAGATAACCTAGACATAGCCAGAGAGATTCTCCATACACAGTCCCAATGCCTGATATGATGGGATGTCCAGATGCGTTAGCATTGTGTATCTTCAGAAGGCAATAGAAGTCTCCTATGTGGGATGAGAGTGCATAGAATACTCTTGGGGTCCTGATCAGTGTGTTGAGTTGATAGGTGTGTTCTTTGGTTGGATCAACACGTAGTTGTCTGTAGTGTTCCTGGTTGTTCAGTGGTCGATGCTGCAATGAAACATATAGCCTGTTCTATTCTGCATAATGATGGTACCCACTTTGTCATCAAACATGCAGACGCTGTTGTGATTGGTCTTGAGAGCATGAATGGCATTACGTTGTGCCTGAGTTCTGCACTATCTTATGAACATGGCTGATGAACCTGGCATTTAACGCATCTTGAGCATACGTGCTGCGTCTAGGACTACAGCCTTCTCGAGCAGGCCATGCAGATGCTACGACAACAGATGAGTGGACACTGTATTCCCAGGCAGGGAACACCTCAGCTGTCAAGAACAGACAGCCTCTCATCTTCGGGTGGGCGACCTCTGTGGTGGTCTTTGAGATACATAACAATGCAAATTTGCAGAGTAGAAAATGATGCCCATGAGGATGGCCTCAACCATGATCGTGTCACACTACCACACTTCTGTATTTGTGAAATCTTCCTCGCTGTCCTGTTTGTTTAATTAGTTTTTACAGTTTTGCATTACTCGTTGCTTTGTTGGACCCTTGCTTTATGACTGTTATGCCTTTTGTGTTGATCCACTCATTTGGGTTTGTCACCTGCACTATCTTATTTGTAATGTTTTGTAAATCTCTCTCTGCCTCATTTGGATTATGGGCCATCCCTTCGCTTGTTGTT
The DNA here is from genome assembly GCF_030684315.1 of Stegostoma tigrinum. NCBI lineage: Eukaryota > Metazoa > Chordata > Chondrichthyes > Orectolobiformes > Stegostomatidae > Stegostoma > Stegostoma tigrinum. The sequence goes on from NC_081398.1 coordinate 12,971,879, forward strand.
CAGCTGTTAACAGTTTGCTCACACCGTCTGCCACTTTTGATCACTTGCAGAGGCTTCTTGTTCCACACTCCACTCACCATTATGTGGTCTTTGGATCTCTCTGCCTATAAATTCTGTGTCTACGTGCTTCTCTTTTACTTCATCCGATGAAAGGGTGCTTATGATTTCAAACAAACCTGCTGCTGGAAAAACTCAGCTGGTCTGGCAACGTCTGTGAAGGGAAAAGAATGAAAGTTAATATTTTGGGTCTAGGGACCCTTCCTCAGAACTGTTGGACTATAACCTGCTGTCATTTGACTTCAGACTTTGTTCACCCCAGTCCATCACCAGCACCTTCATGTCATGGCTGTTTTTGGAAGCTGCTGTCCTCTCTGTTTTGTGCGCTGCTTTGGAAGTGTCCGGCCCCACATTCTATTGTGTTGCTTCGGGAACCATTGGCACTGCTGTCTTGTGCTGTTTCAGTCGTTACTGGTCCTGCTATCTTGTGCACTGTTTAGAAGCTATTAGTATCCCAAGCAATTGGGATACATTTGTGACTGCGGAACATTAGCCCAAAACATAATTTGGTTTATCTAAATAAAAATCTCATGTAAAACAAGTTTGTTAATTGCAGTTTCAGTTCATCTTGAAGATGCCTTTTTTTTTGTTGTCTTTTACTGAATGTTAAAGAAGCTTTATAATCCCTAATCTGTTGAAATCTGGTTCTTTTCAATTTGATTTACAGGTTGATTTTTCTTGGGCTAAGACAATTGTTTGTCTTGTACAGCGTGGAGCACAGATTTTGTTCTTAATGAACTAGTGTCAGTTTTGGCAGATATACAAAAGTAGTGAAATCTTACAAAATGTTGTTGCTTTGAAAACATATATTCGGAAAATATTAACTATCAGCAACTAGGTGTAATTTTGAACAAGTTGGCCAGATTCTGATTTAAGTATTAACTTATTAAAAGTTATTCCTGATTTATTGAAAAACATTTTTTAACGTATTACCCAATGTAGTAATGCTACAGCCTAGTTGTGGTTGTTACTGGACTCCTCCTTGCTGTTCCATTGAAATCCTATCTGTCATCACAGGTGCATGTTAAAATTCCTCCCCCTTTCTTTCGTCTTTGCATCGTGTTCTGTCCTGTCTGATATTTATGTCTGACCAGAGCTGCATTGTAGTAGGAGTGGACAATGTACCGATGTTTTTTTTTAAATTATCCACAATGTGGATATTGCAGATTGGGACAGCATTTGTTGCCCATCTGTAGATTGATTAATTTGCCAAATATTAAATGTATAATCTATGAAGCTGGGTTTAATTGTGGATTCTGGATAATCAGCTGGGATCATGACAGTGCCCATCCTGAATTGGAAGAGGTGTGGTGAGCTGTCATCTTGAACCATTATATTCAATGGTGAAGGCACCCTTTCAGTGCCATTAGGGCGGGAGTTCCAGGATCCACAGACAATGAAGGAAGGGTGATTTTTGTTTCAAGTTAGGATGGTGAGTGACTTATAAGGGGAAGTTTTGCAGTTGGCAATGTTTCTGTGTATTTGCTGTGATAGTTGTAGTTGTAGGCTTGGAAGGTGCTTTCAAAGGAATCTTGCTGAGTTACTGCAGTGTGGTGTGTAGATGGTGTGCACTGTTTTTGTGATGTGATGGTATTGAGAGTGAATGTCTGAAGGTTGTGGTTAGGGCACCAGTCAAGTGGGCAGCTTTTGCACTGGATGGTATCAGCTTCTTGTGTTGTAGGACTACATGTATCCATGTGAATGAAGGGTATTAGATTATACTTGTCTTTAGATGATAGAAGAATTGAGCAAACAAGAAGTGGTTCAGTTGTGTGAAAGTTTTTTTTTGTTGAAAGGTTAAAATCAATCTGGAAGTATGACCTAAGCACATTTCCAAGAAAGTCTGTAGGTGCAGTAGAGTACTTTGAGAATCCCTGAAGTAGAAGTAAATACATTAAGCCATGTTGAAACTTAATTTTGATGCTTTTGCGAAGACCTTCTTGCCTTTTCATATAGCTTTTACTTTTTCCATGTGCATTAAAATTATGTTCTGTTAAAGAATGCCTGCAGTGCAGAGCGAATATCTTTCAGCAACTAACCACTAAGTTAACCAATTTAAAAAATATTAAATGTGTGATCTTTGAAATCTGACGTGAAGGGGATGTGATGGCCTAGTGGTATTATCGCTGGACTGTTCATCCAGAGACCCAGATAATGTTCCGGGGACCCGAGTTCGAATCCTGCCATGGCAGATTGTGAATTTGAAATCAATGAATATCTGGCATTAAGGATCTAATGATGACTGTGAATCCATTGTTGATTGTTGGGAAAACCCATCTGGTTCACTAATGTCGTTGAGGGAAGGAAACTGCCATCATTACCAGTTCTGGCCTAGATGTGACTCTAAACCCACAGGAATGTGGTTGACTCTCAACTGCCCTCTGTCAATTAAGTTTGGGCAAAAGCCAGCGACACCCTCATCCCATGAATGAATTAAGGGCGGGGGGGGCGGGGAGGATTACCAATCAGCTAGGACCATAACAGAGTCCGCAGCATCCTTGAGCAAAAGTGCCCAAGCCAGTCAGCCAGAACTAAAAAGTGGATGTTCCTTCCTTTCTGCTTGGATTCTTATGTTTCCTTCGTCATAAATGTTGACCTCAGCTATTTCAATTCATTGCTGAGATGTCAAATAGTGAAAGTTTGAGTGCTCTTGTAGTTCTAAAAATGGTTATGCTGAAAAGAAAACTGTTGAACAACAGCAACAACATAACCAGACAATGAGAAATTGTTCAGGTGTATTCTGTCTACCAAGGCAGAACAAATCTGCTGCAGCCACTTACTGTCACTGATAAATATTTCTAATTGTAACCAAGTGATGGAAAGGATCAAGCACATTGCAATGAAGTTGTATAAACTCCAAAAGCCTCTGCTTACTTTGTTCCACCATTACCACTTGTCTCCAGACATTGCAGACTCAACCCAGCTTGCGCGTAAATCAAAATTGAAGTGCGCTGAAACAGAGCTCTTTATATCAAGGCAACATTCCAAAAACGTGTTCCATTATAGAGCCATAGTAAAACTAAAATCAGCAAGGATAGAAATAAAATCCCCGATGTTCTTGAGAGGATCTGTACTCGGGTCGTGGATGCTGTGGTTGGATTGGGACAACACCAGGATCCTAGGACAGGGCAAACAGAGACAAACACAGGAATTCCTAGAGGCCACTTCTCCGCCAAGAAAGCCACTAATAATCACATAGAACTACACCCTATATACACACTACTGTGAAGGAAAACCAGAAATGAGGTAATCAAATCAAATGGACCCCAGAGTTTAAACACCAGATGGGAAAACACAACAGGGCTTCATCAGAGGCTGCACTGATGCTGAATCCCAGCAAGGTAATGAAACGTCTGGCAAATGACAGACCAGCTTGGCGAGCGAACAAACCACAGCATTTCCAATGTCTGTAGATTTTTTAGTAGAGGACGGTGATGGTTTCCAACTCGATCATCATCTCAGCCCTACAACATTGTTAAATGAGTTCTTTTGACGTAGCCTTAACCACCTTCAACTGCTTCATCAATGACTTCTCTCTAACTCCACAAATCAGCCTGATTGATCAACACTCCATTCACCACCTTGAACATTCACTCCCTCCACCACTGACTTTCATTGTCAACACTGTCCCAGAAACCAAAGAAAACTACAATAATTCTGAGGTTCATTTCACAACACCTTTCAAACCTATTACCACTACCACCTAGAAGGACAACTACCTCTGATGGATCGGAGCACTGACGCCTTCAATATTCTCTTCAATGACATAACCTTTGTTTGGATCCATATTGTTGTTCCCTCCTTGTTTCCCAATCACATTCCTAGAACTCCCCTTTTAACAAAGCAGTGAATATACCTATGCTAGCTGAAATGCATTGGTATAAATGGTGAAAACTAATTAGGAATGGGCACTTAAATTGGGCCACTGGCAGAGCCATCATTAAAAAGAAGCTGATCGCGTGCTAACACCTGGACAACATCCAGGGTTGGGCTGAATGGGTAGCAGGAAATGCTTGTGCTATGCAAGCTTCAGGCAATTACTAACTCTATGAGGAAAGAAGCTAACAGTCTTGTCTTGGCATTGTTATGGACCAGACTAGACCGCTCTCAAAATACATTATATTAAAAAGATAGGGTCTAGCCTGACATTTCCTTTCTTGAAATCCAAGTGCAAAGCATTTTATTCAAGATACAACTTATTTGGTCATACGCTTCAAATCTTTACTTACACGAATTATTCATACACTTTTTGAGTGCGAGCAGCAGCGGAGGCAAGACGGACCCGGAAGACTGCAGCTAAGGTAAAGCAGTTTATTTTTAAAATTACTTACCGGTAGCGGGCAGCGGTGTTTTTTTTTCCTCTTTCAGAGAAGGAGCGGGAGCATCAGAGGAAGTGACGAGGGGCAGAGGGGCAGCCGGGAAGGAAAGCAGTGACCATATATATCAGCAAGGCGGCTCTTGAACATAAGATTGTTATTAATTTGTTATTATTACTTGAAGTGAGCTTTCTGCTTTAGTATTGAGTGGGTGTTCAGATAAGTGGGGTATGGATGCCAGGGCAGTTGCTTGCTCCTCCTGCAAAATGTGGCAGTTGGGAGATGTGGCACACGTCTCCGCTGGCTACATCTGCGGGAAGTGCACCCAGCTACAGCTCCTTGAAAACCGTGTTAGGGAAATGGAGCTGGAGCTGGATGAACTACGGATCATTCGGGAGGCAGAGGGGGTAATTGAGAGGAGTTATCGGGAGTTGGTCACTCCTAAGGCTCAGGACAACGATAGATGGGTTACAGTTAGGGGGAGGAAAGGGGACAGACAGACAGTGCAGAGATCCCCTGTGGGCATTCCCCTCAGCAATAAGTATACCGTTTTGGATACTGCTGGGGGGGTTGACCTACCAGAGGAAAGCCATAGTAGTCAGTTCTCTCGCACTGAGCCTGACACTGTGGCAAAGAAGGGAAGGGGGCAGAATAGAAAAGTACTCGTGGTAGGGGACTCGATAGTTAGGGGAATCGACAGGAGATTTTGTGGGCAAGATCGGGATTCCCGGAAGGTATGTTGCCTCCCTGGTGCCAGGGTCTGGGACGTCTCCGATCGGGTGTATAAAGTTCTGAAAGGGGAGGGTGAACAGCCAGAAATCGTGTTACATATTGGCACAAATGATATAGCCAGAAATAGGTTTGAGGATATAAAAAGTGATTTCAGGGAGTTAGGATGGAAGCTGCAGAGCAGGACGAACAGAGTAGTGTTCTCTGGTTTACTACCGGTGCCACGAGATAGCGAGGTGAGGAACAGGGAGCGGGCGCAGCTGAACACGTGGCTACGCAGCTGGTGTAGGAGGGAGGGCTTCAGATATGTTGATAATTGGGATGCCTTCTGGGGAAGGTGGGACCTGTACAAGAAGGACGGGTTGCATCTGAACTGGAAGGGGACCAATGTCCTGGGTGGAAGGTTTGCTCGAGTAGTTCGAGAGGGTTTAAACTAGTATGGCAGGGGGGTGGGAACCTGAGCTGTATACCAGAGGTGAGCGTTGATGCAGGTGAGGCAGTAGCAAGAGGTAGACCAGCTAGTGGGAAGGATTTTCCTGGGAAGGAACCAAGGGATCGGTTAAAGTGTGTTTGCTTTAATGCAAGGAGTATCAGGAATAAAAGTGATGAACTTAGAGCATGGATCAGTACCTGGTGCTATGATGTTGTGGCCATAACAGAGACATGGGTTTCTCATGGGCAGGAATGGTTGCTGGATGTTCCAGGGTTTAGAACATTTAAAAAGAATAGGGAGGGGGGAAAAAGAGGAGGGGGTGTAGCACTACTAATCAGAGAGAGTATCACAGCTACAGAAGCTTCCATTGTCGAGGAAGATCTGCCTACTGAGTCAGTATGGGTGGAAATTAGGAACAGCAAGGGAGTAGTCACCTCGTTAGGGGTTTACTACAGGCCCCCCAATAGCAGCAGGGAGATTGTAGAAAGCATAGGTCGACAGATTTTGGAAAAGTGTGGACGCAGTAGGGTTGTTGTAATGGGTGACTTTAACTTTCCTAATATTGATTGGAACCTCCTTCGAGCAGAAGATTTGAATGGAGCTGTTTTTGTAAGGTGTGTTCAGGAGGGTTTCCTAACGCAGTACGTTGACAGGCCGACGAGGGGAGAGGCCATTCTAGACTTGGTGCTCGGAAACGAGCCGGGGCAGGTATCAGATCTTGTGGTGGGAGAGCATTTTGGTGATAGTGACCATAACACTCTCTCATTCTACATAGCTATGGAGAAGGAGAGGATTAGGCAGAATGGGAGGATATTTAATTGGGGAAGAGGAAACTATGATGCGATTAGACACGAGTTAGGAAGCATGGACTGGGAGCAGTTGTTCCATGGTAAGGGAACTATAGACATGTGGAGATGGTTTAAGGAACAGTTGTTGGGAGTGATGAGTAAATATGTCCCTCTGAGACAGGCAAGAAGGGGTAAGATAAAGGAACCTTGGATGACGAGAGCGGTGGAGCTTCTAGTGAAAAGGAAGAAGGTAGCTTACATAAGGTGGAGGAAGCTAGGGTCAAGTTCAGCTAGAGAGGATTACATGCAGGCAAGGAAGGAGCTCAAAAATGGTCTGAGGAGAGCCAGGAGGGGGCACGAGAAAGGCTTGGCAGAAGGAATCCGGGAAAACACAAAGGCATTTTACACTTACGTGAGGAATAAGAGAATGGTCAAAGAAAGAGTAGGGCCGATCAGGGATAGCATAGGGAACTTGTGTGTGGAGCCTGAGGAGGTAGGGGAAGCCCTAAATGAGTTTTTTGCTTCTGTCTTTACGAAAGAATCGAACTGTGTAGTGAATGAAACCTTTGAAGAGCAGGTGTGCATGCTGGAATGGATAGAGATAGAGGAAGCTGATGTACTGAAAATTTTGTCAAACATTAAGATTGACAAGTCGCCAGGCCCGGATCAGATTTGTCCTCGGCTGCTTTGGGAAGCGAGAAATGCAATTGCTTCGCCACTTGCGAAGATCTTTGCATCCTCGCTCTCCACTGGAGTCGTACCTGAGGACTGGAGAGAGGCAAATGTAATTCCTCTCTTCAAGAAAGGAAATAGGGAAATCCCCGGCAATTATAGACCGGTAAGTCTCACGTCTGTCGTCTGCAAGGTGTTAGAAAGGATTCTGAGGGATAAGATTTATGACCATCTGGAAGAGCATGGCTTGATCAAATACAGTCAACACGGCTTTGTGAGGGGTAGGTCATGCCTTACAAACCTTATCGAGTTTTTTGAGGATGTGACTAGTAAGGTTGATGAGGGTCGAGCTGTGGATGTGGTGTATATGGACTTCAGTAAGGCATTTGATAAGGTTCCCCATGGAAGGCTCATTCAGAAGGTCAGGAGGAATGGGATACAGGGGAACTTAGCTGCTTGGATACAGAATTGGCTGGCCAACAGAAGACAGCGTGTGGTAGTAGAAGGAAAATATTCTGCCTGGAAGTCAGTGGTGAGTGGGGTTCCACAGGGCTCTGTCCTTGGGCCTCTACTGTTTGTAATTTTTATTAATGACTTGGACGAGGGAATTGAAGGATGGGTCAGCAAGTTTGCAGACGACACAAAGGTCGGAGGTGTCGTTGACAGTGTAGAGGGCTGTTGTAGGCTGCAGCGGGACATTGACAGGATGCAGAGATGGGCTGAGAGGTGGCAGATGGAGTTCAACCTGGATAAATGCGAGGTGATGCATTTTGGAAGGTCGAATTTGAAAGCTGAGTACAGGATTAAGGATAGGATTCTTGGCAGCGTGGAGGAACAGAGGGATCTTGGTGTGCAGATACATAGATCCCTTAAAATGGCCACCCAAGTGGACAGGGTTGTTAAGAAAGCATATGGTGTTTTGGCTTTCATTAACAGGGGGATTGAGTTTAAGAGTCGTGAGATCTTGTTGCAGCTCTATAAAACTTTGGTTAGACCGCACTTGGAATACTGCGTCCAGTTCTGGGCGCCCTATTATAGGAAAGATGTGGATGCTTTGGAGAGGGTTCAGAGGAGGTTTACCAGGATGCTGCCTGGACTGGAGGGCTTATCTTATGAAGAGAGGTTGACTGAGCTCGGTCTCTTTTCATTGGAGAAAAGGAGGAGGAGAGGGGACCTAATTGAGGTATACAAGATAATGAGAGGCATAGATAGAGTCGATAGCCAGAGACTATTTCCCAGGGCAGAAATGGCTAGCACGAGGGGTCATAGTTTTAAGCTGGTTGGTGGAAAGTATAGAGGGGATGTCAGACGCAGGTTCTTTACGCAGAGAGTTGTGAGAGCATGGAATGCGTTGCCAGCAGCAGTTGTGGAAGCAAGGTCATTGGGGTCATTTAAGAGACTGCTGGACATGCATATGGTCACAGAAATTTGAGGGTGCATCCATGAGGATCAATGGTCGGCACAACATTGTGGGCTGAAGGGCCTGTTCTGTGCTGTACTGTTCTATGTTCTATGTTCTATGTTCTACTACAGCTCAAATACAGCAAGAAGAAATTAGAATAACAACTCAATTGGAAAACTTAAAGGAATACTAGATTATTTTGTGACCAAACAATAACTGTTCTAATATAGTAATATCTAATGCACATCCTTGGCAAAAAAACAAGATCTGAAAAATGTATTGTCTCTCAGGCAGCTCTCCAGTCCAGGAGGAAGACGTCAAGAGGAAAGCCAAAAAGAGCGAGAGTAGCATGGATAGAAGTACTGGAACTTCCAAGTCTTCTTCGACACCCAAACGACAGCTCCTACTAAAAAGGTAAAACTTAAAAGTCTTTGGCCCTTCCATTCAGGCTGTTTCTATTGTCCCAACTTTATATCAATGATGTAAATATCTCAACAGGGGGACCAGCAATCACTCCCTTCGCATTGCACACAAAATGCTGGGAAACACCTGATCAGGTCATGGAGATTTATCCACACCTCACAGCCCTTAAGCTCAATTCCACCGCCAATGAAAACCAACACACCAAACATCTTCTTTACAACCCTATCCACTTGGGTTACAACTTTGAGGGATCTATGAATGTGGATCCCAAGACCCCTCTGTTCCTCCACATTGCTGAGAATCCTGCCATTAACCCTGTGCTCTGCACTTAAATTTGACCTTCCAAATGAATCACATCACACTTTTCTGGGTTGAATTCCATCTGCCACTTCTTTGCCCAGCTCTGCATCCTGTCAATGCTCCATTGCAACCGACAACAGCCCTCCCCACTGTCCAAAATTCCACCAACCTTTGCATCATCAGCAAATTTACTAACCCACTCTTTCACTTCCTCATCTAAGTCATTTATAATGATCATAACCTGCCCCCATTTGCCAGCATTTTCCCCATGTCCCTCGAAACCCTTTCTGTTCATATACCCATCCAGATGCCTTTTAAATGTTGTAATTGTACCAGCCTCCAACACTTCCTCTGGCAGCTCATTCCATACACACACCACCCTCTGTGTGAAAAGGTTACCCCTTAGGTCCCTATTGAATCTTTCTCTCTCACCTTTAAACTATGCCCTCTAGCTTTGGACTCCCCCACCTCAGGGAAAAGTTCTTGTCTATTCACCCTATCCATACCCCTCATGATTTTATAAACCTCTATAAGGTTCCCCCCATCTCCCCACCCCCACCAGCCTCTGGTGCTCCAGGAAAAACAGCGCCAGCCTGTTCACCCTCTCCCTGTAGCTCCACCCCTCCAATTCTGGCAACATCCTTGTGAATCTTTTCAAAACCCTTTCAAGTTTCATAACATCCTTCCTAGAGCAGGGAGAACTGAATTGCACGCAGCAGAACTAGAAAATACAGGACAGAAACAGGCCCTTTGACCTTCCAGGCCTGCACCGACATGCTGCCCGTCACAACTAAAACCCCCTCCACTTCCGGGGACCGTATCCCTCTATTCCCATCCTAGTCATAGATTTGAAACCATTCTATTCATGCATTTGAAAGTGGCAGTATTCCAAAAGAAGTCTACCAATGTCCTGTACAGCTGTAGCATGACATCCCAACTCCCATTCTCAAAGCTCTGACCAATAAAGGCAAGTGCACCGAATACCTTCTTCACTGACCTGTCCACCTGGGGCTCCACTTTCAAAGAACTATGAACCTGTACTCCAAGGTCTCTTTGTTCAGCAACACTCCCCAGGATATTACTATGAAGTGCATATGTTTTGCCCTGATTTGCCTTTCCAAAATGCAAATCTCACCCATATCCTGTGATTGCACATGTAGACAGCCACATTGATTGTGTAAGGGCCCCTATTCTCTCCCTTGGCGCCCCATTACCCTTGATGCACTTATCGTCTGCCTTTGGATTCAGGTCTGGCAACATCTGCGGGGAGAGAAACAGAGTTAACATGTCAAGTCCAGGGATCCTGCTTCAGAGATTCACTCACTGCAAAAGAAATGTATGGCTTTTAAAGCAGGGGGACCAGAGTGCGAAAGTAAGGAAGTTGAGCTCCAGTTGAGTTGAGATCACATGAATGAGCAAGAAGAGGAGTTCGTGCTTTGAATGCTTGCTGCGCTCATGCATGGGATGAAACAATTGTTCAATTTTCTATGTCTACAAGAAGAGGTGGGAATCCTGCAATGAGTAACTCACCTCCTGACCCCCCAAAGCCTGCCTACTGTCTGATGAAGGCTTTTGGCCTGAAAATTAAATTTCCACCTCCTTGGCTGCTGTCTGGCCTGCTGTGCTTTTCCAGCCTCACACCTCCCAGCGTCTGTGGTCCTCATTGTTGCCATTATCGATTCTCGGCCCATTGAGCCCACGTTCTTTTCTAGAGATTTTGTGCTGGGTTTGATACCAGTCAGTGGTGGAGCGGGTGAATGTTCAAGATGGTGACTGGAGTGTTGATCAATCAGGCTGATTTATGGAGTTAGAGAGAAGTCATTGATGAAGCAGTTGAAGGTGGTTAAGGCTATGTCAAAGAACTCATTTAACAATGATGTGGGGTGGATTTGGCTTGGTGTGACATGTCAGAGGCAGGTGAAGGCATAACATTGCTGTGGGATTAACAGTACCTCACATCCGAAACAGGATGGGGCAGCATTCTTTCCCTGAAAGGAATCAGATGGTTTTATTTCTAAGAAATGAGTTGACAACAGACTAGTGTTTGATTGTAAAATCATTGCTGATTTTCAATTTTCATAATCAAAACACATTCGAACCCATCTGTTCAGAACATTACTGACAGCTGCTACAGTGCTATCTCGGGACATGACCAATAGGGAGCCACCAACTTGTTAAGAGCACTGCTTCTTCACTCATAGATGTCTAAACCACAAGACTATAAAATATAAAAGCAGATCCTCAGACAGCACCTTTCAAATCCACCACCACTTCCATCCAGAAGGACAAGGGCATATCGGAACACCATCACCTCCAAGTTCCCCTCTATGTCACTCGCCATCCTGTCTTGGAAATATATTGCTGTTACTTCACTGTCTCCGGGTCAAAATCCTGGAATTCCCTCCCGAATGGTATTGTGGGTCAACCCACAGCAGTGGGTCAAGAAGGCAGCTCACCACCACCTTCCCAATGGGCAACTAGGGACGGGCAAGAAATGCTGGGCCCAGCCAGCAACACCCACTTCCCAAAAATTAATAGAAATAAAATACCTGGTATCAGCCAAATGAACCTTCTCTTAACTGTCTCTCACCCCAAAATATCTTTCCTTAGATTAGGGGCCCAAAACTATTCACAGTATTCCAGTTGTGATACAGTATTTCCTTATCCTCCATTCCATTTGGAATAAAGGCCAACATTCCATTTTCCTTCTGTATTACCAGCTGGAGGTGAATGGTAACTCTTTGTGATTCATGCATCAGGACTTCCAAATCCCTCTGTATTGTAGCTTTCTGCATCCTTCTTCCATTGAGATAACATTTCGCTATCTGTTCTCCCAGCCATTTTCCCACGTTATATTCCATCTGCCATATTGAAAGAGATTGTGAAATCCATCTTTTACATCAGAGTTGTTGATATTGATCAAGCACTTGGGGAGAATATCTCCCAAAGAGGCACACCAACCAGCCTTGCCAGGGAACAATATACCATGTTCATTCCTAAACCCTACTATTTGCTGCCTCTCAGCACTAACTGATGATCCAGTGCTCACTGATGATCAATTAAGGGGAACACGGTGGTTGGCGCTGCTGCCTCATGTTTCCTCCAATTTCCTCCCACATTCCAAAGATGTGCAGGCTGGGTGGATTGGCAGTGCTAAATTGCCCATAGTGTCAGGGATGTGCAGGCTGTGTGTGTTAGCCATGGCAAATGCAGTGTTACAGGGATTGAGTTGGCCTGGTTGGGATGCTCATCAGAGGGCCGGTGTGAACTTGATGGGCCAAATGGCCTGTGCCCACACTGCAGGGAATCTAACTTCTAACATTCTTAAATCTTGTACGCAGGTCCCAGATCCAATGTCTTTTAGCACAGGTTCAGTTCAGTACATCTTGCCTCTGGGCTAGAAGACGTTGAATTTCACATAAGACATTAACACTTCAGTGCAGTGCTGATGGAGGCCTGCTGTCCACATCCATTGTCTGTCTTTTTCCATCATTTACATTGCAAAGGATCACACGATAAAATGTGAAGAATAACTGGTGAGATGTGTTGACCAACATTTTTGATTCAACTAACATCACTGAACAAAGTGGCCACACTGTAACCTGACAACCACTTGCCTGTAAGTTGGCCTTTGAGTTTCAAACACAAGAATAGCAACTACAATCCAGAGAATCATAGAACCATATAACACCATTCAGCCCATTGAATCTGTGCTAACCCACCTACATGAATCCCTCTTGCCCCACAGCTTTGAGTGTTTTGACATCTCAAGTGCTCATCCACATCCTTTTTTCAAAGTTATGAAGTTTCCCTACTCAACTGCCCACCCAGGCAGTACATTCCAGATTCCCACCATCCCACTGGGTATTTTTTCCCTCGGATTCTCTCTGATCCTCCTTCCCTTTGCCTCAAAATGAAACCTCTCATTACAGACTATTTAACTGAGGGAAAAGCCACTTTCTATTGAGCCAGTCTGTGCCAGGTTCCCCTCTCAAGCACCACTGCTCCAAGGAAAGCCACCCCAATCTGTTCAGTCTCTCTTTGTAGATGAACTGCTCCATCCCAGGTAGCATCTCCTCTGCACCTCCTCCAGTGCAATCACATCCTTCCTGGCGTGCGAAAAATGGGGGAGGCGATGGCCTCGTGGTATTATCACTGGACTATTAAATTCAGAGGCCCAGGTAATGTTCTCAGGACCTGGGTTCGAATCCTGCCATGGCAGATGGTGGAATGTATATTCAGTAAAATATCTGGAATTAAGAATCTAATGCTGACCGTGAATCCATTGTCAATTGTCATGAAAAAAACCATCTGGTTCACTAATGCCCTTTATGGAAGGAACCTGCCACCCTTGCCTGGTCTGGCCTACATGTGACCCCAGACCAACAGCAATGTGGTTGACTCGTGAATGCCCTGTGGGCATTTAGGGCAATATAATCCTCCTGCTCCGATAATCTATCCCAGAACTAATGAAGGCAAATGTCCGTTCCAATTCAGAATGGAGTTGGCTCACAGACCAGCCACAATATCGTTAAATGGCAGGAGAGGCTTGAGAGGTCAAATGGCCTACAACAGCTTCTGTGGAAGATATTTCAATTAATTGGGGCCTGTTTTCACAGTCTCAGGACTCTACCCATCTTTAGGGTTGAAACAAAAACATATCACGCGCTGCATGGTCAGTGAAAATAGACCTGGAGTTGTGTGAGTCCGAAGTATGTGACTGGTTTGTCGCTGATCATGCTCGCCAGCTGCACTAGTGACCTGACATGAACATTGCATGAGAAAGGAAGAAACTCTGAAAGTATCGTTTGAAATTCATGAGTTTGCTCCTATGTGTTATCAGTTCAGTTGATTGAAACAAGACGGCAATGAAGGAGAAAATTCTACTGCACAGGCCCAAATGTTTTTCATTCCAGGCAGACAGGAAGATTCATGGGCTTCAAGCCTGACTGAGCCTTTTGGTCCAAGTTGGATCCCAGACCAAGCACAGCTGCTTCATTCTCGACCAAACTGAGCAGAAACACAGGGCAAATGCAATAATGGCTGGTTACTACACCCTGAAACATTGCCAAAAAAGTAACAAAGACACATTGATGAACTTAGCACAGTGAGAGTAGGCAGTAAGAGTTTACTTGATGCATTGGCTAACCCAGGTACACACTCCTTTCGCTCCCCACCCCAATCCCATGTCATCAAGTTAAATACCACTTTTTTCTAGCTATTATCAGTTCTGAAGAAAGGTCATAGAACATAGAACTGTACAGGACAAGAATGGACCCTTCAGCACATGATGTTGTGCTGAACATGATGCCAAATTAACCTGATCCCTTCTTCCAGCCCTTGCTCCATATCCCTCCATTCCTTGCACATTCATGTGTTCATCTAAAATTCCCTCAAATGCCCCCATCTTATCTGTCTCTAGCACTTGGCAGTGCATTCCAAACTCCTACCATTGTCTGTGCCCCTCACATTTCCTTTGAAATTTCCCCCTTTCACCTCAAATGCATGCCCCTCATATTAGACATTTCAACTCTCGGAAAAACATTCTTAACCTCAACCCTATCTATGCATCACGTAATTTTATCAACTTCTGTCAAGCGTCCCCTCAGCTTCTGCTGCTCCAGAGAAAACAACTCGAGTTTCTCTAACCTATCTTTATATCTCTTATCCTCTAACCCAGGCACCATCCTGATAAACTTCTTCTGCACCCAAAAAGTCCACTTTGTTTTCTTTCCACAAATGCTGCCAGGCATGCTGAATTTCTCTGGCAATTTCTGTTTTTGCTTGAGATTTCCAGCATCCACAGTTCTTTGCTTCATTTTAGTGTCAAGACACCATAATCTGATCAGATTGTAGAGTTGCTCTTACACTAGTGAGATGTCTTGTCATACATTCCGCTCAGGACCACCACACCTCAGGTGAGGGGAAAGGTTGAGAATGAGGGTTCTTTGTGCTAACCTCAGCTAATACAGGATTTGAACCCAAGCTGTTGGACCAAACTGATTCCCAACCCAACTGTCTGGCCAGCTGAGCTGAACTGACCCTTTATTTTGGCATGTACTGAATGTGGTCACATCCTCAAAGTGACATTTTCGCTTCTTTGTAACCACCTTTCCTTCAGGGTGACAAAGTGAGATCTAAAATTGTTTGTAAGTAGACTCAAAAGGAAGTGAATCTTGTTGGGGCCCCTGCATTCATTCCCAACACTGGAAGATTGACTTTCAACTTCAGATTACTCTAATTGGAGCATACATTGTGGCATTGCTCTTGGCCCTTCCGATCCTCTTCTCAGAACAATATAGAAATTTCTTCAGCACATTAATCCATTAACTCAAAAGGCATGGAACCATCTATTGAAAATGCAATACTGGGGAAAAAGTTGTGAATTCAAACAGTTTTTGATGAACTTAAAATCACTTATTGAAACCGAATGTGGTAATTGATCAAACCAGGGCATCATGCTCCGTTAAATAAATTGGCAAGACAGGCTTCCTTGTAAGTCTATCAGCTTGATCAGATTGTAAGCAACGATTACTCTCAGACCCAAAAAAAGATGATTTAAGCTGACTTTACATCTGATATCACAACTGAACTGTGCACCTTGTCAATTAAGATATATTGATGAGGTCAAAAACACGGAAACATAGATTTTGAAATGGAGAGCCAATTGGAATTTACCTAATAATGTTCCCTTCAGGGCCTGCGATTAAATTCGGCCCCAGGTTACAGCAAGTTACATTTGTTAGATATGATAAAGGCACTGAACAGCAGTGTCATGAATGATCTGCCTCAGATACTTTTAGTCTTTCATACTACTGACACGAGGTTCGATCTATTACAGGGTTGAGGCACTACTTTGTTTATTTCCCTTGGTATGAGTTAAAAGATTTTGTGTCATAACTAGGAGCTTGAAAAACAGCAGAGCGAGAAAGAAAGGTATTTCTGTTGTAATGTACTATGAAGATGATTGTTTTTCAGATTGCTTGGATGTTTTAAGATTTCAAAGTGTGGAAAATGAGTTTGTTTCAAGTTTTATTGAAACGTCTTGAGAAGTTTCTTTAAAATGGACATTGGAAGTTCTTAGACTACAGAGTAACTTGACCACATGCTCCTGAACAGCAGACTCTGTGCCCTTCTCAGGTTTACGTTTTTTTCCCTTAAGCATAGTCAATTTACCAAGGTTTTTTTTTCAGAATTTTAATTCCAGTGGAGATATTTTTCAGAGATCGAGGGAACGTGGATGCTGGAGAATCTGAGATAACAAGTGTGGAGCTGGATGAACACAGCAGTCCAAGCCGCATCAGAGGAGCAGGAAGCCTGACATTTCTGGCCTCACCCCTTCTTCAGAAATGAATGTTCCAGGCCCGGAGACGTTTTTCAACTACTTTTCCCTGAGAGAGAGAACGTGTGTATTTTGAAGATATTTACGGGGGTAATCATGTATAATACTGTATTATAGACCACATAGGCATTTTATTCAACTGGTAACACATACTCCTGGAAGAGGTGGGCCTTAAGCCCTCCTTGGTTCGAGGTAGGAACACTCGCATAGTCCTCTACTGACCAAGACAACAAAGTGTGAAGCTGGATGAACACAGCAGGCCAAGCAGCATCTTAGGAGCACAAAAGCTGACGTTTCGGGCCTAGACCCTTCATCAGAGCCTCAACTGACCGATATTGCATTGATATACAGAATCATTATAGTGCAGAAAGAGGCCATTTGGCCCACAATGTCCCCCAAAGAACATAGAACATAGAAAAGTACAGTACAGTACAGGCCCTTCAGCCCATGATGTTGTGCTGTGGAATAACCCTAATCCAAAAATAAAATAACCTACCCTACTTTCCCCTCAATTCACTACCCTCCAGGTGCATGTCCAGCAGTCGCTTAAATGTCACTAATGACTCCGCTTCCATGACTACCACTGGCAGACTATTCCATGCGCTCACAACTCTCTGGGTGAAGAACCTCCCTCTGACGTCTCCTCTATACCTTCTTCCTAACACCTTAAAACTATGATCCCTCGTGGCAGTAAATCCTGCCCTGAGGAACAGTCTCTGGCTATCGATTCTATCCATGCTTCTCATTATCTTGTACACCTTGATCATTTCACGTCTCTTCCTCCTTCTCTCCAGAGAGAAAAGTCTGAGCTCAGTCAACCTCTCCTCGTAAGACAAGCCCTCCAGTCCAGGCAGCATCCTGGTAAACCTCCTTTGCACCCTCTCCAAAGCCTCCACATCTTTCCTATAAATGCGAAGAGATGCATTTTGGAAGGCCGAACTGAAATGCTGAATACAGGATTAAAGGCAGGATTCTCGGCACTGTGGAGGAACAGCGGGATCTTGGTGTTCAAGTGCATAGCTCCCTCAAAGTTGCCACCCAAGTGGATAAGATTGTTAAGAATGGATATGGTGTTTTGGCTTTCATTAACAGAGGGATTGACTTTAATTCCCGCGAGGTTTTGCTGCAGCTCTACAAAACCCTGGCGAAACCACACTTGGAATATTGTGCCTCGAAAAAGCTTCACAGGCCCCCACACCATGCTGTAACCCTGCATTTGCTGTGACTAATTGGCTGACCCAGCACATCTTTTGATACACAAGAGCAATCCAGCACGGCCAATCCACCCAAACGTGCACATCTCTGGACTGTGGGACCACATCACCCAGTGGAAACCAACTCAGACATGAATAAAACATACAAACTCCGGTTTGCTCAAGCGATATTCCCAAGGCTGGATTCAAACACAGGCCCCCAGTGCTGTGGAGTAGCAGGGCTAATCACTGAGCCACTCTGCCACACAGGGCTCAAAACCATTTGCTTCGATAATAAACCTGCCAACGCGTTGGGTGACCAAAACATTGCTGCCTGAGCAACTTCATAGAAGCATTGAATGTGTACAGTGTGGAAGCAGGCCATTCAGCCCATCCAGTCCACACCAGCCCTCCGAAGACCCAGCACCACCCTCTCCAACCACATTTCCCAAGACTAATCTACCCAGCCTGCACATCCCTGTACACTACGGCCAATGTAGCACAGCCA
The DNA here is from genome assembly GCF_030684315.1 of Stegostoma tigrinum. NCBI lineage: Eukaryota > Metazoa > Chordata > Chondrichthyes > Orectolobiformes > Stegostomatidae > Stegostoma > Stegostoma tigrinum. Next base: position 12,990,042 of record NC_081398.1, read on the forward strand.
CTCCACACTAAACTGCACATCTATTGGTGAACAAAAACTCACAAAATTCAAATTTGTTCAATCAAAACCAATCTTTAATTGACAAAATGCAAGTGACTAACACCCGTTCTAACGTACGATGATCTGTTACGCAAAACTAAGCAACACTCATCTTCCTCAGTAGCATGGGTGAGCCAGGTCTAAGTTACATTTGGCACAAGCTGACAGAGGCTGATTACTAGTGTTGTGGTCTTCAGTTCTTCAAACTCAGTGTTCTTCTTTATTCCTCTGAGGATGATTGTTCCTGGGTTTCTAGCCCAGTGTTCAGTCCATCAGTATGTTTATTTCTCAGGGAGGTGTGGGACACAGTGGCTGAGTGGGTAACCCTGCTGCCTCCCAGCCTGAGGGACATGGATTTGTTTCTAGCCTCAGGTGACAGTCAGCGTGGGGTTGGGAAATATTCTCCCCGTGTCTGAGTGGGTTTCCGCCCACAGTCCAAATGTATGTGGATTAGCCATGGGAAATGTAGGGTTACTGGGATAGGGTGAGGGGTTGGGTCTGTTGGGACAGTCTTTGAAGAGTTGGTGCACACCTGATGGGCAGAATGGCCTATTCTCACACTGCAGGGATTCTATGACAGTTAACCTGCTTGCAGAAAATTGCCAAATCCTTTCACTTCAGCAGAAAAAAAGTTAATATTCCAGTTGGTTAGGCTATCTCCTGCTGTCTATCTGTTCAGACGAGTTCCTGTTGCTTCAGTTAATTCAGTTATCTTCTGCCGTTGAGCCAGTAGCTTGCACAGCCCAGACTTTGTAAGAACCACTTGGCTCCTCAGAGCTCCCCACATTCACCAGCATGCGATAGAATCATGAGGGGAATAGATCAGGTGAGCAGCCAAGGTCTTGTCTCCAGTGGAGGGGAGTCAAAACTGAGAGGACGTCAGTTTAAGTTGGGAGGGGAAATGTTTAAAAGGGACCTGAGGGGCAACATTTTCCACACAGAGGTTGGCAAGCGTGTGGAATGAGCTGCCAGAGGAGGCTGGTACAATGACAACTCTTAAAAGGCATCTGCATGGGAATATGAATAGGAAGGGTTTAGAGGAATATGGGCCAAATGCTGGCAAATGGGGGTCATTCAGATGAGGAATCCTGTTTGACATGGACGTGTTGTGCTGCAGGGTTCGTTTCTGTGCTGTGTGCCTCTATGACTTACATTTGGTCTGACGACAGTGTTTTTTGAGGATCCTGTTGATAGATCTTGTTGTTTGAAAACTAATGTACAAAACTGGTCACCTTGGTAACTGCAAAAAACATTTTTATTTGATGTTATAATCTGTTGACTATTTGATTCGATTTGATTGTCACATGTCCTCATGTACAAAAGTCGGGGAAAGTGTATGCGATAACAAGGTATAGAGCTGGATGAACACAGCAGGCCAAGCAGCATCAGAGGAGCAGGAAGGCTGATGTTTCGGCCTACAGTGTATAATGTCACGGCGCAAGGCACCATCTTCGGTACAAATACCTAATTCCAAAATCTTAATGACAAGGGAGAAAAAAATAACAAAGTTAACAGGTAAACTTTTCAGGAATTATAGTCCAGTGTCAAACACAGGAAATAGGATTAAAAGTTACACATTGCAGACCTTCTTGGTTTTAATTGAAAATAAATAAATAAACCTGAGAGTTCAATTGGTGCAGTCTTTCTAAAATGCTTCGTGACAGTGGGACCGGACTTCAAGGAATTAACTCGAGAGTAGAAGTCCACGCTGAGGTCATGCCAGGCTGAGAGCCCACCACACTGGATCGCTGAGAGACTACTACGTTCGACCATGAGACCACCACACTCGGTCACTGAGAGTCCGCCACATCAGGCTGATAGACCACCACAGGCGACCAATGAGAGACCACCACACTGAGCCACTGAGAGGCCACCACACTGGATCGCTGAGAGACCGCCACACCAGACTGAGAGAACACCACAGCGGGCCAATGAGAGACCACCACACTGGGTCGCTGAGAGACTACTACACTCGACTGAGAGCTCGCCAAACTGGGTAACTGAGAGACTACTACGCGAGACGGAGAGACCACCACACTAGGTCACTGAGAGACCGCCACAACAGGCTGAGCGAGCACCACACTAGGTCACTGAGAGACAGCCACAACAGGCTGAGCGAGCACCACACTAGGTCACTGAGAGACAGCCACAACAGGCTGAGCGAGCACCATACTGGGCCACTGAGAGACCACCACACCAGGCTGAGAGATGATCACAGTGTGTCGCTGAGAGACCGCCACACCAGGCTGAGAGACCACCACAGTTGGTCACTGAGCGACCACCACAGCAGGCTGAGAGACCACCACACTGGATCACTGACAGATTGCCAGACTGGGTCACTCAGAGGACACTACCCCAGACAAAGAGAACAACACACTGGGTCACTGAGCGACCACTACGCAAAACCAAGAGACTGCCATGCCAGGCCGAGAGACTGCCAGTCCAGACCAAAGGGTAAATCTGTAGGAAATGTGTTTGGGTTCTATGGGTCTACCCCTTCCAGTTGAGGCAGCAATTTACCTGCAGTTCACTCAACTGGTGCAAATTTTCCCTCTTCAGTCTTAAAATGTTTTTAAAACTATGAGACATAAATATAATGCCCTTGTTAAGAAATCCAAGGTGCAATTTTGGAGAAACTTTAAAAGCCAAAGATTTTGTTTCAAAAATTTAACATTTTAACTCATATATGTTGAGTAAAATATAATGGAGAAGAACAGTGTTGAGGGAACAAGTGCAGGAAACTTTACACTGTATTTCAACCTTTTGTTGTCCCTATCCCAGGGGAGTTTCATGGGAACAGAGTTGAGGGAATTCATTGAATCCCTACAGTGTGGAAACAGGCCCTTCAGACCAACAAGTCTACACTGACCCCTGAGGATCCCACCCAGACCATTGGCCTTTCACCCACCAAATCTATCCATCCCTGAGCACTATGGGTAATTTAGGATTACCAAACACCCACGTCAACCCCCGTGCCAGACATTTTTAGACTGTGGGAGGCAGCCCACACAGACAGCAGGAGAATGTGCAAACTCCAGATGGTTCATCACCCGAGGGTGGAATTGACTCTGCGTTGCAAGTGCTGTGAGGCAGTAGTGCTAACCAGTGAGCCACTGTGCTGCCCCCTGTCAGTTTCACTTTAAAAGTGTTGGAGGAACTTTATTTTGAGTTCAAAAGCATCACGGGGTCTTTGAGTTCCAAAGAGTTAGGAATCTTTACTTCACTAAAAGAGGAGAGTAAGCTTTACTCTGTGTTTATCTCAGAGCAGTCACTATCCTCGGAGTGTCTGATGGGGATGGAGTTGAGTGGATTTGGCTTTTCTATTTCCTTCATTGTTTAATAGATTGGGGGAAGCTTGAGGAAGCAGAAACATTGCTGATATTAAATTGCTGGTAACACCCAATAGGTCTGACAGCAGCTGCGGAGAGAGAAAAACGGTTATGGATTCAAGCCTCGTGTGGAACATCTTTGGAAGTTAAAGATATTGGGATTTTTTTTGGCAGATGGGAAGGTGGTGAATAGGTGGTATGGAGGTGTGTACCATTTGTAAACAAACTTTTTCACTGTTTTGCGGTACACATGACAACAAATAATATAACAATAATATATCAATAAATAATAACCGAAATAAAAATAAAATAGAATTTTAAAAATCGATGGCTTGTTGTGAAAGACAAAGGGGTTGGAAAATGCTGATGGAAGAGAAATTGAGATGTTTAATGGGTGTAACCTAAGGTGTGAGAGGGTGAAAAACAGATCCTGTCTGCTCACAACAGTATTAACTGGACAAGGCTGTGAGGGGCTAGACAAGAAAAATGGGGAACCCACATCATGCGATCTGACTCTGAAGTTGTGGGATTCAATGTTGAGCCCTCCAGGCTGTAACGTGTTTACATGCAAAATAAGCTTTTCTTGCTCAAGTTTGCGTTGTGCCACGTTGGAACATTGCAATGGGTCTCGGACAGAAACAGTGAGAGAATAAAATGTGATGTTATGTTATGGGATATCCCTGCTCTTCAACTAAGCATTAAATTCTATACTTTTGCTCAGAGTATTGCAAAGCTGAGACCTACTTCACTGTTGAGGCGATGTTAAACACAGGACTCTCTCGCTGGCAGAGTTCGGGTAGATGAAGGCCTCATCATTTCTTTCAGAATCACTGACTGGGTTGTTTTGATATTTCTCATGACCAATCCTGGCCATTCCACATTAGAAAATACCCTTGGCCTTGTGAATTTTATCAGGAGATTAGTTAAAACGCTTACTTAGGATGAGCAATGTCAGTTGGAGCAGGGAAAGATGGCCCTGGTTTTCTGCTTGATGAGACTAAGAGATGTTTTAATGAGAAATGCAGGAGCAAGTTTCCAGAGGACAAAATATCAAGAAGCAGAGAACAGCAGTTTAAAGCCATTGCCAGCAAAGCCTACAGAGTAGATGTAGAGATTTGTGTATAAGAGAGAGAGAGAGACAGACAGACTGTGTGTGTGTGTGTGTGTGTGTGTGTGTGTGTTTGTTTGAGAAATGTGTGTGTGTGTCATACAGCATACAAACCGGCCCTTCGGCCCACCATGTCCCTGCTGACCAACAAACACCAGACCACACTAATCCTTTTACCTGCATTTGGTCCACAGCCTGTGATGTCCAGGCATTTTAATTGCTCATCCCAATGTCTCTGTCATGCTCTGAGAGTGCCTATCTCAGCACCCACTCAGGGAGCAGTTCTGTGTACGTAACGTACTCTGGGTGAAATAGATTTTTTTTCTTAGATCTCCTCTAAGCCACTTGCTCCTCACCTTAAACTCATGCCCTCTTATCTGCCTTGGGCAAGAGGTTTCCATGATCCACAATGTCTATGACTTTGTACAACTTTGTATAACCCACTCAGATCCCACCACAGTCTTCCCTGCTCTGCGGAAAACAAAGCGGGCCCATTCAGTCTCTCCTCATAACTGAGAGTTTTCATTCTAGGCAACATACTGGCGAATCTCCTCTGCAACCTCCGCAGTGCTATCATGTCCTTTCCAATCATTTGGCCACCAGAATTATACACAGTATGCCATCTGTGGCCCAAGAAATGTTGAATGAAGTTGTAACATGACCTCCTTGTTTCAGTATTCTGTTTCCTGGCTGACGAAGACTAACATCCCCATATGCCTACTTAACCATCCTGTCTACCTGTGCTAATAGCTTCAGGTATCTCTGGACATGCCCCACAAGGTCCCTTTGTTCCTCATTACGCGAAAGGATCTACCATTTATTTGGCCCTTCCAGCCTGCTCCGTCATTCCATAGGACCATGGCTGATCCAACATTCCTCACACCCACTTTCCTGCCTTTTCTCCATACCCTTGGTTCCCTCACTCATCAAGGATCTATCTCTGATGAAGATAAACTCAAAACGTTATCTTGCTCTCTCTCCATGCAATTTCTAGCTGTTCTTTTTTTGTTTCCAGGACAGATTCCAGCTCTGACAAGGATCTAGCGACCTAAGTCTTAACTATACACACGGACTCTGCTCGTAGAGCTCCCAGTGTGGCCATAGCATCCGATTCATCCATAAAACAAATCTTAATTTCTCATTTATTATCTCAGCTAGGTATGAATTACCTACATTTGCAATTTTGGTCCATAGCCATCCCTCCAACAGCCACAACATTTTTCTCTGGTAAGATTGTAACCAGCGGAGAGCTTTCTCACTGATTCCCCTTTGCTCCAGGTTTGCCTGGGGCTCCTTGAAACCAGACCCGGTCTCATGTGGCCTTGATGTTAAAGGTAGTCACCACTAGAATTCACATAATCTTGACATTACAGTCACTCAGTCTTTCCCAACTAGCATTTTATTTTTCCCTAAATGTTCTCTGCCTGTCCTATACTGAACTGGGCCACCATGCAGACTGACGACAGTGTGTACCATCCAACAGACACACTGCAGTAACACATTGAATCTGTTTCAACAAAGAACTCAGTTCTGAAAAAAGTGTTATACCAGGTTCAAAACATTAACTCTCTGGCCAGAAGCAGTCAGACCTGCTGACCTTCTCCAGCATTTCCTGTGTTTGAAAAGTAACATCTCCATTCTATTTTTCCTAAATTCTTTTCCTGAGGATATGTGATTGGGATCAGACAGGTGTGCTTTGCATTTCACCTTTGGTGCATATGACGTCAACCCACAGAGATTTCAAACAGCTTCTTTTCGGTTGTTGCAATTTTGCAATTAATTTCCAAATTCAAAACACCTAATTTCTCTTGGGAGGCTCACATCAGCTATAAATGTCTCACACACTTAATGTGGAGTAGTGTATCTTCCCAAAATGCATGGTACACCAAATGGTCTGCTCTTCGCAGTTTATTATCCCATTCTTGCAGCTATCGGGGTCCCAGGTACGGTACTGGAATTTGTTGGATGTTTAAAAAGTCATTTTGATTTTAGCTGCCTCAAAACAAAATTGCTGTGATCATGCATCTGTTCTGTGTAACTCTTTCCCTTTCAACATTATAAAGTCTTTCCTGGAAAGATACTTGCATTGAACATATTAATGTACCTCTTCAGCTTCAATTCTATCATTCAACTATACCATTGCTTTGGATATGCTACTATTTCTCTCTTGCAAGTGAATATTTTATTGACTTGCACATAATAGTTTGCTGCCTTTCACAGCATTTGCTTTCAAATATCATCCAATGTACTCTTCCTGCAGTAAATCATACATATCCGAGTTGGGTTTGCAATTTTTGCGTTAATGTGTCAAGTTTTCTCTTCAGTTGTTTCCTTTATCGTTCGTAATAGTGTGACTGCAGATGTTTTTCCAGGTTTTGAGTCACCAATTTGAGTGAATGATGACCACCAGCTACAAGTCAACATTGTGTCACTTGCAATGTGCTGAGATGTTGGTGTCACTTTCGGAGGTTACTTTCTCCTGATTTTTTTTTTCTTTTAAGAGAGTCTGGAAGGCAGGTGTAACAAACCAGCTATTGGATACAGCTTAAATAAAGAGTTTGAGAGGCCTTTGGGTGTCTTTTTTCAGTTAGAACAATGGAAACAGCCTGCGCATGTGTGGCCAGCTCTTACAGATGAGGATTTCTAGTATTTCAAGTGTTAAGCAGCAAGAAGCCATTGGATTTGAGCTTCAGTGAGTGCCTTTTTGCTGGTATTCTCTCTGAACCTTCTCTTGAGGTTTTGTCCTCCTGCACTGGAGAACTGCATGTAAGAATCTGTGTCAGCATTTGCCTTTTTGCCAAGAGGTGTGATTTTGAGATGTAACTATATTGCAACAGTTAATTAGTAATAGTTACTGTATCTGTTATTCAGTTAAGACTTCCACTGATGTTAAGTTATTCTAAACTTCTGTCTTTTGTTTGTATTTACCTATAGTGTTTAAATAGACTGTGCATTTTATTAATGTTTGACCTGATGCATCACATATAGTACTTGGCAATTTACATCTACATTAAAAATAAGAAAAAGGTACGGTTTCGGCCATCTCTTAAAAGCCAGAGACATGCAAAGATCTGTGGTTTGTGATTCTTCTAAGCTGTAAGCAATACATTCCGTGCTGAAATGGTGAGCACTCTGGGCTCTGAATTCTGTCACTTTCATCCAAATTGTGGTGGAATCCCATTTCATCCTCTCATGGTGGCTGAGGCATATGACCATTGAGGAATTCTGCCTTATGGTTCTGGATTGCTCTGCCATTCTCATCATCAGAGCAAAGTGCCATGTTATACAATGTTAGCCTCCTTTGAGCCAACAGTTCAAGTCCCAGTTCCCCTGTATATATCTCACAATCGATCCAAACAGGTTGATTTGAAATAATTATGAAGAAAAACATGTTGACACTGGCATTGAGCAGAGTTCTGAAGTATCCACGTGAAATGTTTCTCACTGAAATGTAAGCTAAAATGCAGTGAACATTAGCTTCTAGTGTTCAACTTCACTGTCTGGATGACAGGAATGTAACAAATGAAATGTAAAACAATATAGTGACTAAGAGGCCCATCAAGTCTGCTCCGGCAAAACTTACTCGAAATCTACACCGACCCCACTTTCAAACTCATAGCCTCGCATGTTATAACATTAAATTTGCTCACCCACATCCTTTCTTTGCAGGTTGTGAGGTCCCTCACCTTGTCTACACTCCCAGGCCATACATTACAATCCTCACCACCCTCTGGCTGAAAGATTATTGCCCTCAGAACCTCTCTAAACCTCCTGCCTTTTGTGACAGTTTTACATGCTGGATTAGAGTGGAAGAATATTGAATTTAAAGATTTTTTTGCTGCAGCAAAGGCACAGCTGTATTTCAATGTTATGATCGCTATTTATTGCTCGATCTAATATTACCTGCCTCACGTGACGTCACAGTTCTCAGGGGATTGAAATTTCTCAGCTGAAAATAACAACTGACTACAGTAAAATGATGTTATTTTCTGGAAAATTGTTCACAACATTGTGTGCATATGGGAACAATGTAGGGCCACTTTATTTATACGTTTTATTTTTCTCTGTACCACATAATGCTGGGTTTCCATTCTCAGTCTCTAGCTCCATTCCTGGTTCAGTGTCAGCTTGATCTTCAAAGTGACCTGTTACTGATGGTTTCTGAGTGAACATTGTTGAGGCCATACCAAGGCAAGGTTCTGAATTGCTCCTGCTCTCAACATTTCCTTGAGGAGTTATCATTCAGTAGCATCTTTCTTATATGTGTCAAAAAGATGTAATTCAATTTACATGATCGACTAATCAAATACCTTATCCTGATCCTCCTGTGCAGCTCCAGTGGCAGTGCTGCTTACATGGCATGTCTGTATCCGAATGAGGTAAAGGTGTAGTTGCCATTGTCCTCCTGGACCATGAGGCTGCTCTCTCTTTTGAAAGAAATGATTGGTGCTGGTTTAACCAGAGGGTCACCATGTCTCAGGCAACGGGAGAGGATGAGAAGGACAGAACTTCATGATAAACTCAGCCAGTGCAGGAACTGAACCCACACTATTGGCACTGAACTGCATCACATCTCAGTCAGCCATGAAACGAAGCTAACCAATCTGTCTAAGATCGCATAATCTGTTTGCTCATGTATGTAATTCAGCCTGAGAGCTAGGAATCAGGAAGGCTGCAGTAAATTGCTCCTGAGGCTTCATCAACATTGCCAGTTCAAATTCAGAAAACCATAATCACACCCACATTGTGTTACAGACTTTCATTCTTCAGACTTGATGCTGTTGATAATAATATCGCAATTTAATGATTGAGAATGAATGTGCCATGAGTAGATTTCAAATGGTGGTCACTGCATTTCAGCTTCTAATTTAATGTCCTTTTGCCAATGTTATTTTCTTACCAAAACCCTTCAATGCATTTCTGTTCTTATCCAGAGCCTTCATATTTAAGACGATCAATTATAAAATTTCACATTGTGGTATCTGTCCACGATCTATATTGGTCTGGTTGGCTGTTTTAATCAAAAAATACTGCTGATAGAACAGGGGTTTGGTTTTGTTTTTTGGTACAAGATGTTAAAATTTCAAATAAAATTGTAATAATGAAACGTTATTTGAGGATTCAAATCAGCTAGTTCTGTTCATGTTGTCTCACTCTCTTCCATTTCCAACGTTCTCTGGATTGTACATCTTTTTCCATACTGCAGCTAACTTGGCAGTGATTGTGATCCTATCCAGAGGAATGTGTGGTCTATCCAGATGCATCACTTACTACCTCATATCCATGGCAGCGACAGACCTACTAGTCATTATTACAGCTGTAATATTGAACCGTATTGTTGGAATTTACTTCCCTTCCAGTGTCTTGTACATTACCCCAGTCTGTAGTGTCAATTTTGTGCTAATGGCTGGAAGCAGGGATTGTTCTGTCTGGGCAACTGTCATATTCACTATTGATCGTTTTGTAGCCATTTCTTGCCCGAAATTGAAAACAAGATATTGCACAGAGAAAGTAGCAGCTGTGGTTATAGGGGCAGTTTGTGGCATGAGCTGTTTCAAAAATACTTTCTGGTATTTCATATATGAGCCATTATATACAATCAGGAATATTCCATGGCATTGCAAAATTAAGTCCACATTTTATACTTCACCTGCATGGGCTGCATTTGATTGGATCCATCGCATTTCAACCCCTTGTCTCCCATTCGTTTTGATCTTACTGCTCAATGCTGTGACTGTCAGACAAATTGTAAAGGCCATTCAAACTCGCAAAAGACTCCATGTCAGAAAACAGGCGGAAAATCTGAATGACATGGAGGTGCACAATCGGAGAAAGTCCATCATCCTGCTCTTCTGTATCTCAGGCAGTTTCATCCTGTTATGGCTGCTATTTCTGTTAACATTTCTCTATGTCCGAATTAAAAATGTAAGTTATTTCTCGGGGTCCAATTACACTGAGTCCAATTTCAACCTGGAAGAAAGTGGGTATATGCTTCAGATCTTAAGTTCCTGCATAAACCCATTTATTTACGCAGGGACCCAGAGTAAGTTCAGACATGAGTTAATGAGTGGCATTAAATTTTCTGTCAATTTCATACTGAAGATGTTTAAATTTTGACAGATAATAAACATTTCATAGAATAAACTTCATCCTGTTACCTTCCAGTTGGTGCTATAAAGAGACTTTACTGCACAATCAGTCCCAATTTAAATATTACTGACTCAAGAAGGCTTGTGCTTATGAACACCATTTCATTCCAGGATATAATTTTAAAGACCAAGCCATTACTAACAGCTCCTTCATATTTTCCATAAGACCATAAGACATAGGAGCAGAAATTTGGCCATTCAGCCCATCTTATCTGATCCGTCATTCAATCATGGCTGATAAGTTCCTCAACCCCATTCTCCCACTTTCTCCCTGTAACCCTCGATCCCCTTGATAATCAAGAACCCATCTATTTCAGTCTTACATGTCTCAATGACGTGAGCCCCATAGCCTTCTGTGACAGTGAATGCTATCAATTTACTACTTCCTGGCATTGTCTCCATTCGAAAAGCTCTTCCCTTTACTCTCAGTCTGTGCCCTCGGGTGACTTCAGACTTCTACATTTTCTCCACATTTATGAAAATAGTCCATGCTTTTATACTTCTTACCAAAGTACATGACCTCACACTTTCCCATGTTGTTCTCCATCTGCCACTTCTTTGCCCACTCTCCTCACCTATCCTAATCCTTCTGCAGCCTCCCCACCTCCTCAATGTGACCCGTCCCTCCACCTATCTTTGTATCATCTGCAAACTTGGCCAGAATGTCTGCTGTTTCTTCATCTAGATCATTAATGCTGAAAGTGAAAAGTTGTGGCCCCAACACTAACCCTTGTGGAACACGATTTGCCACCAGCTGTAATCTTGAGAAAGACCCCTTTATCCACACATTCTGCTTTCTGCCAGACAACCAATCTTCTATCCATGCTAGTACCTTGCCTCCAACACCATGGGCCCTTATCTTACTCAGTAGTCTGCTGTGTGCCACCTGGTCAAAGGCCTACTTGAAGTCCAGGTAGATAACATCTATTGGTTCTCCTTGGTCTACCCTGCTCATCACTTTCTCAAAGAATTCTAGCAAATTTGTCAGGCATGACTTCCTCTTGATGAAACCATGCTGACTTTTCCCTATTTTACCATAACTCCCGAATATTCAGAAATCTCATGGATTCCTTGCAATGGACTCCACAATCTTACCCACAACTGAGGTTAGTCTCATCAGCTTGTAAATTTCTGGGTTTTGCCTTACTCCCTTTTAGAACGGGGGTGTCACGTTAATGATTTTCCAGTTCTCTGGGACCCTCCCAGACTCTTACGATTCCTGAAATATCACCACTAACGTTTCCACTATCTCTTCAGCTACCTCCGTTAGAACTCTGGGGTGTAGTCTATCTGGTCCAGGTGATTTAGCCATCTTCAGGCCAATTAGTTTTACTCGCACCTTTCCATTGGTGATGTCCACCATACCCACCTATCCTGCACTGTGTTCTGCTTTGCAAACTCCAACCCTGCCTTGTACTGGCAATATTACAGTGGATAAATATCTGAGTAGTTTTCTCTCTGGACTGTTAATCCAGAGACACAGGCAATGTTCTGGGGATATGTGTTCAAGTCCTGCTAAAACAGATGTTGCAATTTGAATCTGTCATTCAAAAAGAATCTGGAACAGAAATTCGATTAATGACCTTGAATCCATTGTGAATTCTAAGGGTGAAAATCCATCTAGTTCGCTAGAATCTGCCATCCTGACCTGTCTGGCCTGCATGTGACCTCAGACCCACAGTAAAATGGTTGACTCTGAAATGCCCTCTGGGTAATTAGGGATGGCCAATAAATGCTAGCCAGCAATGCTCACATCCTGTGAGTGAATAAAGGAAAACTAAATCACTGGGTGGAAATGCAGCAGCTCAGTGAAGTGATGGGGACAATCTTGGTAAATACTGAAGAAATTTGATTCTGATGGAGAGATGTACCGGACTTGAAATATCTATTATGCATTTCCTTCTCTCACCACACATGTTGGCAGACCCATTGAGTTTGTCTATTCTTAGTTTCAAATCTCCAGCATCCACATTGCTTTGCTTTTGCTCATGAGAAAACGTGTCTTATTAATAGGAGAGGTGATAGCCTAGTGCTATTACTGCTGCACTGTTAATCTAAAGACCCAGGTGATGTTTCCGGTCAGGGAACTCATGTTTTCCTTTGCTACTTTTCAGTGGCAGCACGGTGGCTCACTGGTTAGCACTGCTGCCTCACAGTGCCAGGGAACCACGTTCGATTCCACCCTTGGGTGACTGCCTGTGTGGCATTGGCACATTCTCCCTGCGTCTGTGTGAGTTTCCTCCAGGTGATCCGGTTTCCTCCCACAGTCCAAGGATGTGCAGGCTCAGGTGGATTGGCCATGCTAACTTGTCTGTAGTATTCTGGGATGTGCAGCTTAAGTCAGTTAGACGGGGGACGGGTCTGGGTGTGGTGCTGTGTGGGTCATTGTGGACTTGTTGGGCCAAAGGGCCTCTTTCCACACTGTAGAAATTCTACGATCTGTGTTCTGGGGTCCTGCATTCGAAACCCTGCACAGCAGATGGTTGAATTTGAGTTCAATAAAATATCTGGAATTAGGAATCTAATGATGACCATGAATCCATTGTTAATTGTCAGGAAAATCTCACCTGGTTCACTTGTGTCCTTTAGGAAATGAAAATGCCATCCTGACCTGGTCTGGCCTACATGTGACTCCAGACTGACAGCAAAGTATTTGAATCTGAACTGCCCTCTGAGCAATTAGGAATGGGCAATAAATGTTGGCTTCACCAATGACGCCGTTATCCTGTAAACGAATAAAAGGTTAAAAAAATCCCACTTACGGATGGGAATCTCTCAGGGATATCCACATTGACATGTATGTGACTCCACACTCACTGCAAGGAGTTTGAATCTTAACTCCATCTGAAATGGCCAAGGAAGCGAAAACAGTATGATATGATGAAGTGGTGGATGTGGAGAGAATTAAAATTTTTAAAAGACATTTCGATGGAAATATGGAACAGGAATTGTTTGTTGGGACACAGGCCAGGAGCTTGTAGGTATAAATAGTGTAGTTTGGTATATTGCTTGGTTTGGACTGGTTTCCACACTGTATTGCTGTGTGACTCTATCTGTGACGAGGAGGTTCAGTCGATAAACATTTCTATTGTCCAGGGCAGAAACGCAGATATCTCTGAAAGTATTAAAAACACCATGAGGCCATGAGACCAAATAAATAGAAACATGAGTAGGCATACGACTCTTCATCCACCTCTGCTGTAATACACTACACTACACTACACCACACACACACACACACACACACACACACACACACACACACACACACACACACTATTTTATCTGCACGTCCCCCTGCTGGGCCATGAAATAACCACAATCACAGACTAACGATCTCCCTCTCACTTGCCTGAGCTGGGTACAATAAACATCCTCCTGTTTCTATCTGTGCCTTTGTGAACTTGTTACCACTTGGTGAGGAAAAATCCTCGGATAAACTTCCAGTCACACTACAGTTTCCTGATTTCCAAAGGCCTTTCAACCACAGGAGGTATCACTCCCACCTGTGATCCAGATTTATCATTCCCAAGGATTAACCGTATTTCCTGAATCAAGAATTTCTCTCTTCCTCCCACCACCTCTTCTCTCATTTTCACCAGACTCTCCAACCTCAATTTATATAATGGAACAAAACTCTTCTCAACATGAGTTCCACATATTCCCACCATTTCTGGCAATTAGCCCTCTAAACTACATATCTCCTGACTGTTGACTTGATCCCGCATCTCTTAAAATCTTAATTTCTTTACCCACTCCCTTGTGCCATACATGTCAGCCCCTGACCCACTGAAGGAAATTCTTCAAAGAGATCTGGCACTCAATTTTCACTCAACCCCTCACCAGGTTGTTGATTCTTTTTCAGATTTTTAGCTTCCACTGTTCTTTATTGCCACTTCATCCATATTCCTGGCTTCTCCTGTTTTCCCACGTTCATCTGCCCGGTGCTTTTTCAAAACCACCAGGACTGTGACTAAATGCGGCCTACTTTATTACAGTGAGAACGCCTGAGCTTTTTAAATTCTCTTCCCCCCTGCCATGGGTTTCCATTTTACCCTGGGGAAAACTATCCTTATTATCATCAGTAAGATCTCCTTTTCCCTCCCCACCTGAGGATTTCTCTTTTCCCCAGTTTCTATCCCTCGCACATCGAAATTGATGCTGGAAACCAAACTTTGTTTTCTGAACCAACCTATAACCATCAGCAATTTCAGCTGCTAATCTTGCAGTTCTAACTCTCTGCTCTTCCACATGAGCTCTCACTACCTCAGAAAGTGAATTTTTAAACACCTCCAAAATAATTGTCACTCCAGGAGCATCATACATCCGATCTATTTTGAATGCCCTAGTCCACTGATGATGATTAATTTGTTTATTCCTTTCAAAATCAACATACATTCAACCACATTCCCTCCTTAGATTCCAGAAACATTTCCTGTAGGTTTCTGATAGTAGCTCATATACATTTGGTTGGCAATTTTCACCTCATGACTCTCCCCAGATACCTCGTCTGATAATGATACAAATACCTGAGCAGTTTTTATGACCAACCTTGTTTGAGTCAACGAATCCATTTAATCGCTCACCCTGTCCATCTGCAGTTCTTACTATCTCCAAGCCTATCTATTCTTTCCTTAAAGCTCAATTTCTCCATCCCAGGCAACATCCTGGAGACCCTCCTCTCTACCCCCTCGAGTGATATCGCATCATTCCTGTAGTGTGGTGACCAGAACTGCCCACAGTACTCCAGCTGTGGTCTGACCCATGCTCTGTACAACTCCAACATTACCTCCTTGCTCTGATACTCCATGCCATGCCTGATGAAAGCAAGTCTTCCATATGCCCTCTTAACTGTCCTATTCACATGCTGTGTTGACTTCAGGGATCTATAAAACATTACTCCAAGATCCGTCTGTTCCTCGAAGCTACCCAATGTCCTGCCATTCATTAAATATTACTTCCTCTAGTTTCTTTTCCCAAAATACATCACCTCGTATTTATCAGGGTTAAATATAATCTGTCATTGCCTGGCCAAACCATTATTTCTTCCTGTAACCGATGACCATCTTCTTCCCCTGTTAGCCATTCTACCAACATTGATGTTGTCTTCAAATTCACTTGACATTGCCCTCTCTAACATTTTCATTTCTATTATTTATGGATATAGCAAACAGTCAGGACCCCAGTACTGATCCTTGTGGTACACGGGTGGTTATCAAACTCCAGGCCCTCAACGACCTTGTCCCTCTACGCATTGTACCCTGTAACTAGGTCAGTTTCTGATCCATCTCTCTGTGTTTCTCTCAATTCCATGGGCTTTAAACATCTCCACCAGTCTCCCATCTGTGACCTTATCTGAATTTATTGCTAAAATCTAGATTGTCATGGACTAGACGAGACCCCAAACAAAATACTTTGGGACGGTAGCCAGGACGCTAACATTTTCTTATTTCAAAGACAAATGTGACCTGCCATGTTCCAGATGCAAAGCTACTGGTCAAACTACTCGACGTGAAGCACAACACAATTTATGTAGACACTGCAGTTTGAAAATGATCAAAGAAAGAAGAATTTAGAATAACTTAACTCATGGAAAACTTAAAAGAACGATACAGTAATAATTCTAATTGACTGTTCCAATGTAGTAACATCCCATAAATGCACTGTTGGCAAAAAGGAAAATTTGGACACAGATTTTCATATACAGTTCTCCAATCCAGGAGGAAATACTATCAAAAGAATATCCAGATACTGGAGCAGCCCAGAGACATCTACTGAAACGTTCAACTCT
Source organism: Stegostoma tigrinum (assembly GCF_030684315.1). Lineage (NCBI taxonomy): Eukaryota > Metazoa > Chordata > Chondrichthyes > Orectolobiformes > Stegostomatidae > Stegostoma > Stegostoma tigrinum. The sequence goes on from NC_081398.1 coordinate 13,006,458, forward strand.
GTTCTGAACCGAATAGCTCATGATGTTCCTGCAAAATCAAAATCCAGAAATCCTGTTTTCTGAGAGCTGCCCTTATCCATTCAGGTTGTTGAAAAGGACCCAAGGGCTCCAAGCCATTTACTCATGTGGCCCTCACCATCCAGCTTGTTACGTCTCCTTCAGTTTCCCTCTTCAAAGAAATCAGAACAAAATAACCCCTACTCACCATGGCATTGTCACAATATAAACTACATTTCTGAACATCTCTAATCCACACACTCCATCACATTTTCAAAACATGCTAACAAATTTGTGAGACAGATGACCTCCCTTTGACAAAGCCATGCTGACTCTCCCTAATTAGCTCATGCCTTTCCAAGTGGGTATTAATTCGCTTCTTCAGAATTTTCATCATTAGTTTCCCTCTCACTGACATATGATTCACCATTCGATGATTTTCTGGTCATTCTCTACCACCCTTCTTAAAAGTGGAACCACATTAGCCATCGTCCAACCCTCTGGCACTTCCTCTGTGCCCAGAGAGGAATTAAAAATGTGTGTCAGAGCCCCTGAAATTTCCTACCTCACTACCCACTGCAGTCTGGGAGGCAACTAATCTGAACCACCGACACCTCCTCATTTACTCTGTCAAACTGAGCAAGTTCCTCCGAGTCCTTTTTCCTGAATTCCATACTCACATTTTGCTTTCCAAAAATAAGGTCTAAAAAGAAATATTCTTTTAACACCCTTCCAATACCCTGCAGTTTCACACACCGGTTGCCCCCTCGGTCCCTAATGGGCAGCACACTTTCCATGGTTAACCTATGATTCTCCCTATCTCCATCTGTAATTCCTTTCTTATACCCTCATTTTGCTCTTTGAATTGCTTTCCCAAGTTCAGTCTTGCACTTTCTACATTCCTCTCGAGGCACAGTTGAACTGCTCCCTCTGGACTTACTTAAATCGTTTTGGTTCTTCTTTATCCAATCCTGAATTGTCCCAGATATCCGGGGTTCTCTGAACCAACATTCCCCTGGATTTGTCTCTCCCCAGCTCCACGTTGAATGCTCTCTACACCTCCAGTGTAGACGTACCCACAAGTAAATATTCCTAGTCTCCTGTGGCAAAATCCTCAGACAGCACCTTCCAAACACACGACCACCTCCATCTGGCAGCAGATACGTGGGAGCACCACCACCTCGAAGTTCATTTCCACATCACTCACCATCCTGACTTGGAAATATATCATTATTCCTTCACTGTCGCTGGGTCAAAATCCTGGAATTATCTTGCTCAGAGCATTGTGGGTCAACCCGTAGCAGGATGACTGCAGCAGTTCAAGAAGGCAGCTCACCACCACCTTCCATGGGCAACTAAGGATGGGCAAGAAATGCAGGCAAAATTAAAATAAAAAATTGGCTGAGCGAAACGATATATACATTAACTACTATTCATTAATATCGTAGTATCCCATAAACACACCCTTGGCAATGGCAAATGCAGTAAAACAGACAGCCTCACATTCAATTCTAACAGCAGGAAGAGAACCCCAGCTTTTAGCTGTAAACATTTGCTGTCACAAAAGCTGAAATTGTCTTTGCTTCTTCAGGTAAAGCTACCTGCTGGCATCCTCTGAGACAGTCCAACTTAAAAGTGTAAGTTGTTTGTCATACCTTCATGTTACAATCTTCCAAATGTGGAATAGGATATGAATCAGATTTTGTAACTGCTTTGAAATTGCAATCATCCACACAGAATTGTTGTGGGTGCCATTTGATTTTGGCATAAGTACGATGGATGAGGTCCAGTTACATTGATTAAGTTATTGTTTTGCAAGCATACAAACTACTTTTCATCCTGTGCCAACTTTAAGTGGTTAATTCTATCAGGCTGTGGCTTATTTGGAACAGCATTTCCGATATCAACAGTTTGTGCAATCGGGATCATACTCCCAGTAATTCCCACTTAGCTCAGTATTTGAATGTAACTAATCTTTCAGATCATTTTAATTTTCCTCCGGAACATAACTCAACAATTTATCCCAACATTTGAAAACTTCCTCATTGTTCAATTTAATTAAAGGAATGTCCAAGTCAGAATCCTCTGAACTTGGCTCTTCACTCTGCGTTGTGACCAGTAACACATCCTCCTTTTCCTTCCCTTCCCTCTCAAAATACCTTCTGAGCATTTTCACATGATACACCCTGTGAGGTTTCTTTCTGGCTGGCTTTCTTATCCTACAATTCATCTCCTTCAATTATCTTTTGATTTCATAAGGTCCATTAAACCTTGCTTATAAATGCTCACCTGCCTCTGGAAGTAAGACGAACACTTGATCTACATGAGTAATATTGCAAATGTTTGATATCTTGTCTGCTTCCAACTCACCCGCTCGAATTAAACTTTCCCTAAAATTTGACACATGGTCCATGTCTGCGGTCTCTGATCTCTGACTCACCAATTTCTACTTAATTAATTTCATTGGTACTCTCACCTCATGCCCCAAAAACTAATTGAAATTGACACGATTTCATTGATTCAGTTGGTGCATCCCTAATTACAAAAGGTACAAATGGAATCCCTTCATCTCAATCTTCTGGATAGCCTTGACTATGAGCCTTCAAAATAGTCTTTAAACTTTGATGCTAATATTCTCATGTTCCCTGCTGTTTGGGATTTGAATTGTTTTAAACTAAAACTATGAATAAATTCCTTGAATAATTCTGATGCAACATTTGACTCTTGATCTGATTGATATCTCTGTAGGCAGTCCATATCGAGTAAGTTTTTTGCAACTCTTCGATAATCCATTCAGATATGATGTTTCACAATGGAATAGCCTCTGGAAATCCAGGATCACATCTATTATCGTGTAACAATATTGATTCCCACCTTTTGTTTGAGCTAGGGTCCTTTGCAATCAATTAAGACCTTCGTAAAAGAAATTCCTCAATTTAGGGAATGAGTGTGAAAGGCGCTGTGTTTATCACTGCCTGAGGTTTTCCAATCACCTGACACGCATGGCATGTCCTTCAAAATTCAACCACATCCGGATGGAGTGGAGTCCAATAAAAATGTTTCTGTGTTTTAGCTCAAGTTTCCCTTCCTCACAAATGACCTCCTGCTGGTAATTCTTCCGCAACCAGCAACATCTTTTTCCTATAAACCACGGTATTACAGGTTGATGAACTTCTCCCCATTTCTCATCTGCTTCGATGTGTGATGGACTCCATTTTTATAACTCGAACATTTTTATGTCAGCTGCCTATCTATTATCATTATCTTTTCTCAGACATGCTGATTTACATTAAGCTTAATTTCTGTTTGTTTTTTTCTTATGAATTTCCTTATTCGAGATTCTATTGTCAACCTCCGTCATTTTTACTTTGTCCATTGGATGTGGGTATCTCTGGCTAACACCACACTAATGGCACTACAGCTCTGGTTTGGTGTGCCACTCTTAATGCCATAGCAAAGGGTTATGTTAGACAGTGTATGAACCTTTGAGTCAGAACCTCAACTCCCAGTTCCAATGTACATATCTCATGACATCAACCCACAGGCTTTTCAAAACAGTTTATTTTTGGTTGTTGCAATTTCTCAACTAATTTCCAAATTCGAAACACCTAAATGCCCTTGGGAGGCTCACATCAGGTATAAATGTCTCACACACTGAATGTGGAGTAGTGTATCTTACCAACATGCGTGCTGCACCAAAAGGTCTGCTCTTTGCGATCTATTATCCCATCCTCGCAGCTGCCGGGGTGCCAGGTACGGAACTAGTATTTGTTGTATGTCTTGAAAGTCATTTTGATTTGAGCTGTGCCAAATCAAAATTGTTGTGATCACGAGTCTGTTTTGTGTAACATTTTCCCCTTTCAGCATGACAAAGTCTTTCCTGGAAAGATACTTGCTTTGAAACTATTAATGTAACTCCTCAGATACAATTCTGTTATTCAACTACATCATTGCTCTGGCTATACTATCCTTTCTCTCTTATCACAGAATATTTTATTGTCTCGTGTATAATGGTTGCCCCTTTAACTACATTGCCTTTAAAATATCATTTAATGCATTGTTTCTACCAGTGGATCATATATCTCCGATTCGGATTTTCAATTTTTTCAGTTCTTGCGTCATGCCTTCCCTTCAATTGTTTCCTCGGTGAATGTAAGCTCCTCAAATGCAGGTACTTTTTTTCTGAAATAACATTAATGATGTACCTGTGGGAGCTTTGAGAGTGGGTCATCTCGTGAGCTCATAAACTTCAGAAATCTAACAAGAAAAAGGGCTTGGTGACAACACGGTCGGGCCTCTATCACTGTCCCATGGAGATTAATATTGAGCTTCATCTGAGCCTGAGGTGTGACATAATTTGCATGAACTGATGGAACAGAAATAATTGCATGTCCTGTTTCTGTCATGCAATGCAATTTGTGAAATTCACACAATATGCAAAGGTCTCTGATTTGCAACCATTCTAAAGGTTTAGCAATATGTTCTGTGCTGAAATGATGATTCTCCGTCACTCCCATCGAAACTGTGGTGGAACACCATTTCTTCCGAATGTGGTGACTGAAGTAAAAGACTGATGAGTATTTCTCATGTTAAACTGTATTGTCTGGATCACAGGAAATTAACCAATGAACTGTCAAGCAGTATAGTGTCAAAAAGGCGCATCACGTCTGCGCCAACAAACATTAGTCTAAATCTACATTGAGCCCACTTTCAAACCCACAGCCTTGCATGTTATAGCATTGCATGTGTTCATACACATCCTTTCTTTACAAGCTGTGAGGTTCCCCACCTTGACTACGCTCTCAGGCAGCTCTTTCCAGACCTCACCACCCTCTGGGTGAAAGATAATTGCCCTCGGAACCTCTCTAAACCTCCTGTATTTTGTGACAGGTTTACATGCTGGCTAAGAGTGGAAGAAAATTGACTTTAAAGAATAAATTAATTCTTTGTTTGCTGCAGACAAGACATAGCTGTATCTCAATGTTATGATCACTATTTATTTCACGCTCTAATATAGTCCTCATATGAAGTCGCAGTGATCAGAGGATTAAAATTTCAGAGCAGAAGATAATAATTGATACAGTGAAATGATGTCATTGTGTGGTAAATTGTGAACAAAATTGTGTACATTTGATAACAATGTAAGGGCCACATTATTTGTAAGATTTATTTTTCTCTGTACCACATTATGCCTGGTTTCCGTTCTCAGTTTCTAACTCCATTCCTGGTTCAGCGCCAGCATGATCTTCAACGGGATCTGAGACTGATGGTTTCTCAGTGAACATTGCTGAGGCCATACCGAGACAATGTTCTGAAGTGTTCCTGCTCTCAATCTTTCCTGAAGGGCAGATCATTCAGTTGCATCATTCCTAGATGTGCTCAAAATTTATAATTCAATTTGTATAATTGACTAAGCAAATACCATATCCTAATTCTCCTGAGCAGCTCCAGTAACAATGCTGCTTAAATGGAATGCCTGTACCTCAATGAGGTAAAGGTGAATTTGCCATTGTCGACCGAGACCATGAGGCTGCACTCTCATTCAAAAGAAATGATTGCTGGCGTTTGAACCTCATGGTTTTATAGTTCTATTCAAATTGTCTCTCTCGCGCTTCCATTTCGAACATTCCCTGGATTATGCGACTTTTTCCACATTGCAGCTAACATGGCAGTGATTGTGATCCTATCCAGAGGAAGGTGCGGTCTCTCCAGATGTATCACTTACTACCTCGTATCCATGGCAGTGACAGACCTACTCATCATTATTACAGCTGTTATACTGAACCGTATTGTTGGAATTTACTTCCCTTCCAGCGTCTTCTTTGTGACCCCAGTCTGTTGTGTCAATTTTGCTCTATTGGCTGCAAGCAGGGATTGTTCTGTGTGGGCAACTGTCGTATTCACTATTGATCGTTTTGTGGCCATTTCTTGCCTGAAATTGAAGACACGATATTGCACAGAGAAAGTAGCAGCTGTGGTTATAGGGGCAGTTTGTGGCATGAGCTGTTTCAAAAATATGTTCTGGTATTTCATATATGAACCATTATATACAATCGGGAATATTCCATGGAATTGCAAAATTAAGTCCATATTTTATACTTCACCTGGATGGGTTGTATTTGATTGGATTGAGAGCATTTCAACCCCTTGTCTCCCATTTGTTTTGATCTTACTGCTCAATGCCGTGACTGTCAGACAAATTGTAAAGGCCATTCAAACTCGCAAAAGACTCTGTGTCGGAAAACAGGTGGAAAACCTAAATGGCACGGAGGTGAACAATCGGAGAAAGTCCATCATCCTGCTCTTCTGTATCTCGGGCAGTTTCATCCTGTCATGGCTGCTGTTTGTCTCAACATTTCTCTACGTCCGAATTAAAAATGTGAGTTATTTCTCGGGTTCCAATTACAGTGAGTCCAATTTCATCCTGGAAGAAAGTGGGTATATGCTTCAGATCTTAAGTTCCTGTGTAAACCCATTTATTTATGCAGGGAGGCAGAGTAATTTCAGAAATGAGTGAAGGAGTGGTAATAAACTTTCCATCAATTTCATTCTGAAGATTTTTGAATCTTGAAATATAATAAATATTTCATGGAATAAACTTCATCCTGTTCCCTTCCAGCTGGTGCTATAAAGAGACTGTACTGTACAGTTAGTGGGGAAGTGATGGCCAAGTCGTATTTTTGAGAGACTCTTAATCCTGATAGTGTTCTGGGAACTCATGTTCAAATCCCACCATGGCAGTTGGGCATTTGGTGGAATTTGAATTCAATAAATATGTGAAATTAAGAATCTAAGGATGACCATGAATCTATTGTTGATTGTTGGTAAAACCATCTGGTTCACGAATGCCCTTTAGGGAAGGAAACAGCCATCATTACCTGGTCTGGCTGACATGTGACTCCAGACCCATGGCAATGTAGTTGACTCTCAGCTGCACTCCAGGATCGGCAATATTGCCGAGTCAGCGATGCCCACACCCCATGAATGAATAAAGTGAAAAATACAAGGTGTCCCAATTTAAATATTTCTGACTTAAGCAGGCTTGTACTTATGAACACAATCACATTCACGGGTAAAATTTTAAAGACCCAACACTTACCATCAACTCCTTTCCATTGTTCTGCACTGGGTCCTGATTTGCAAACTCCAACCCTGCCTTGCACTGGCAATGTCACAGGGAGTAAATCGCCTCGTGGTATTTTCACAGGCCTGCTAATCCAGAGAACCAGGCAATGTTCTGAGGTTGTGTGTTTGAATCCTGCTCAGGCTGATGTTCAAATTTGAATCTGAATCTGACGTTCAAACAGAATCTGGAAATGAAATTCTCCCGATGAAAATTGTTGATTGCACGGAGAGAAGCCCAAATGTTTCACTGGAATCTCCCATCCTGACCTGGTCTGGCTGAGAATCTAAAGTTTGGGTCCAGGCACAAGAGGGCTGCTGGTGCAAGTTAGCAAAAATGGCTTCCAGCTTGGGAACTGTAAATTCTGCTGGAGCTGCTCTTTGAGCCTGGGAACTCTGAGCTTTCCTAGACAGGCATAAATAAAGCAGTAATGGCAGGATAATACGCAGTAACTGATCTGGCTGACCTTCTGTAGCAAATGTTATGGCGCTGTATGGCGAGACAAAAAGTAACCTAAGCATTGTGAACTAAGTTGTTTACGAGTTAATACTACTGGATTATGTAACTGTCAATGAAGCAATATCATGTGATGATTGGTAATTGTATGAATACAATATGTGATCACACCATGTACCCTGCTTTAAGAAAAGTAGAAAAATGTCTCTGTATTAACCTGTGGTGTGCAGCTCCTCCGAGGAATACGGAAGCGCTCAACTTCTGTGTTTGCCGGATGCTCTGTACCTGGCCAATTGAAGAAATAAAGAGTAAAGTCTGAAACAGCCAGTCCAACTGCGAGTGCTCATTGACTGAGCGCGGAATCGAGAGGCCATGCCGGGGGTCGAGATTTGCATCTTGTGCCGTGACTCGGATTCAGTACGGACTGATTGTGGACAGCGGTGTAAGAGCCTTGAGTCCTCCACTATTGAGTGTAGAGGAATCGGCCGGCCAGATGTGAGTATTTTCTCCATCTGGTTTTCCTGTCATTCAGATAGCGGTGGACTCGACCCCTCGCTGCCTACAGTCCGAGTCCAGCCCGAAAAAGCATCAGTCTGGTCATTTGTAATGAAATAAAGGAGTAGACGACTCCGTTTAAAAGTTGGATTGGGGATCCGAGACAAATCAGTTGTCGAGAAAAAACAAGGAGTAGAGGACTCTGTTTACAGAATAAGGAGTAGAGGACTCTGTTTAAAGAATAAGGAGTAGAGGGCTCAGTTTAAAGAATAGGGAGTAGAGGGCTCCGTTTAGTGAAAAAGGAGGAAAGGGCTCCGTTTCGAGAATAAGGAGTAGTGGACTCCGTTTAAAAATCGGATTGTGGATCTGAGACAAGCCGTTAGAGAAAAACAGGGAGTAGAGACATTAGGGAGTGAGAGATAAAATAGACAGGTCGGGGACCTGAGTATTAAAGACTTTAACTGATTCAGGGTCTTAAATCTGGTCAGATTGACATTGCTTAAAGTGAATTCCAAATTAGCCTGTGAAAGACGACACTCGGGAGTATCGCCATTTATTACAACGAGACTGTCAAGGTTTTAGAATGTTGTGAAGGTTTGTGAAAGTCGTTAGTTTGCTGTTCGATGACAGGCTGTTGATTAGTAAAAGTTTTGGGTTGAAGTTATAAAGGAAGGTTGATTAAGGTGGGTAACAATGTAGATAAGACAGATGATCCGTCTTCTTCGCTAGTGAAACGATGTGAAAAGTATCCAGATAAATCTGAAAGCCTGTGTAAACTTTCTGGCGCCTTAAATAAGAAATTAGGTGATGAACAGTGGCCACCAAATTAGGAATTGAACTGACTGATAATGGTACCATAAAATTAATTGAGGTCCTCAAAAAAAATGTGCTCGAGTCAAATGTCAACAGAAACAGAAAGAAATGTGACTGGTGACTGACAAACAAAAGGAGTTGTGTTGGCTTTGGGTTGGGTGCGGGACACAACAAAAATTTGGATTTGGATGATTGGTATTCCTATCTGCGCCTCGCACCCCGAAACAAAAAATCCCGTTTCAAAGACCGGGAGATTTGAGTCCCCCGGTGGCAGGAAAAGTAAACATTCTGGAGGCTCGCAGGTATAAAAATAATTAAATCTGGAGGGGTTAGTATAAGACTGGCAAAGTAGAATAAGCATTCAGCTATAAGTATTGATAAGTACAGTGTCTGTTTGTCTCAAACATTCTGCCTTAGACTGGTTGTTAAGAGAACAAATCCCCCACGTGAAGGTCCAGACCCTGATGTGGGTGTGGAGACCAAGGACACTGGTGTCGTATATAGAAATAAACAACAAAGTTAAAGCGCTAAAAAAAGGTTAAACCTTGAAAAACTTTAATATCCATCTGGAGAAAACTGCTGAGGAAATAACAAACAAATCTAAACTGGCGAGTTGGGAGAATAATGCACATCGAAGAGGAATTAGAGTATGTGATCATGAGGGAAACCTTAAGTCATGGGAGGTGTTGAAGCGGGAGTGTGGGGAGTAAAGCAAAACAGGAAAGATTGAGAAAGGAAATGCAGAATAAACAATTAGGAGGGAAACGCCAGGCTGAGTTACCGTACAGAAAAAAAAGGAGGTACCTCCTGACATATCTGGCTTGCCGATGTTGTTCCAAAGTAATGACGTAGATGAGTAAGACAAGGAGGACTGGAAAAGGAAGTAGGCAACTTAAAATAAAGTGCTACATGCAATGCAGATGATGTGAAACAGTAGAACAAGCAGATCCCTAAAAAAAATCTGCTGTTAACCAAGATCATGAGAGCATTGCATTCATATCTGTTTGAAATTCAGTTTGAAGTTCAATTAGTTAATTTGGTCCTCCCTCCCCAATTAATGTTTCTGCAGAAAGATCTAAAATATAAAGTAATATAAGGATGTGATTTAAAATCTTCTGGCAAACCTTACTTCAGAAACATTTACAAATTAACAAATCTTGCAGAGATTCTGCCAATACTGAGTTGCAGACCTGATTAATTGGTTTAAACTCCTTGTTAACAATGCAGAGATTTAGCTGAGTTAGAAGTGCCTCACAATACAGCATCAATGGACTATTTTCTCGCAGAAGTTATTTTAACCTACAGGAGGAATAGTTTCTTCATGTAGTCATTTTCAGATTAAACATCAGTAATACATTTATCCTGTTGTCTGGTGCACCACATTTTAGGTACAAGCCATAAGATAAAGAATGTACACCCGTGGCTTGTACAGACCCTATCTCCTGTTGTACTAGGTCTAAAACTAAACAGAGGAACAGGAAACAGAATAGAGAACAGACTGTGGCAAAAGGAGGCAGGTCAAGGTTCTTTTGAAACTCACAGGGGAGGCCTGAAAGAAGTCCTCAGGTACACCCATCCAGAATTCCCTGCATGTTAAAAACCTTCGCCAGGTAATCCTCCCAAAACAATTGGCTGTTACCAAATGCGCTGCCCATGCCTCCGATAATTCGGTGGTTACTTAGTGTAACGTTCGGGTTGATCAGCCTGCCGCAGACCAAACTTTTATTATCCCCTCTATGAGCAAGCAGGCAATAAATTGCTTGTCTCCTTCGAACACGGTTGGCATGCCAAATATTGTCACTGTTCAGCGTTTACAGGGGTCTCCCCTGACTCTGAAAAACGATTATGGAAGACGGATGGGTGTTCTCGCTCTGCATCAAAAGGCTTCTGGTTCACTCCGGTTGGTCAAGTGTTTATTCCTGATGCTTTGTTACCAATGCGTATTGGCTGTTCAAGGAGTGTGATGTGTAACAGGAAAACACTCTTGCCAGGTGGTCGATTTGAGTGCATTTAGCTTGATTTTATTGAATTACCACGTGCACATTGCTATAAACATTGGCTTGTTATTGTTAATGTATTTAGTAGATGGATTGAGGCGTCTCCAATCACTAATAATAAAGCCTCGACAGTGGTAAAATTACTACTAACAGAATTCAGACCAAGGTTCGGGATACCTTGACAGGTCAGTTCAGGCAATTTTTAAAATGGGTTGAGGCTTATTTAACTTCTAATGCTCCTGCCAAGACTGTTATAGACATTTTGCTCAAATAAATTATTCCCCGTTTTGGTATTCCCTTTTGCTTGACCTCTGACAATGGCTCCCAATTTACTCGGGACATCAATGATGAAATATGCTCTCTCATTTTGGGATCTGCTGCCAGGTTCATTGTGTGTATCGCCCTCAGACTGCGGGGCTTGTAGAACGTTATAACCAGACTTTGAAAACTAAACTTTCCAAATTGACTTCTGCAACCAGTCTCTCCTGGGTTCAGTTATTGCCTCTGGTCTTATTCCACTTGCGTTGCACTCCCGCAGGCAATACTCGCTTATCCCCAGCTGAAATTGTTTATGGTCAGGCTTTCCGCACTCCCTGGAATGATGCTTCTTCCCCTGTTCATTTCCTCCACATGACTGAAAACATGTCCTCCTATATTCTTGCTTTGATTAAAGTTTTGTGAGGTCTTCACTCCCACATCTGTCCTGCTTATGACACTGTCCTGGCTGTTGAACCCAGCTCCATCGTTCTCATCAAGAATTGGTTGCGCCGTGGCCTCCAACCTCAATAGGAGGGGCCCTTCCAGGTTCTCCTCACCAACCTACTGCTGCTAAGGTCGCCGGGCGCACTGCTGGGTTCACCTCCATCATTGCAAGGTCATCGGTCGAGCCCCTTAGAAGGGTACAGATGAAGGAGATGGAGACGATGAGGAACTGGGGATGGGACCGGGATCAGTTGGGAAAGAACCAGACTCCTAAAATACAACCAAAACTGCATGTTTCGAATAGTAATTCTTCTTTTGTTTTAGACATCATAATCGTTGCTCCAGGATGACCAGAAACAACCTGCCGGCCATTCCTGATACTCCTGCAAACACCAACAGCTACCAAAGGCCAGAGGACAGAGCCACTATGGGTTCCTTCGATCTCTCTCTCGAGGGGTCTCAGCGGGAGTCATTCGTGTTAAAAGCAGAAACTACCTTACGTGTGGATTAACCATTCTGGGAGACAGCACTGTAGCACGACTGGAAGCTGTTAATAGGGAACTGGCAGAACTAAGGCTCTACGCACAACAGACAAAGTATGCTGTGGATTATCTGTTGGCTCACCAAGGGGGAGTATGTACTATAGTGGGAGACCAATCACCCATATTACAGGCGAATTATATGATATAACCCATGCCATTCAGTCTATTAAGAGTCACTCAGATGATTCCAGGCAAGCCTCTCGGGTAGGAGATTGGAGTTTTGGCTCATGGCACCACTGGCTGTTTAATCTAGCAATGAATCTCAGTGTTATCTTATTTTGTCTTTTTGCTGGCATAGCTATCGTTAAATGAATTATTGCTAAACTAGCGCATTCCATTAGTGTTATCAGTTCCCCTCAGAAAATGCTCCTCCTTCGTCCTGATGGTGCCCCCAACGAGGATGAGGTGGACCAGTTGTCCACCCCTGACTCCTCCTTGGAGGCGGACGAGTATTGGCAGGTCTCTGGCATCCATCCGCTTGGACTGACCTAATCTATGCTCTCCCGCCCTGTGGTGTTTTCATGGAATGGCCAAACGGGGGGAGATGAGAGTCTGAAACCTGGATACAGGTACAAAATGGCTTCTCGATTAAAGTTAGCACAACAAAATGGCTTCTAGGCTACAAACTGTTTACTAATTCCGCTAGAGCTGCATAATTCACTAACCCTCAGACCGCTGCAAAGAGAGATAGGAGACAATGCGCCTTTCAGAATACAGCAGTAACCTGATAAGATAGAGGAGTACTACCTGCTCTGACTGACCTTCAAGTGCAGGTGCAAAGGCTGTCTGTTGTAAGATAGAAATGATCTAAGTGTAGTGACATAAGTTGTTCACCAGTTATTATCGTTGGACTTAATAGCTGCCAATGGAACATTATTATATACTGATTGGTAATTGTTTGAATATACTGTATGATCACACCTTGTCGTCTGCTTTAAGAAAAGTATAAAAAACGTCTCTGTATTAACCTGTGGTGTGCAGTTCTTCCGAGGAGTACAGAAGCGCTCAACTACTGTATTTCCAGATTCTCCGTAATCGGCCGTATTGAGAAATAAAGAGTTAAGCCTTAAACAGCCAGACCGACTACAAGTGCTCATTGACCAATTGCGGAATCGAAAGGCACCACCGCAGGTCGAGATTTTCAATGTCATACGGAGTAAACAGCCACATGGTATTACATCTGGACTGTTAATCCAGAGACCCAGGTAATGTTCTGAGGACGTGGCATTGAATCCTGCTCAGGCAGATGTTGGAATTCGAATTCAATATTCAAAACAAATCTGGAACCAAGGTCCTAATTGAAGACCATGAATCCATCGTTGGTTCACTTAAGGGAAGGAAACTGCCACCCTTACCTGGTCTGGCCTACATGTGAAGTCAGACCCACAGTGATGTGGTTGCCTCTTCAGTGCCCTCTGAGCAAATAGAGATGTACAATTAATGCTGCCTGGTCAGTGATGCCCACATCCCTTGAATGAATAAAGGAAAAACACATCGCTGGGTGGGAATGCCGCAGCTCACTGAAGTGATTGGAGACAATCTCAGTAATCTTGAAGGAACCTTGGCTCCAAAGAAGCAAAATACCAGACTGAAAACATCTGTTTTTCTCTCTCGCCACATGTTGCCAGACTCACTGAATTTCTCCATTTTTGTTGTAAATTTCCGCAGCAGTTTGCTTTTATCCATGGAAAACATATCTCTTTGTAACCTCCTAGAGATGGAAATCTGTCAGGTTTACCCAGACTGGCATGTCTGTGACTCCACACTCACTGCAAGGAGTTTGACACCTAACTGTGCTCTGAAATTTGATTTGGTTTGATTTGATTGTATTTATTTCTTCTCATGTGTACCGCACTACAGCTTTATTTATGAATAGTCCAGGCCGAAAATAATAAGCAAAGGATGCACAGATCAAAACAACTGAGAGGGATACAGGGGACGTGGCGCACGGCATGGACTAGGCATGATCAACATTAACAAGATCAGTTTTATTTGAGGCTGGAGAGTCCATTACTCAGTCTGTTAACGGCCAGGAAGAGGCAGTTCCTGAACCTGCTTGCGTATGAGTTCTGGCTTCTGTATTTTCTGACTGATGAAAGGCGCTGTAGGAAGAGGTGAGAAGGGGAGAAAGGGTGGCATGGTGGCTCAGTGGTTAGCACCGCTGCTTCACAGCACCAGATATCCAGGTTCAATTCCAGCCAAGGGAGACTATCTGTGTGGAGTTTGCACATTCTCCTCGTGTTTGCGTCGGTTTGCCACACAGTCAAAAGATGTGCAGGCTCGGGTGGATTGGCCGTGCTAAATTGCCTGTCATGTTGTAGATGTGTAAATTAGGTGTGTTTATAGGGGAATGGGTCTGGTTGGGAGGTTCGGTGTGGACTTGCTGGGCCGAAGGGCCTGTTTCCACACTGTAGGGATTCTATAAGGTCATTAGCAGGGCGCGAAAACATCAGTTTGGATGATCGGCCAACAAATGATCTTCCTGTCCGGACCAGGCACACATATCCCCTGGGAGAATTAAAAACACCGGAATAAATAGGAGCAGGAGTAGGCATACAACTCATCATTACCTCTGCTGTTGTAAACTCTTTACTTCTTTACTTTACTTCCCTCTGTTGGATACTGTAATTCTTTATTCATTCACAGGATGAGGGTGTTGCTGGCTCGGCAGCATTTATTGCCCATCCCCAATATCCAAAGGGGTGTTATGACTCAACCACATTGCTATGGGCCTGGAGTCACATGTAGGCCAGACCAGGTAAGGATGGCACTTTCCTGCCCTAAAGGGCATTAGTGAACCAGATGGGTTTTTCCTGACAAGTAACAATTGATTCATAGTCATCATTAGATTCTTAACTCAATTTATGTCATTGACTTCAAATTCTACCATCTGCCATGGCAGGATTTGAATCTGGGCCCCCAGACCATTATCTGGGTCTCTGGAATTAACAGCCAAGTGAAAATACAACTCGGCAATCACCTCTCCCAAAGCTACCTTCTCCTCTCAGTCAGTCCAACTTTGAAATATAAGTTGTTTGTCCCACCTTCTGAATACAGTCTTCCAAATGTGTAATAGGATATGAATCAAATTTTGTAACTGATTTGACATTGCAATCGTCCACACAGAATTGTTATGTGTGCCATTTGATTTTGGGATAATTACGATGGATGAGCTCCAGTCACTGCAACTGAATTGATTAAGTTATCTTTTCGCAAGCATACAAACTATTTTTCAACCTGTGCCAACAGGATGGTTGATGTTTAATTCTACCAGGCTGTTGCTTAGTTGGAACAGCATTTCCGATATCAACAGTTTGTGCAATCAGGTTCGTGCTTCCAGTAATTCTCACTTGGCTTGACATATGACTGCAATAAATCTTTCAGGTCATTTTAATTTTCATTCTAAACATAACTGAACCATTTATCACAATATTTGAAAACTTCCTCATTGTTCAATTTAGTTGGAGGAATTTCCAATTCAGAACGCTCTGAGCTTGGCTCTTCTCTCTGTGTTGTAAACAGGAACACATCCTCCTTTTGCTTCCCTTCCCTCTCAAAATACCTTCTGAGCATATTCACATGATATGCTCTGTGAGGTTTCTTTCTGGCTTGCTTTCTTGTCATAGAATTCATCTCCCTCAATTTTCTGTTGATTTCATATGGGCCATTACACCTTGCATATAAATGTTCACCTGCCACTGGAAGTAATACTAACATTTGATCTACATGAGTAGAATTGCAGATGTTTGATTTCTTGTCTGCTTCCTGTTCAATCATAAGCTGAATGGAGACTGAACATAAATTACAGTGGAACCTTTCCTCCGCCAGACCCTGATGGAGTCAACAAACTATGACAGTGGAGTTGATGGATGGAAACGATGTAGGGCAGTTCATTGACAAAGCTGGGGAAACAGAAAGGGTCTGTTTTATTTGAAAGGTGTGCGAAACTGGTGAAAAGTATATGACAAGATAAGTTCTCTTTGCGCACCAAAGTAGAGGGCAGCGGTAAACTGTACTTCGAAGATGAGTTTGTCTCATGCTACGAAAGATCACACAAGCAATGAGGTAGCAGCAAAGCTATTCAGCATTTCGCTGCTGTATCAGATCAACCAGAATCATGAAACCAAAGAGGCAGCTTAAATTGTGTTTGAAAACCTTCTGAAGTGGAGGAGACAGTTGAGATAACAAGATGGAAAGCAGGCCAAGCAGCATCAGAGGAGCAGGGAAGCTGATATCTCAGGCCCAGACTCTTCTTCAGAAATCTGAATCTTCATTTCTGGAGAAAGGCCTAGGACTGAAACGTCAGCTTTCTTGCTCCTCTGATGCTGCTTGGCCTGCTGTGTTCATCCAACTGTACACCTTGTTATCTCAGATTCTCCCGCATCTGCAGTTCCTACTATCTCAGAGGGAAAGATAGTTTCCAATCTGTCAATGTAAACCACAGCGGGATTTGGGAAGCTCAACGAGAGCTTGCCAATGAAAATTTGATCAGGGAGGCAATTTTTTCAGTTTTGAGTTTCAACAAACTACAAAACAGGGTTCTGTGACTCACCAGGTAAGATTGAATACAAATTTCGGTGGAAACTTCCTTCCGCCAGTGAAAGTAATCAGCTTCAAAAGACCCATTACTTTACCAAAACTCCGGCTGGGACTGAAAGGGGAGAAGTTCCACCCCACGAGTTTCTGATGGGAAAAGGTACTTGTGAATCTTTGGTGGCCACATGCACAGGACCGGCTTTCCACTTGGTCCAGAGGCAGATTAAACTGCCGAGTTCCCAAAGAAGCTTTCGGATCGTACGGTGCTTACTGGTCTGGCAGAAATTTTATGAGCTCTGATGTGTCGGTGCTGAAAGGCCTGTGTCAGAGACACATTTCCCTGTCAGGCCACAAATTAAACAACTGGCAGGGACACAGCAATTTGTGGCCCCACTGAGATTTGAACTCACATTCTTGGATTCAGAGTCCAGAGTGCTAACCATTACACCATGGGACCAGCCTCACAGGGGGGTTGCACATGAGTCAGAGGGAAAGGATAAGATGGAACGGGATTGAGAAATGGCTGCGATAGTTTCATCCTCAATCCTGATTCTGGCGTGGAGATAACAGGGGTGTAACACTGCTCCCTGCTCACTGACAGATACAACTGCACACACGGAGGTGAAATCAGGGATTCATCAGGCAGCTTTGGTCAAAATCAACATGAAAATGACACGACAAGTTCAAGGGAGAGAGACAGGACGGTGGGAAATGGGAAACGTACAAGACCTAAAGTTGCAGCAGCTTTGAAGAAGCTCAATGAAGTTTAAATAAAAACCGACAGAGTGGACAAACTACGACAATGGAGTCGATGGATGGAAACTCCATGGGGCAGTTCATTGACAAATCTGGGGAAATAGAAAGAGTCAGTTTTATTTGAAAGGTGTGAGAAACTGTTAAACAGTTTATGACAAGAGAAGTTGTCTTTGCGCACCAGTAAACTGAACTCAGCAGATGAGTTTGTCTCATGCTACTAAGGATCACGTAAACACTGAAGCAGCAGCAAAGCAATTCAGCACATCGCTGCTGTATCAGAACAACCGGAATCACAAAACTAAAGAGACAGCGTAAAGTGTGTTTGAAATCCTGCTGGAGTGGAGGAGACAGGAAAAGACAGTTGAGACAACAGGCGTAGAGTTGGATGAACACAACGGGCAAAGCAGCATCAGAGTGAGATGTTATTGGGACAACATCCCATTACTTTATACATTCTCGATAATTTAATACTGTTTATCTACTTACACAGAGGTATGCAGGCACTGCCTTAAGACTTCCTGCCCGACTAGAATTAGGTATAAACTTTGTAAATCTTTATCTTCCTGCTCAAGGGGGTCTGGGAACTCTCTCAAATGAGATTAGGTTGGCAGTGTTTGTAAAGGTGTGAGACTTCTGAGATCCTGTAAAGAATGTAACTTCTGTTTCTGCTAAAGGGACCAGGGCACTGAGTTTTGTTCAAGCCAGACACTTCGGCTTGAAATTACATTCTGTCACTTCAGCAACTTGAAGCCACCTCCTGCCATTTGCAGTCACTTCATGAACGATCAATACTGTATCCTGCCCTCTTTATGTTTTCAATGTAGTAATTGTTTGTGTATCATGTTATTTTCCGATGAAGTGATTGTTTCATGCATCATCCCACTGTGAGATGTAAAATTGCTTTATGTATTATGAACTCCATAAAGTATAAAAAACGGAGACTGTCCGCTGCTCCGGGTGAATTGCTTACGAGATTCTGCACTCGGTTCTGAGTTGAGTACAGTGATCCTCCACGGCTTGTACTTGCTTAGAAATAAAGGATTTGTGTTCTTCTAAAGAGGTCAGTGCCTTGCTATTGCAGTAAGTCTATGAGGGTCTCCGAAAACGAACTAATCCGGGAGATTAGAGTCACCCGGTGGCCAGGGTTAGAGTCCCCAGGTCAGGTAACTGGTAAAATCCGGGAGGTTAGAGTCCCATGGTGGCCGGGGTTAGAGTCTCCGGGTCGGGTAACCAGGAAATCCGGGAGTTTAGAGACCCCCAGTGGCCGAGATTATAGTCCCCAGGTCAGGTAAAACTGACTAAGTAATTCCGGGGGGTTAGTATAAGATTGGTACCGTAGAATAAGTGTTCAGACGGAGGTATAGGATAGTTACAGTGTCTGCCTGTGTCAACCACACTGCCTTAGACCAGTTGTTAAGAGGGGTATTCCCCCACGTGAAGGTCAGGGCCCTGATGTGGGTGTTGAGACGAAGGGCACTGGTGTAGGATATAGAAATCAGTAAAAGGTAAGAGCGCTAAGAATGGGACAAACTTTGGATAGGTCAGGTGTTGGAACCCCTTTACATCGGTTACGGGGGAATGACAAGAAAAATAAAGTCCAGTACAGACGTCCGCCGGCATGCCGAAACAAAAAAAAATGGGGAATGAGAATTGGCCATTAGGGGGAAGGTAGGATAGAGATCCATGTATGAAAGCCGAGGAGGCACTATGGGCTCGTAATGCGGGAAGCAAATGGGAAAGGTTAATGTCATCCTGGAGAAAGAGAGCTGAGGAGCTGACTGAGAAATCAAAACTGGCCAGTTGGGTGGATAATGCATGTAGAAGAGGGATTAGTGCCCGTGATAGTGAGGGAAAACCTCAGCCTTGGGAGGTGTTAAAGCTGCAGTGTGAGGGCCATGGGATGAATGAACAATAAAGGGTTAAACAAGAAAGGCTGGAAATGGAAAGAGGAGAAAAAGAAAGCGGATTAGAGCGGCAGGCCGCATTGACAGAAAATTTAAAAAAAGGTACCTCCTGACATATCTGGCATGCCAATGTTGCTCAAATTAATGACACAGATAAACAGGACGAGGAGGAGAGGGAAAGGCACTCTTCTGAACCATTGGAACCACAACCCCCTCAACAACTCTACCCATCCTTGGCCAACTTACATCTGCAGGCACCCCAACTCTGCCATCAGTCCCAGCAATCGCCCGGAGCCCTGTCACCGCCACCGTACGCTAACCAAACCAAACCTCCTTCTATAGAATCTCCAAGCCCTTCAGTAATCAGCCCACATGGATCCCCTGACAAACCCACAGCCGGTACAGACCCTGTCTCCTGTCGCACTCGGTCTAAAACTGAACAGGCAAACAGGAAACAGAATATAGAACTGGCTGCTAGTGGACCAAAGGAGGCAGGTCAGGATTCTTTTAAAACCCACAGGGGAAGACCAAAAAAACGTAAACCCCGCGTAGAGTTCTCTTGACCCTCTGTTTAGTATTCCCTAGCGATTCTGCAAGTAGTGAAGAGTGTGATAGTGTTGATTCACAAGGAGGGATAGTCAATCTGAGGACTGGGTTTGGGAGGGAACCTCAGAGGAGCCCCCGAAAGAAGGACTCCCATAAGAGAAATCGATAATTTCCCAATCACACACACCCTCACCCGAACCCACCACGGGGAGGGAGGGGGGGTCAAAATACCATGCAGGTCACCCCTCAGTGCATTGCCCCTATTCTTTCAACTCCCTTGCCCACCACCCCTAAACAACTGAGGGCCTTTCTAGGATTAGTAAATTATTGTCAACAATGGCTCCCTAATGTAGCTTTGCTTACTAAACTCCCAACCCCTTTGGCTTCTTGTCAAACCCCACAAAACATCACCCTCTCTGACAAACAACAGTCAGCATTTACAAAATTTAAAGCAGCCCTTGCTGTGGCCCTGGCTTTGGGAAGACCTTTATATGACAAGCCTTTCCAGCTTCTGCTAATGTTCTGGATGGGTGTGCTACTGGAGTCTTGACACAGACTCACGGCGATCACAAACGACCGGTTGTCTCCGACTCTTCCAACCTGAACTCTGTAGCTCAGGGCTATACCCGCTTGTTCCCAGATTCTTCCTGTGATTTATTCTTTAGTCACTGCAGCCTCGAATGTACTCTCCACCAGCCTCTTACCATCTGTACCTCACATGCCATAGTACCCCTCCTCTCCTCCCACCAGATACAACACCTTACACAGGCACGTTTGAACCGCTACGAAGTCGCACTCCTTAACAATCCCCTGTTGACTTGCTCTTTCTCCTCCACTATTACCCCAGCCACATTATGGAGCCGCCCCCACGATGAGTTCTCAGAAGCCCCACATGACTGCTTATTAAGGAACCAATTTCTAACCTCTCACCGCCCAGAGCATACTGCCATCCCGCTCCCTTCTCCGGACCTTATCCTGTTTGTTGATGGCAGTTCCTCCATGTCCCCCTTGGGTAACCCCCCCCCCCCCCCCCCCGCCCGACCGGATTCGCGATTGCCATTGCTGCCTCTACATTAGAATCGGCAGCATTTGACTCGCCCAACACGCCGCCCCCCGCAAGGTGTCTGCTCAGAAAGCAGAACTTTTTGCCCTGACCTGCGCTTGCATCCCAGCCTTAGCGAAGTCAGTGAATATTTACACCGACTCTCCGTATGCCTTTGGCATCTCTCAGCATTTCGGCCAGTTATAATCTCAGAGTGGGTTTTTAACATCCTCAGCTACACCCATCCAGAATTCCCTGCAAGTTAAAAACCTTCTCCAGGCAATCCTCTTCCCTGAACAATTGATTATTATCAAATGCGCTGCCCATGCCTCCGATGATTCTATCGTTACTCGGGGCAACACTTGGGCTGATCAGGCCTGCCAAACAGGCAGCTGCAGATCAAACTTTCATTGTGCCCTCTATGAACAAGCAGATTGTAAATTGCTCGCCTCCTTCAGACAAGACGGGCATGCTAGACACAGTCAGTGCTCAGCACTTACAGGGGGACGCCCCTGCTTCTGAAAAGAATATTTGGAAGGCGCATGGATGTTTACCTTCTGCGTCCTCGGGCCTTTGGTTTACCCCAGTCGGCTAAGTGTGTGTCCCTGATACTTTGTTACCAATGCTTGTTGACTGTTGCATTCTGACACCCAGCTTGGCAAGGAGGGAATGAGTGGTATTATGCTCCGTACCTGGTGGCACCCCAGACTGGCTGAGGCAGCCCAGTCTCGTAGAGCATCATCTAAAATGCCTACAAAACAATGTGGGTCAGAGGGTGAGATGCTCACCAGGAAAAACACCCTGGCTGGGTGGACCGTTTGAATGCATTCAGCTGGATTTTATTGAATTACCACACGTAACCTGTTATACATATTGCCTTGTCTTTGTAGATGTGTTCAGTACATGGATACAGGTTTTTCCAATAGCAAATAACAAAGCCTCAACAGTAGTAAAATTATTACTAACTGGAATAATACTGAGGTTTGGAGTCCCTCGACAAATTAGTTCGCCAATGGCCCTCACTTTGTAGGAAAGATCAAAAAGGAACTGTATGATGCATCACGTATGCAGCAGCAATTCCACTGTGCCTGACACCGCACCCCCCACCCTGGGGTGGCAGGAAGAGTGGAAAGAGCTAACAGAACACTCAAAGTGAAATTGACCAAGTTGACAGCAGACTTCAGGCTCAACTGGTTAAAGGTTTTGCCCCTAGCTCTGTACCACATGCGAATAATGCCCCATTCTACTACTGGGCTCTCGACAGCAGAAATAGTCTGGGGCTGATCCAGCAGAACACCCTGGGATGCCAATACCAGCCCACCCACCCAAACTGACCTGAATGTGATGGGAGAAGAAATGAAAAGTTACTTCCTGCGATGCACATCATCTCCAAAGTTTCTCCATTCACAGGTGAAGTGCGCCTTCGGGCCAGCTCCACAGACACCGGTCCAAGACCTTAAGGACCAGACTCGTTCTTCGTAGCCACAGATCGGAGATTTCGTACTTGTCCGGGACTGGTATCATCCAAAGCTTGAACCAAGGTGGAAAACATAGAAGATAGAACAATACAGCGCAGAACAGGTCCTTCGGCCCTCGATGTTGCGCCAACCTGCGAACTAATCTAAGCCCATCCCCCTACACTATCCCATCATCTTCCATATGCTTATCCGAGGACTGTTTAAATGCCCCTAATGTCGCTGGGTTAACCACTTTGGCAGGCAGGGCATTCCACGCCCTTACCACTCTTTGAGTAAAGAACCTGCCTCTGAAATCTGTCTTAAATCTATAACCCCTCAATTTGCAGCTATGCCCCCTAGTACAAGCCGGCGTCATCAACCTCAAAAAAGGCTCTCACTGTCCACCATATCTAATCCTCTGATCATCTTATATGCCTCTATCAAATCCCCTCTTAGCCTTCTTCTCTCCAATGAGAACAGACCCAAGTCTCTCAGCCTTTCTTCATAGGGCCTTCGCTCCAGACCAGGCAACATCCTGGTAAATCTCCTCTGCATTTTTCCCAATGCTTCCACATCGTTCCTGTAATGGGGCGACCAGACTGCACACAATATTTCAAGTGAGGCCGCACTAGCGTTTTGTACAGTTGCAGCATGACATCATGGCTCCGGAACTTAATCCCTTTCCCAATAAAACCTAACACACCATAAACCTTCTTAGCAGCACTTTCAACATGGGTGGCAACTTTCAGGGATCTATCTACGTGGACACCAAGATCCTCCGCACATCCCCACTACCAAGAATCTTTCCATTGGCCCAGTATTCTGCCTTCCTGTTATTCTTCCCAAAGTGAATTATCTCACATTTATCCACATTGAACTCCATTTGCAACCTTTCGGTCCAATTCTGCAGTTTATCCAAGTCTCCCTGCAACCTGCAACATTCTTCCACACTGTCCACCACTCCACCGACTTTAGTGTCACCTGCAAACTTACTAACCCATCCACATACACCTCAGTCCAAGTCATTTATAAAAATGACAAACAGCAGTGGTCCTGAAACAGATCCTTGAGACACACCACTAGTAACCGGACCCCAGGCTGAATACTTTCCACCAACCACTACTCGTTACCTTCTTACAGAAAGCCAGTTTCTAATCCACACTGCTAAATCTCCTACAATCCCGTGCCTCTGTATTTTCTCCAATAGCCTACCATGTGGAACGTTATCAAAGGCTTTACTGAAGTCGATGGACACCATGTCAACTGCCCAACTCTCATCCAAAGGCTTGGTCACCTTCTCAAAAAACTCAATGGGTTTGTGAGACACGACCTGCCCTTGGCGAATCCATGTTGACCATCTCCAATCAAATTGTTGCTTGCTAGATGGTTTACCTACAACAGACATAAGGCTCACTGGTCTATAATTACCTGGGTCATCCCTACTGCCCTTCTTGAACAAGGGCACAACATTCGCAATTCTCCAGTCTTCTGGCACTAAGCCTGTAGACAATGAGGACTCAAATATCAAGGCCTAAGTACAGAGAAGGACCACAAACTTGCGGGGGGCGGGGGTCAAAGTAAACACTTCATCATTCTAATCCAAATTCTGAGAATGTGGGAATTAGCCTTGAATGCCTTGTCATTGCAAAGGCACGTCTAAAAACCTCTTCAATGTTGTATGGATTCCAGTGTGCAGAAAACTTACAGGCAGTGAGTTTCAGATTCCCACCAACTACTGGTTGAAATGTTTTTACTCACATCGCCTGTAAATCTGCTGTTCATTAACTGACATTAATGCCAGTGGTCATTAGTCCCTCCTTCAAGAGGAATAGTTTGGTTTTCTGTCCACTCTATCTATGCTCTTCATAATTTGACACATCTCAGTGATGTCCCTAATCAATCTCCCCTGCTCTCATGAAAACCAACACAGTCTGATCAATCTGTCTGGAGAACAAAAACTCTCCTGCCCATGTGATATCCAGTTAACTCATCTTTCACTTCTCTTGTGCTATCACATCCCTTCTAAAATCTGGCATCCAGAGCTGAACATCATATATGAGCTTAGATAGAAGCAGTGTTTAATGCAGTTTCAATATTACTCCCCCTGATCCCAAACTCTAAGCCTGCACTTATAAAGGTAAACATCCCATCTGCTTTCTCAAACTCTTTATCAACCTGACCCGATACCTGAAGGAATTAATGTTCGTGCACATCAAGGTCTGTCTGATCGACTATGATAGCCAGGGTCTGACACTGTATATGTGATTTCAAAGAAAGCGTGTGTGTCGTGGTATTTCTTGCTTCATTAAAGTGGGCAATGAGATTGAAAATGTTGGAAATCATTCACCTTGAACATATACTGTTCCCATGCAACAGCTCATCATGCATTACAATGCCTTGCTTGCCATGTGCAAGGACATCACATCACAATTAGAACATCCAAATTCGATTTGACACTGTGTACCCTTCTGACTAGCTGTCTATATACTCCTGTGATCTAAAACTGGCCTCCTCGCTACTTGCCACCAGACCAAGTCTTGAATCATCTGCAAACTAACTGACAATCCCTCTTCAATTAATGTTCAAATCATTTGTAGAAATCAGGAACAGTTTGTACACCAGCCCTGATCCAGGTGGGTGCCCAGGCTTCAAATCATTTTAATAATTCAGTGAATGGGTAATCTAAAAGACAGTAAATTGAAATGGTGGATAAACCATGAATATTGGCACGAAGTCTCATCAAATTATCTTGACTAACTTAGTGATGGGAAACATAATTACATTCTTTAACTCTTCTCTGAATTTCCTCTGGGTAACTGCATAAATAAAGGTGTTGGTGCAGCAGCTCAGGAGCTGGAGCATGAAGCCAATCTCCCTTACGAATGTGGGCAGAGGAACTGGATATCCCAAGTAATCAAATCGTCTCAATATGGAATAAGCAATGAACACCACCCATAACACGATGAAATTGCCAGAGATGATGAATAACATAATCATGGATTTCCTCCGACTCAACATCTCTGGGTCGCTGGCACTGGCCCCAGGCGTATGACCCAGGAGTCTCCTCCGAGCTCTGTTGGCAGATATAATGTTTTTGACTGTCAATGCATTTAACAGTAGAATCAATATAAATGGAACAAATGGCGTTATTATGTAATGCATCAATTCAACAATAGTCCAGACCCTTGAAAAACTTACATGTGGAGGTACTTGACAAAACCATGGACTATTAGAAAGCCAGTATTTATTGTAATACATGAAATACCAGAAGATGTTCTTCAAACAACTCATCACAGTCACTGTTCCTAAAATCGCACACGCTGTTTTCTTGGTGCAATGTTTATTTCTCAGCTTTTGGCAGCATATGGCCACAAACCGATCAAAAGTGAACACGACAGTGAACCAGACAGAACAGTCTGTGGCAGCATAAAGCATAACAGCATGGATGTTGCACAATGGGACAAAATTCAGAAAAAAGAACTCCTCCCGATATGTAATAGGAATTTGTCGTAGTATCAGATCAAAGATAATGACCAACAGATCTGCTCCTGCCATGGCCACCAGGTAATGATTGACACATGTAGAAATGCCGCACTTTCCTCGAACCAGGATCAGCATTGTCATCACATTAACTTGAAAGAAGAGGACAAATATCATTGTCATTGCTCATATAAAAAGAATAAATCATTTTTGTTTGCTTTTACATTTTCCCAGAGAAACATTGAAAATCATTCTTCACGGGTATCCAATGTGTTTGCATTAAACTGAAATGCGATCACAAATCTGCTGTTAAACATTGCATCCAGAATGGATGCTAAATATGTCACTTGTCAGAGAATGGGAAAACTGTGGTCAAAGTCAATGATAACTGCAAAGCTCAAAAAAAATAAAGCTATGTTTGACCGTGTAAACTTCACAATGTTTATAACTGTTCACAGATTTAAAGAATTAACAGAGTATAACTTGTTACACATGGAGGCAAACAGTGAAGGCTGTTGTATAGATGGCTCCTTGACTAGAAACGAGCAATGAGAAAAGGTTGCAAAAGCAGCTGCAACAACATGTGTATTAATCATCCCTGGGAAGCAGTTACAGTAACAATGCAAACAAACATAGTCTTCAGTGAGATGACATGACAATTGCTTGGCAACCTGCTGCCACGTGACAAATGGGCTATTAAGACCTGCATGCAGGAGTAATGCTTTGGGGTAAAGGGGTTAACTGCGGGGTAGGCTGTGTTAAAATAGTGATCTAATGTGAATGTAACAAGGAACAGAGGTACTACTTTTGATGAGAAGGCAAGCTACAGACTTGTGGTCTCCAAAAGTGTAATATATATTCAGGAGGTAAGAATATATTAAATCTTCAAAAAAGTCACATCACAAACTTCAAAGGGAGAAAACTGTATGAGGATCAACAACAGAATATCTTAACAGCAGAATTTCTAGGTACACACTGCACAAGGATCAAAGCCTGGACACTTCAAGAGACAGAACATTATTGCTTGAAATCCTGGGCAGATTTCACTTTTCATCAGCTCCGTGCTAAGTAGCATTGCGTGGTTTATACCCGCTTATTTGAGGGATCCTGATAAAGTTTAAAATATGGTTTCAGTAGTTGATTGCCTGTGAAATATTTTAATAGTTAGCTGAACAAAAGATAAATTGCAATATAATTACCTGCAAGACATGGATCAGTGAAACATGCTTAAAACAAAAGAAATGTTTTTCAGGAGTATCAAAAGGAGTAATATTGCAAACTGGAGACACTTTTTCTGTGAAGAAAAAAGATGTTGGAACAGAACTAAGCCAGTCAGAGTCTTTGATGTTTTGTTCCATTCAAATGGGTCATCGACAGATTTTATTAGTTGTCCAAACATTTTTCTTTAATTCCATTCTTATCCCGGCATTAGAGGAAACTATTTGAACGGCAGTTTAAAAAGAAACAGAGAGAAAAATGAGAATGAATAAAAGATAATGTGAAAGGAAGAAAGGATGTAAGAAAGAAAGAAGAAGGAAGGAATGGAACAGAGAGAGTCAAGAAAGATCGGAAGAAAGAAATTATGGAAACAAACATAGAAACAAGGAAAGAAAAAAGAAAGAAAGAGTCAGATAGATAGATATAAAGATTGTTTTGTGCCTCGCAAGTAATATGATGTTAATGAATTCTTATAGAAGATTGGAATTCTACTTAATATCCAGTCACTGCCAAAATGTAAGTAAGATCACCAGAAAAAAATGTGGTATAAAAGTTACGATGAAACATATGATTATATTCAACTTTTGGAAACATCATCCACAGACTGTACCTTACCTGGGACACTAAACGCGGCTAAGACAGGGTAGTAAATCTTCTGTAAATCAGTAATTGCCCACAGAATCTTCAACTTGATCAAAAAACTAAGAGACATGATTTTCCTTTTGTATGTGTTGGATTTTTTGATGGTTCTTGTCAAAGTTTGGCTGGCTGTCTCCTTGAGAGATTGAGAAAATTTCCTTTATTTATAGGAGGGAGAATTCATCAGATCAGAAAATCAATCCCCAAGTTAGTGGAGCCTAATTACAAATACAAATGAAATTAATAACATCAGCAACTATTGTAAGGGATTTTTTTTAAAGAATCAAGGCATGTCCAGACCAGTTCGGCCTAAACCCTCTCCCTGTTCCAAAACAATGATCAAATCTGCACATCAATGAAATAGTCCATAACCAAAAACTCCACAAAAAACTTTTGAAACAAACCAATATTGGAAAATAAGAACAAGTACTGCACAGGAAGTTTAACGGTTCAGATGAATTGTCACAATTTAGAATGGTACAGTGTTGGCATAATTCAATGGAGATGTTCAGTGATGCTATAATCACTACTTTTTACAGTAGCAGCTTCCTGGAGTCCGTGACTAGAATTTTTACTGCAATAGCCACATAATTCCTTCGACTTCTGTTACATCTGCTGGGATGCAAATGCGTCTGTGTGCGGCAGAATTTATTTCTCCTCCCTGTTCATTCTCAGCTTTGCTGTGTGGGGCTGACTTCCTGATAAAGTCCATCTGCTGTCGTGAGAGACACTGTGCCAAGAGCAAGTCAGAAGCTGAGAAAACCGCAATAACCAACTCAACTCCTGACTCCCTAAAGCCTGTCTAACATCTGTAAGCCAAAAGTCAGAAGTGCCATGGGACACTCACCACTGGCCTGAACACGTGAAGCTCCAACAACGCTTAGGGAAGATTGACGTGAACGAGGAAACAGCAGCTCGCCTGATTGGCCCCACCCCCACAAGCACCCATTCCCACCACCACCAGCTGCACGTACCATCTACAAGATGCATTTTTCAAGGTTAAACAGTTGGGTGGACAATAAAAGAAAGATAAGGACTTTTTTTCTCTCTTTTGCATAGGCTTGAGAGACTCAGATATCCTTTTCTCCAAAGGAAATTGTTACAAAATCAAAAATCAAGAAAAGAGCAAAAAAATAAAACTACCAAAACATAAACAAATGTACAAACATTTGAAACAGAACAGTGACACAATTTTGAACGCATATCCCTAACAGTAAGATATAGGAGAAGCCACAGTTGCTTAAAATCTTTCTTCTGACTGTCTTCATGTTGGGAAGTATAAACACTGATAGGAATAATGGGAATTCAAGGCATTAATCTGAGTTTTAAAAAATAAGATAATGAGTGCTTGAAAAGAAAAGTACCCTGTTTAAATTTAACAATGCAAGAGTTACAAAATCATTTGGTTCTTATGATCGACGTTCAGGAATTCAAAGCAAAAGGAAGCAGAGTGGGTACAATTTTTTTTTGACATTCCTGAGTAAGTTTCTCAGTGGTTTTAAATTGTGAGGCACAGCACGATGGTGTGAGCTGTCAAGGTGAGAAGTCTGTTGCAGAATGTCTGGAAAACAGTATGGGTTTTAAGTCAGTTTTCATGCTTCCCATCTCGAATAGAGCTTCAATGTCTGACTGAAGGCTGCATCTACTGACACCAGGCATACTGTAGTAATTCACGGACGCAAATCTTCAAATTATCGCATCTGTATGCTTCACATTCTGCACCTTGTGACTTGAAAGAAAAATGTAAACATTCCGTGGTTTTATTTATGTGATTGATGTTGGCCGTGAGCCTGGAAAGGGTGGGATTCATTGATCCAGATTCTCAGTCTTTCCCTGAGATTTCCTGCTTTCACTACGAAATCATACTTTCCAACTAAAGTGAGTGATAAATAAAGGCAGGCATGGGCTAACTGTACTTGGAGAAATTCCAGGTAAGGGTTAGAATCAATTGATGTGCTTGGGTTAACCAAACCTTAAGAGGAGTATTGATCCTATCAGATTGAAACTGTCCGGTTTATAAGATTAAACTCAAGTCTGAAAAAACGCATTTCATTGTTGTGAGTGAGAAGTTGATGATCATGAAACATAGAAAAGTCAGAAGGGCGATGGAATACTCACCACTGGCCTGAACGAGTGAATCTCCAAGAACGCTTGGGGAAGATCGATGTGAAGGAGGAAACAGCTGCTCGCCTGACTGGCCCCACACCCACAAGTACCCAGTCCCACCACCACCAGCTGCATGTACCGTCTTCCAGATGAATGTTAAATAAGGGGGTGGCCAATAAAAGAGATTTAAGGGTCGTTTTCGCTTTCTCATAGGCGTGTGAATCTAAGATATCCTTTCCTCAAAAGGAAACAAAATCAAAATCAAAAGATTCAAGATCAAAAATCAATAATAGGGACGAAAGATAAATCTACCAAAACATTAACAAATGTACAGAGATAATGGGAACTGCAGACGTTGGTGAATCCGAGATAACAAATGTACAGACAGCTGTTAAATATGTGTAACAGAACAGTGGCACAAAATGGAACACATACCCCTTACTGGAAGATGCAGGAGAGGCCACAGTTACTTCAAAGCTTTATTTTGTCTGTCGTCAGGTAGGAAAGTGACAGGAATAACGTGGATTCAAGGCACTCATCCGAGTTTGTTAAAAAAAAAGGTAATTACTGCTTGAAAAGAGAAGCACCCTGGAAAAAATTATACAGTACAAAAGTTGGCAAGTCATTTTGGTCTGAAATTCGACATCCTGGAATTCAAAGCAAAAGGAACTTGTAAGAGCTTCGGATACTACGCCTTGTAACATGAAGGAAAAATGAGAATGTGCATTGGTAGGATTTGTCACGTTGAAGTGAGCCTTGAGTCTGGAAAGGGTGGAATTCATTGATCCAGATTCTCAGTCATTCCCTGAGATTTGCTGCTTTCACGACGAATTCGTACTTTCCTACCAAAGTGAATGATAAATAAAGGCAGGCATGGGCTAACTGTACTTGAAGAAATTCTAGGTAAGGGTGAGAATCAATTGATGTGCATGGGTTAGCCAAACCTTAAAAAAGTGTGATCCCATCAGATAGAAATTATACTATCTATTACAATTAAACTCCCATCTGAAAAAAGAAAATTCCGAGTTAGAAGCTGAGAATCATGAAACATTGGAAATAGGTGCAATAACAATTTGTTCAGCCCATTGAACCCATACATAGTTACATTTGATCTAGTACCTTAATGCCATGTTCCCCCTGTCTCCCTGTATGCTTTAAGACCTATCTATTCCTGTCTTAACTACAATCAGTGAATTGGTTCCATAGCTTCATACTGTGAAGAGCTCCACAGGCTCAAACATCTCTGAGTGAAGACATTTGCTTTCATCTCAGTTCTACATGATCAGCCGTCCATATTGATTGCAAATCTGTGGCTTTTCTGGAATCAGCCACTGGGATGGATTGTTATGTTTATTCATCTTCCTATGATTGAAATATTCCAGAAGGTTGGAAGGATGGATTAGGATATTCAGGACTGTCAGGTGTAAGTCTTTTGGATCGTTGCTGCTGCCCCACCATACACTGAGATCATGGCTGATATGATTATCCTCAACACCACCCTTCCCATTGTCCACATTCCTCGTACTGTTTATTTAAATTCATTTGTGGGATGAGAGCAATTCTTTTCGGCAGTATTTATTGACCAACCCTAATTGTTCAAAGAGCAGTTCAGGGTCAACAATACTGCTGTGTGTCTGGAGTCACATGCATTCCAGACCAGGTAAGGATGGCCTTCCCTAAATGACATTAGTGAACCAGATGGACCCTTCTGCCAATTGACAATGGATTCATGGACACCATCATATTTTTAATTTCAGATATTTTATTGACTTTAAATTCCACTATTTGACGTTGATGGATTTGAATCCAGGTCCCCAGAATATTGTCTGGGTTTCTGGATTAATGGTCCAGTGAGACTACCCTGAAGGTCATCACCTCCTGTGTGTTTTCACTCTGTCCACCTCAGCCTTGAATATATTTAGAAACCAGCCTCAACAGACCACTGTGAAAAACAATTCCACAGATACCCTCACATCTGAGAGACAAATTCCTCCACATCTCTAACTTAAATGTAGGGCTCCTTATTATGAGGTGATGCTGTCTGGTCAGAGACTTTCCGACAGAGAGAAACAATCTCTCCACATCTAACCTGTGAAGACCTGTAAGATTCAATTTGTCACGTCTGATTTGCCTAAAATACAACAAATATGGGATTGAACTCTTCAATCTCTCCTCATAAGACAGTACCGCCATTCCGAGTATCAGCCAAATGAACCTTCTGTTTACAGCATCTTCTGCCAGGATATTTTTCCTTGGATAAAGGGCACAAAAACTGTTCACAGTCTTTTATTTTTGTACATTAATGGGATGAGTATATTTCTGGCTAGCCAGCATTTATTGCCTACCCTGAACTGCCCAGAGGGCAGATAACAATGAACCACATTACTATGGTTCAGGAGTCACATGTACACCAGACCAGGTAAGGATGGCAGCTTCCCTCCCGAAAGGACATTCGTGAACCAGACGTGTTTTTTTTCCAACATCCAACACTGGATTCAGGGTCATCATTAGATTCTTAATTCTGGATATTTTATTGAATTCAAATTCCACCATCTGCCATAGGGAAATCAAACCCGAGTCCCTGGCACTTAATTTGTCAAGGCCAGACGCCAACTCTCCGACACCACCTCCTACCGCCCCCTCGATCATGACCCCACACCCGAGCACCAAACCATCATCTCCAACACCATTCATGACCTCATCACCTCAGGGGACCTCCCACCCACAGCCTCCAACCTCATTGTTCCCCAACCCCGCACGGCCCGTTTCTATCTCCTTCCCAAAATCCACAAACCTGCCTGCCCCGGTCGACCCATCGTCTCAGCCTGCTCCTGCCCCACCGAACTCATCTCCACCTATCTGGACTCCATTTTCTCCCCTTTGGTCCAGGAACTCCCCACCTATGTCCGTGACACCACCCACGCCCTCCACCTCCTCCAGGACTTCCAATTCCCTGGCCCCCAACACCTCATATTCACCATGGACGTCCAGTCCCTTTACACCTGTATTCCGCATGCAGATGGCCTCAAGGCCCTCCGCTTCTTCCTGTCCCGCAGGCCCGACCAGGCCCCCTCCACCGACACTCTCATCCGCCTAGCGGAACTCGTCCTCACACTCAACAACTTCTCTTTTGACTCCTCCCACTTCCTACAGACTAAGGGGGTGGCCATGGGCACCCGCATGGGCCCCAGCTATGCCTGCCTCTTTGTAGGTTACGTGGAACAGTCCATCTTCCGCACCTACACAGGCCCCAAACCCCACCTCTTCCTCCGGTACATTGATGACTGTATCGGCGCCGCCTCTTGCTCCCCAGAGGAGCTCGAACAGTTCATCCACTTCACCAACACCTTCCACCCCAAACTTCAGTTCACCTGGGCCATCTCCAGCACATCCCTCACCTTCCTGGACCTCTCAGTCTCCATCTCAGGCAACCAGCTTGTAACTGATGTCCATTTCAAGCCCACCGACTCCCACAGCTACCTAGAATACACCTCCTCCCACCCACCCTCCTGCAAAAATTCCATCACCTATTCCCAATTCCTCCGCCTCCGCCGCATCTGCTCCCACGATAAGACATTCCACTCCCGCACATCCCAGATGTCCAAGTTCTTTAAGGACCGCAACTTTCCCCCCACGGTGATTGAGAACGCCCTTGACCGCGTCTCCCGCATCTCCCGCGACACATCCCTCACACCCCGCCCCCGCCACAACCGCCCCAAGAGGATCCCCCTCGTTCTCACACACCACCCTACCAACCTCCGGATACAACGCATTATCCTCCGACACTTCCGCCATTTACAATCCGACCCCACCACCCAAGACATTTTTCCATCCCCTCCCCTGTCTGCTTTCCGGAGAGACCACTCTCTCCGTGACTCCCTTGTTCGCTCCACACTGCCCTCCAACCCCACCACACCCGGCACCTTCCCCTGCAACCGCAGGAAATGCTACACTTGTCCCCACACCTCCTCCCTCACCCCCATCCCAGGCCCCAAGATGACATTCCACATTAAGCAGAGGTTCACCTGCACATCTGCCAATGTGGTATACTGCATCCACTGTACCCGGTGCGGCTTCCTCTACATTGGGGAAACCAAGCGGAGGCTTGGGGACCGCTTTGCAGAACACCTCCGCTCAGTTCGCAACAAACAACTGCACCTCCCAGTCGCAAACCATTTCCACTCCCCCTCCCATTCTCTTGATGACATGTCCATCATGGGCCTCCTGCACTGCCACAATGATGCCACCCGAAGGTTGCAGGAACAGCAACTCATATTCCGCCTGGGAACCCTGCAACCATATGGTATCAATGTGGACTTCACCAGTTTCAAAATCTCCCCTTCCCCCACTGCATCCCTAAACCAGCCCAGTTCATCCCCTCCCCCCACTGCACCACACAACCAGCCCAGCTCTTCCCCCCCACCCACTGCATCCCAAAACCAGTCCAACCTGTCTCTGCCTCCCTAACCGGTTCTTCCTCTCACCCATCCCTTCCTCCCACCCCAAGCCGCACCCCAAGCTACCTACTAACCTCATCCCACCTCCTTGACCTGTCCGTCTTCCCTGGACTGACCTATCCCCTCCCTACCTCCCCACCTACACCCTCTCCACCTATCTTCTTTACTCTCCATCTTCGGTCCGCCTCCCCCTCTCTCCCTATTTATTCCAGTTCCCTCCCCCCATCCCCCTCTCTGATGAAGGGTCTAGGCCCGAAACGTCAGCTTTTGTGCTCCTGAGATGCTGCTTGGCCTGCTGTGTTCACCCAGCCTCACATTTTATTATCCCTGGCACTTAATCTGTCTTCCTGGGTTAACAGCCCAGTGATAACACCAATATATCCAGTCAGTTCCCTCCAGGTGGTGCTGGCCAGTGCCTTGCATAGTGTAAGCAAGACCTCCGTATTTTTAAACTCTGTTCCATTAAAAATAAAGGACAATAGCCCGTCTGCCTTATCTGTTACCCATTGAACATTCCTGTGTTCGTTTCATACGCGTGCACTGACTCCTGAATCCTTCTGTGCCGTGGCTTTCTGAAGTCGTCCTCTATTTAACTAATTTTCAGCCCTTTATTGCTTTCTATCAAATTGCATAACATCAGGTTTCCCAGGCCAGCGGTTACGACAGCTTCCCCATGACAGAAGGGGACACTTGGCCACTTAGCTCTTCAAGAATGCTCTACCTTTTAAGGTCATCATTGCTGAATATCATGTCTCCGCTTGATGCTGGTAATTCACAACACTTATCCATCTGTTTATCAGATATACTCAGTGTCCCAGCCTCTACACTCTTCTGTGGTTGAGAATTCCATGGGTTGTCACCTTGTAAGTGAAGAAATGTTTCCTCATCTCAGCCCAAAATGGTCTACCACAAGTCCTGAGACAGTGGCCTCTCGTTCCAGACTCTGCAATCAGGGGAAGCATTGACTCTGTACTTTGTCTGTCCAGCCCGGTTTGAGTTTTAACTGTTTTATTCAGATTAGTGTTCATCCATTTAAATGCCCAGGTGGGCCAATTTCTCCTCATCCTGCTACCCCAGGATCAGAACAGAGAGGCCATGCTGTGCCTTACAGTAACTGCCACTTGGCTGGTCTCTAACATGAAGTAGACTATTTATCATGGAATGAGGAAAGCGATTCATATGGGAGAGGATAGAGGGCAGTGGCGAATAATGTTGAGAAGAGTTAAATACACAGAGGAGTGTCAGTTATTGTTTCTGCAGAATTGTGGGCCCGAGAAGTATGTGGGCCCCCAGTCAACTAGAGGTGCAAGAGCGCTGTGAGCCTTCTCCTAAGGAACAGTGCTGACCTTTGGAGCAGGCTCTGATCATTGAAAGACCCAACTAAATCACAAGGGGCACGAAGTGGAAGTGACACAGGATTACACACTGTCAGACACGAGCAGGAATATTAATCTTTACCAACACTGACCGCTCCCAGCCCTGCCGTCATATCTGGTGACATGCATTTTTCAGGCTCCAAAATAACTTGTGCCTCCTTTTGTTGTCCCAATCTGGTACTCCATAAACAGCAGACCCTGCAGAGTTGCACCGACACTGGGATACCAGGAAGTGGGCCATTCATTCCTTTGGGAGCCTGGCCCTGTGAGGTTGTAAGAATGTTCATCATTCCCAGTCTCCCAGCTCCCTTGGCAATTCACAACAGGTTCTTTCTGATTTGAAAAGACTCAAAACATCGCCTTCAGAGATACGCAGGAATCAAGCGAATTTAAAAACATTGAGGCAGTAAGTGTTGAATAGTTCATTTTTGTTCAAATATCACAAAGAAACAGCCTAATTAAAAGCACACAATATGAAAGGGCTTTTGTGAGAAATGGGGTGTGAGCCATTTGTTCATGGTTGAAAAATTCTTACAGTGCGGAAGCAGGCCATTCAATCCATCCAGTTTATGCTGACCCTCCAAAGAACATCCTACCTAGACCCACATCGTACTGTATCTCTGCCTTTCCCATGATTAACCCTCGTGGACCATACACTCCATGGGTAATTAACCATAACCAATCCTCATAAGCTGCACATGCTGGGACTGTCTTAAGAAACCACAGCACCTGGGAAGAACCGTACACAGACACGGGGAGAAGACTCAAACACCCACAAACAGTCACAGAGGCTGGACTCAAACCCAAGTCCTTAATGCTGTGAGGCAGTCATGATAGCCAATGAGCCATCGTCAATTATTTTCTTTCAAGTTGAAAGAGTCTGTGCAACAACTGTACAGTGGGCTGATATTGGGGATGGCAGGACTGCTCTATGAGGGAACATGAGTTCAAATGGGCCTGCATTCATCTGAAGTTAGAAGGATGGGAGGCGGAGAGCCATTTATGGCATTCCTGGGACCATAAGGCTTTACTACTCAGGGTTAGTGAGAAACACAGAGAGTATGTTCAATGTTTGTTGGACACTGCATCTTCTCAGTCAGAATGCAGGGCCTGAGTTTTGGTGCCAATCTTCAGGAAAAATATGAAGATGTGAAGCAAAGAGTGAGGAACTGATTCATGAGCATTGCTAAATGGTTAGAAATTTCAATTAGGTGGACAGCATGGAGAGATTGCATTGCTTTTCAAGGAGAATAAAAAAAGAAAAGCTGCATGGGAAGTGTGGTATTTCTGGAAAACAAGGGCGACATGGTGGCACTGCTGCCTCGCAGCACCAGGGACCCAGGTTCAATTCCAGCCTCGGGCGACTGTCTGTGTGGAGTTTGCACATTCTCCCCGTGTCTGCGTGGGTTTCCTCCGGGTGCTCCGGTTTCCTCCCGCAGTCCAAAGATGTGCAGCTTAGGTGGATTGGCCGTGCAAAAATTGCCCACTGTGTTCAGGGAGGTGTAGAAAAGGTGGGTTATAGGGGGAATGGGTGAAGGTGGGATGTTCTGAGGTTTGGTATGGACGTGTTGGGCCGAAGGGCCTGTTTCTGTACTATAGGAACTCTAATTCTCAATTACATGATCCATACAGACTGAGCCCAAGGCTGCACTGGAACTCAGAAAGCCGGCAGTGTGAGGGAATAGTTCTGGCCTCAGTGAGTGGTAGGCCCTTATTCAGAAGAAACTGGCTGACAGGGCGTTCCTTTAAGAAACGGATATGATTCGTTCAGAAAACCTTTTGAGAGAGGAAGTACAGAAAAGGTGCCAGAGAAAGGAGTGGCAGTGATTCTATGCCCAGGACCAAATCCACCTTCCAGGAAACGCCTCCCAAATGTGTGTAGCGATGTGCAGCTCTAGGATTGGGATCATCAGCGATGGAAAGATCCTCACAATTCATGACGAGTAACACAGAATTTCCGAGATGGTCGATCATGCTTGACAGTGAGTGAATACCAACAATGGGGTCAGAAATGAGATATAACCCCTCTAATCAGGAGCTACTGAAGCAATCTAACATGATCCCTAATAGGAAACATATCCCCAGCTCACTCATTCTTATTTGTGAAATTTCAATTATTTGTCACAACTTGTAGAAAAAATGGAATATGTTAGATGCAGTCAGAGATCCAAAGAACCTCATGTGGGATTAGGGTACAGCTAAGATCTAATGCTGGGAAACACTCAGTATCTCACACTTATTTTTCGTAAATTGAAACAGTATTTTCAGTGGATATTTCACCCCATTGATGAGGTGTTCTCCACATTTCCTTTGGGTCTCTGCATAAATAAATGTGTTCGGCTCCCTCCAGGGAGTGCTGGCCAGTGCCTTGTATAGTAATAACAAGACCTCTGTACTTTTATACTCTGTGCCCTTAACAATAAAGTAGGCCAATTGGCTCCACAAGAATTCTCTACCTTCGAATATCAACATGGCTGAATATCATGCCCCGACTTGATGCTGATAAATCTCAACATTTATCCATCTGTTTATCAGATATACTCAGTAGCACAGTCTCTACAGACTTCTGTGGAAGAGAATTCAACAGTTTAACTCACTCTGAGTGACGAAATCATTTGTCATCTCAGTCCAAAATTGTCTACTCCAATCCCTGAGACAGTATCCTCTCGTTCTGGACTCCGCAACCAGGGAAGACATCTTCTCTGAGCTTCGTCTGTCCAGCTCAGTTTGAATTTTATCAGTTTTGTACTAATTCACGTTCATCCCACATAAATCCTAGGTGGGCCAATATCTCCTCATTCTGCAATCCCCAGGATCAGCCAAAAGGGTCTTTTGCTGCACTCCCCGGGTGGCAGTAAGAAATTCCTGTATCTTAAAATAACTGACCCTTGGCTTATCTCTCAATTAATGTGGAATTATTATCATGGAATGTGGAAAGGGATTAATGTGGGGCGGGCAAAAAGGCAGGAGAGAAGGCTGTTGAGAAAAGTCAGATACACAGAGGAGTGTCAGTTATTGTTCCTGCAGAGATGTGAGCAAGGGAAGTCCATGGGCACCCAGTGAGCCAGAGGTGCAGGAGTGTTGTGTCACTTCTCTGAAGGAATAGTGCTGCCCTTCCAAGCAGGTCCTGATAATTGAAACCACCAACTACATCAGAAGGGACTTAGAGGGGAAGTAAAATGGGGATACACACTGACAGACCTGAAGAGGAATATCAACTTTTACAAACACTGACCTCCCCCATCTCTGCACTTAGATCTGGTTCCATGCAATATCCAGGCTCCAGAGTAACTCAGCTTTCCTTTTGTTGATCCACTGTGACACTCCATAAGGGGCAGACACTGCAATTTCGCACTGTGACTGGGATCACATGATATGGACTACTCATACATTTGGGAGTGTGGCCCCATGCGATTGTAAAACTTTCATCATTCCCAGTCGTCCAACTGCTTACATGTCCATGCACTATATACAGACTGAAAACATCCCATTCACAGGTGAGCATAGACCAAGTTAATTTAAAATCCACTGAGGCAGTAGGAAGTGCCAAGAACCTTATTTTGGTCATACAATCGCAAAGAGGCACTATAATAAAAAAAAACATAAATTTTAAAGGTGCAACATAAGAAGATATGCCTAAGGGATTTGCACATTTGTTATTGAGAATGGAAGAGGGAGTGA
Source organism: Stegostoma tigrinum (assembly GCF_030684315.1). Classification (NCBI taxonomy): domain Eukaryota; kingdom Metazoa; phylum Chordata; class Chondrichthyes; order Orectolobiformes; family Stegostomatidae; genus Stegostoma; species Stegostoma tigrinum. The sequence continues at coordinate 13,045,781 of NC_081398.1, forward strand.
TGCAAATGTACACTCGGCTGATACCGGGAATGGCAGGACTGCAGTATGGTGAGAGACTGATACACCTGGGCCTGTGTTAAACAAAGGTGAGAAGAATGAGAGGTAGTGAGTCATTCACAACGTTATTATGAACTCAAGTTCAATTACTCCAGGCATGTGAGAAGCAAGGAGGTTATGTTCAATGTGTATCAGACACTGCCTCGACTGGCACAAAGTGTACTGTGTGGTTTATGATGCCACACTTTAGCAAAGATGTGAAGATATTGGAGAGGGTGAGGAACAGGTTCAGAATAAAACTAAACCACGTGGAGCCTCAATCAGGTGGACAGAATCGAGAGGTGGACATTTCTTTTCAAGTAGAATGAAGCAGGTTCATTGAAGGTTTACTTTAGCTTCTGAAATCAACAGAGGCCCAGGCAGTGTATAGATTGATGAAATAGGCAAACGTTGATGGCAGGATGACAAACAAATAAAACATGAATGGGAATCATTGGTGAAGGAAGCAATGGAGACACAGGGGAGAAGAAAAAAAGAATGATGCTGCAGTTCATTGTTTATATTGGGATGTATTGCTTCAAATGAGGATGGAGGAAAATTCAAGTGAGGCATTTGGGAGAATTGCATCATTAGCTGACATGAGGAGAGGCACTAAGTGAATTGCTGTTCTCAGAGCCAGCAGAGACTCAATGTCTGAGTAGCCTCATTCTGTTCTGAGCAATTCAGCTGTCCTTGTGATGGACCAGAATAAATCACATCAATGCACATAAAGGAGGAAGCCACAACCCTAATTGGTCTCCCATAAGGGCAAGGGCATGATGGGGCCTTCCAAATGTGATGAAATTGGTCAAACTACTAGGCTTTATGCAAAGTACATTTTAGTTCAACAGTTGAGAGCAAAAAACAGCCCTGTGTCTACGAGAGCCTGACTCCACACACGCATGCTTCATTTACCTGCATTTAAGTCTCGGTCTGTCAAAATAAACACTTCACCATTCTAATCCAAATTGTGAGAACGTGGGAATTAGCCTTGAATGCCTTGTCATTCCAAAGGCACATCTAAAAACCTCTTCAATGTTATATGGATACCAGCATGCAGAAAACTTACAGTTTCAGATTCCCACCAACTACTGATTGAAATGGTTTTATTCACATCTCCTGTAAACCTGCTGTTCATGAACTTACATCAATGCCAGTGGTCATGAGTCCCTCCATGAAGAGGAATAGTTTGGTTTTCTGTCTATTCTATCTGTGCTGTTCATAATTTGATGCATCTCAGTGATGTCCCCAAACAATCTCCCCTGCTCTCATGAAAACAAACACAGTATGATCAATCTCTCTGGAGAACTAAAACTCTCCTGCCCATGTAATATCCAGGTAACTCCTCATTCAACTTCTTTTGTACTGTCATATCCCTTTTAAAATCTGGAATCCAGAACTGAACATCATATATGAGTGAAGATAAAAGCAGTGTTTAATATAGTTTCAATATCACCCTGCCTGAGCCTAAACTCTAAGCCTGGACTCATAAAGGGAAGCATCCCATACGCCTTCTCAAACTCTTTATCCACTTGCTCTTTTTCTGATGAAGGGTCTTGGCCTGCAACGTCAGCCTTCCTGCTCCTGTGATGCTGCTTGTCCTATTGTGTTCATCCAGCTCTTCACCTTGCTATTTCAGATTCTCCAGCATCTGCAGTTCCTACTACCTTCTAATTTCTTCTTTATTTTCTGCTTCACATATATTCCTGAAGGGCCTTGTTTGATGTCAGTGTCTGAAACCATACTTATGCTTCCCTTTTCTTTTTGAATAAAATTCCAATTTGTCTTCTCATCCAAGATTCCCGAATTTTGCCATCCTTCTCTTTCATCATCACAGGTCCATGACAGCCTTGAACTTTGATCAACTGGCCTTTAAAAGATTCCCAGATCTCTGACAGAGATTTCCTCTCTAACAGCCGCCCACTCTAAGAGATTCATAGATTGATACAGCGCAGAAAAGGCCCTTCAGCCCATGAAGTATGCACTGAAAGTAACTCTCACTAAAAATGTGCGCATCCTAATTTCCTGCACTTGTCCCATATCTTTGAATATTAGAATAATTAAAGTGCTGATACATTTTTTTTCAGCTTGTAAGATTTCTGACCTCTGCGAGATTCCCAGACACTGCATTCCAGATTCTGACCAACAGCTGAATGAAAAATATTTTTCCCAAATCCCCTCTGCATCTCCAACTACTTACCCTAAAAATATGCCCTCTCTTGATTGAACTCCCACCCAAAGCAGTACGCCAAGCTTCCTGTCTATACCCCTTAAAATATTAGACACCACGATCAAGTCCACCCTCAGTCTTCTCTGCTCAAAAGAAAACAATCCAAGCTGATCCACTCCCTCCTTATAGCTCAACTTCTCCATTACAAGCAACATCTTGGTGAACTCCCTCTTCCTCCCTGTAGGTGCGAGCACATCCTTCCTGTGATCACGTGACCTGAACCGCACATAGTCCTTCACTTGTGGCCTGGCCAGCCCACTGTGCAACACCAACATTACCACCCCCCCCCACCCCACCCCCACCCTACCACTGACGTGAGACTCACAGGGCTGTAATTTCATGGTTCATCTCTACCACCTCTCTTAAAAATTGGATCACATTCGCTGTACTCCATTCCTCTGGCACTTCCGCTATTCTCAGAGAGGTGTTAAAATTTTTGTCATAGCCCCGACAATTTCCTGCCTCACCTCCCACGGTAGCCTGGGAAGCAATTCATCCAGGCCAGGGGATTGGTCTGTTTTTAAACCCGACAGAGCCTCCAATACTTTCCCATTTCCTCTGTCAAACTGTACAAGTTTCTTACAGGCCTTTTTCCTGCATTCCGTACTTATGTTCTCCCATTCCAGAGTGAAGACCAAAGAGGAGTATTCATTCAACATACTTTCCATATCATATGGCTTCACATGCAGCTTGCTCCCTTGGTTCCTGATGGGCCCTGCCCTTTCCCCAGTTCATCTCCTCACTTTTATGTATAGACAGAAAGATAGACAGACTGATAGACAGGTAGACAGGCAAATAGATAGATAGATATACAGACAGACAATTCATATACAGGCAGACAGACAGATAGATTTGTTCAGATGTTTGACTTTTAATACTCATACATTCTGTATTTCCTATTTTCTTTGTTTATTCTTAATTTCATTTCACAAGCTCTGCAGAATAAACTGAACCTCACCAGTGTATCTGATTGAAATGATTCACAGTACAATGTGATACTTTATTACTTGGATTAGTTTAGTTAGATGGTTGTTTTTGAATGACATGGATGTGGTGGCCAAACTGTTCAGCAGATCTCTATGGCTCCATAAAACCGATTATAACATTTCAATGTCCTTGTTGTTTTATTTTAGTCGCAATTTTATATTGTGGATTGGTACTTCGATTGGAAATTTTAAAAAAAAGGTGGATTCCTTCATTATTACGTTTGGATAATTCCACAGAATTCTGTCCGGATTAAATAAAACATTCAAACACTCTATGCTGACTTGTATCATACAAATGAGACATAATTCTGGGAATAAAATGTGAGGCTGGATGAACACAGCAGGCCCAGCAGCATCTCAGGAGCACAAAAGCTGACGTTTTGGGCCTGGACCCAAGGGCCTGAGATGCTGCTGGGCCTGCTGTGTTCATCCAGCCTCACATTTTATTACCTTTAATTCTCCAGCATCTGCAGTTCCCATTATCACTGACATAATTCTGGGAATGACTGATTTGTTCTTTATTTAAGGCATTTAAAGATGATCGTCGGCAGATATTTCACCCTATTGGTCAGCTGCTTTCGAAATTTACTTTGGGTCATGACATAAATACATGTGTTTGTGCAGCAACTCAGAAGGAGCAGTATGTGACTGGTTTGATCTGTGATATACATCGGATCATTGAAACATGTTGAGTAATAATGGCTTGTAATGCGGAGTAACACAAAATAGACAACATATGACACCCAGAGGATTATAAAGTAGCTGGATACTGCAAAGAGCAAGATGACAGACTTCCTCCTGCTGTGCATCTCGGGATCACGTTGATCCCTATCATTCCGGCCAGCTCTGAGTCTCCTGCTGGTCTTACTCGCTGCCAAAATGTGTCCTACAGTGAAAGCATTGAAGAGAAATATCAGAAATATTGGGATCAATGGTGTCAACCACCTGTGAATCCAATTAAATGCTATCCAAGCAGCGACAGTATAATACTCAAGCTTTCTATTACAACCCCATTGTATCAGGCCAGTTGTAATGGTGCCTTCATATGCAAAATACCACGGGATGTTCTTGAAGCAGAAGATGGGGCAGATAGTTCCTATAACTGTGGCTGCAGTTCTCTCGGTGCAATATCTAGTCTTCAGTTTGTGGCAACAAATGGCAACAAAGCGGTCAAAAGTGAATGCAACTGTTAGCCAGACTGAAATGTCGGTGGAAGCATGATTCAGAGCAGATTGTAAAGAACAGAAAGGAGTCATGAAGAGGAAATTATTAGGGAAATAGAAGTCCCTAATTCGAGTCAGTATCACGTAATTGATAACAACCAGTAGATCTGCCACTGCCATGGCTACTAAATATCGAGTCACACTGGTGGAAAGACCACAGTTTCCCCTGGAGAGAATCACAATTGTTATTAGGTTGGCTGTAAAAGAGAAGGACACATTTTAAGATGTTTATTCAAGACATAGACGCATCAGTGCGGAAGAAAATCATTGATTGCCCATTTCCAATCACTCAAAAGGCTGCAAGGATCTGTAGTAAGACCTCTGCTGTTTGTGCTGTATATAAATGACTTAGATGAAATTGTAGATGCATGTGTTGGTAAGTTTGTGGACAATACAAAGATCAGTAGAGTTGTGGATAGTTTAGAAGTTTGTCAAAGGATACAGCAGAATATGGATCAGCTGCAGATATGGGCAGAGGAATGGCAAATGGAGTATAATCCAGCAAAATTTGATGTTCTGCAGTTTGGGAGATCAGCTGTTGAGGAAAACTGCACAGTTAAAGGCAGGACTCTGAACAGCACTGATTTACAGAGCGACCTGGGGGTCCAAGTCCCCAGCTTCTGGAAAGTGGCCGTGCAAATAGATCAGTTTGTTAAGAAGGTATTTGGCAAGCTTGTCATTATTGGTCAAGGAATTGAGTACAAGTGTCAGGATCTCATGTTGCAGCTTTATAAAATGGAGATGCCGCTGTTGGGCTGAGGTGAGGGGTGGAAATCGGAAGTCACAGGCCATAATCAAAGAGGTTTCTATAAAATCACAAGCTTTCTCTGTACTGTCCCTTTGTCAGGTGTAATGGAAGCACTGTGTGCCTCTCTACCGATTTCAAAATCACCTGACAAAGGGACAGCACTCTGAAAGCTTGAAATGTTGAATATACCTGTTGGACCATGACTTGGTGTCCTGTGCCTGCAGCTTTACACAGCTTTGGTTAGGCCACACTGAGAGTATTCCATTCAGTTCTGGTCCCCACATTGCAGGAAGGATGTGGAGACTTTGGAGAGGGTGCAGAAGAGGTTTCCCAGGATTCTGTCTGGATTGGAGAGTATGAGCGACAAAGACAGGCTAGAAAACCTCGGATAACAAGGTGTAGAGCTGGATGAAAACAGGAGGCCAAGCAACATCAGAGGAGCAGGAAAGCTGATATTTCAGGCCTTGACCCTTTTTCATTCTGAGGAAGTGTGTTCAACCAGCTCTACACCTTCTTATCTCAGATTGTCCAGGATCTGCAGTTCCTGCTATCCTAGAAAAACTTGGGTTGTTTTCTCTGGAGCGGAGGTGGATGAGGCAAGAAATGATCAAAGTCTATCAATTTATGAGATGCATAGATCGGACTGAGGGTCAGAAGCATTTGCTCAAAGGCGAAATATCTAACACAACAGACAGACATTTAAGCTGAGAGGGGGCAAGTTCAAAGGAGATGTGAGGGGCAATTTTTGACACAAACAATGGTTGGAGTCAGGAACACACTGACAGGGGTGGGGTGGAGGCAGATATGACAGGGGCATTTAAGACAGTTTTCGATCAGCACATGGATATGCAATGAATGGAGGGATATGCACCAAGAGCAGGCAGAGGATTTAGTTTAATTTGGTGTCATGTTTAGCACAAGACTGTGGTCAGCAGGGTCCATTCCTGTGCTGTATTATTCTAAGCTGGATGTTTTGCGAACCTCAGAAATGGGATATGAATGGACAAAGAACAATTAGGAGGGCAAGATGTTTAAAAGAATGAGTTTATTCAACTTTTTGAGATGTAACACACAGAATTAAACTGTTAAGCTGGCCATGCCTGTGCCATCCTTCTGAACCCTATGTCAGCTTGGTTCACAATAAATAAAGAGAATAGCTGCATTATTCAGGGCTGCAAACAAGTCTTGTGGACTTGAAACAGGATCAATTTGTTTCTCCACTGATGTGACCAGACCTGCTGTGTTTCCACAGCGCTTTTTTTTTATAATTTAAAATAGTTGGCACTGTTTGTTTGAGATTGCAAAGAAATCAACAAGATCATTTAAACAACACTGTTAAGCAGCCAATAATCACAATCGACTATAGTTTGCCTTTGAATTAAAGCTAAACAGTCGAATCTTATTAATTTTCACAAGGACATTAACACAGTTAAATATCTTTAGATTTAGTAACTGTTTAAAACCACCTACCTGGAATGGCAAAGGCTGCTATCGCTGGATAGTAAACCATTGCTATCTGTATCATCAGTGGTAGCTCCAGGAATGGATAGAGCGTGAATGGAGATCTCATTCTATCTGGGTACAATGTTCCAACTGACTCTGAGAGATAAGTGACTCAGAGAAGGTACTAATTTATAACAGAGGACAATGTCCCTTGGGGTACGACCCAGCAGAAGCAGTAATGTTACTTCCACGCTTTTGAGCATTGTGGTGGCCTAAAATTATCACCCAAACTGGTTTCACAGGTGTTCGAATTTGAGACAAACCAATGGCTTTGATCGAAACCAAGTCAACATGTTTATTTCTCCCTTCTGGCAGGATGAATTTACCCTGGCTTAGAAAAAAAAAAATCAGACAATCATTTCCATCACTTGAACGTGGCTAGCAGTCTAATGAGAAATGTTTGTGTTTAAAATGCAAGTATCTCATGCTTCATGCCAACACGAAGTGGCTACATCCAAAGCTCGCACTGCAGGCAGTAAACTTATCAATAGACAAGGTTGTGAAAATAAACACCATGCATCCTTTTAGCTATTCATCATTTAATATTCTCCAAAAGAAATAATTGCCTTGTCAGCGATCTTAACAATGCTGTATTTCTTGAGACACTTTGAGTGCGAGCTGTTTCAGTCCTGTCTATGTCTGTATTGAAACACTAAATAGTCAATTCGAACAATCATAATTATCTCAAGGAATTAAGTTCCCTTGTGTTAGCATGAAATAACGGCGATGGTTTCCCCAAGCTTTTGAACTTTCCAGCAATAGGTCAGAACTCTCATTAAAAGTTACAAAAATGACAGGGCACGCACAGAAAAACAAATTTCCCCCGAACCTGGCTCCTGAAAGTAATGAAACTGGCCATTTCGGGCTCAGCTGAGGAGGGAGTTTGTCCCCAGCGGGTGGGGTAGGTGAGAGGGAAAGGGGATAGTGGGTAAAACTTTGGCTTCAAGTTAAGTCAATAAAATCTAAATTATCACCAAAAATCTTAAGGACACTGTGCAGATACTTGGGTGTTTGAAGGGGGACAATGAAAACACAGCACCCTGTAAAACAGGGCAGTAGCTGTTGTAGGGAAGGGGTGGGATATCCCAGTTGCCTGGGTAGCCAGTTTGTAATGCAAAGGATGCCAACAAGTTTCAATTCCCGCACCAGCTGATGCCAGTATGAAAGTTGTACTTTGTCAAATTTCCCCTCAATTGAGATGTGATTACCTCCAGGTTAAACTGACAACTGGTGATGTCCATCTCTTTCTAATGAGATAAAAACTCAACGATTCTCTGCAGCTACGGTAACTATATAATTCAGGCTAACGATTTACTTTAGCATCTCGGACAATCGAAATTCATTTCATTATGTTTTGAATATAAAGCTAATGTCAGTAACAGTGACTGTGAAACAAATACAGGGACTGCAATTTTATAACAGAGAAGGAGCTATTGCTCATACAAAACAGGGTCCCTGAAGCTAAACACAGAGAACGCTGGAGAAACTTGACAGGTCTGGCTGTATCTGTGAAGAAAGAGAAGCGAGGTTAATGATTCAAGTCCAGTTTGGCTCAACTTCAGAAGTACAATGTGTTGGGAAATTGAAAAAAAATAAATAGAAACTGATGGAGAAACTCAGCAGTAACAAAAACAAAGTTGCTGGAAAGCTCAGGTCTGGCAGTATCTGTGGATGAGAAAACAGAGTTAATGTTTCGGGTCTGGTGATGCTTCCTCAAACCCTTCCTCAGAGCATTTACAGTATCCACAGTTCGTTTTTGTTTTTTTTTATTTCGTGAGAAACTCAGCAGGTCTCGCAGTGTCTGTGAAGTGAGAAGCAGAGTTAATTTTTCAACTCTAGTTCTGAAGAAAGATCATAGAACTCAAAAGATTAACTCAATTTCTCTCTCTACAGATGCTGCCAGACGTATTGAGATTTCCATAACTTCTCTTTTGTTCAGAATTCCAGTATATCCCATGAGGGTTGTTAACTGTCATGGAAGAGAAACAGGAGAGGTAAACAGGATGTACTGTAAGGTATGAAAGGGTGAAAATGGGCTCTGTAGTCTCACTGTGTTCAATCTCTCACCAAATGATTATCCATGCAACTCAGAGAGCAGACTGGGGAATTTATGCTGCTCACGTTTGTGGATATGTATCTTCCCTGATATGAGGTGACGAAATGTCTCCGTGGCACTGCAGGTGTGACTTCACCAGGGTGCTACACAATTATTACAGCAAGGAAAAATGATCCTGCTGCAAAATGCAATGCAACCAAGAAATGGATATAGTGGGTTAAGTTCACATTGAAAATAAAAGCCTGACAAGTTTGTGTGGGGTTGAAATGAGTTTGATGGAAGAATATCGAATGAAAACTTTCCGTGTGAAGGAGAGTTCTTGATGAAAAAATTTAACAGGGAGGGGGAAAAGAAAGGGGTGTCCAGTCCTTGCAATCGAATAAATGTTGTGTGCTATTCACATAAAATAAAACTCTGTTGAAAGAGAAAGCAAAATATAAGTATGGAGTCTTGTTTTTAATCAGCATTAAGAGAAAAATGGGGCGACATTCTGGAGGTTACAGAAGAACCCGCCCTCAGAAGAAATCTTCAGGCAAACGTGTTATGTTTTTATTTCTTTGCAGGGCAAATGTTTTAAAATGTGAAAATAAATGCCATGCATTCTTTCAGCCATTTACCAAAAATGTATTATTAGTTTTTTTTTAAAGAAATAATTTTCGTGACAGAGATCTTAACAAGACCCGTATTTTGTGATCCTGGCATATTTCTTGAGACAGGTTGAGCAGGAGCTGTTTCAATCTCAGCTATGACTGTGTTCAAACACTTTGTCATTAACTGGAACAATCAGAATTATTTAAAAGGATTAACTTCACTCATGTTAGCCTAAAATAAGGGCTGTGCTGTCCCATTTCTTTTGAAATTTCCAGTTGTAGGCCAGAACTCTCAATAAAAGTTACAAAGATGGCAGGGCATACATGGTAACCTCACATTTTCCTGAACCTGGCGACTGAAAATAAGGAGATAGACCACTTCGGACTGAGCTGAGGTCGGGAGGGAGGGTAGTTTGTCATCCAGAGGGTGGGGTTGGTGAGTGGTAGATGGGTTACGGTGAAACTTTGCAATTTTTTATCCCAGAGAGTTATGGCAGCTCAATTTCATTGCAGGCTCATGGCAACAATGGATATGGAAACATTGTGGAAACATAATATATTTGATTTAAAAGAAAACAAAGAGTGTGAACATTGCCACCTGTGTCAGCATTTGTTAGACATTCCTGGTTGCCCAGGGCCAAGATCAAGAAATACAATTTGAGAGGCTACTATGTCCCCTCGAAGCAATGATATTCATCACCAGGTTTACTATGAAAGAGAAGGAACTTTTTTTAAAGAAAGTTCATTCATGGGATGTGGTTTTTGTGGTTAGGCTGGTATTTATTGCCTCTCCCACATTGACAAAGGGGGCAGTTAGGTGTTACCGTATTGGATTACATCTGGAGAACATTCAGGCTGTACAAGGAAAGTTGATTTCCTTCCTAAAAGGACATTAATGAACCAGACGAGTCTTTACAACAATCATTGGTTACATGGTCACCGTTAGGTGAGTTGACTCGTTCAAATTCTGTTGAGCACAAATTTCACCACCTTCCATAATGGGATTCAAACTCAAGCCCCCAAACATTAGCCTGGGTCTTGGATTCGCAGTCCAATAACATGACGAAGACATTCCCCATCTCCCCACTGTCAGAGCTGAATGGCCTCCTCCTGTTCCCAAGGCCTTTGACAATAGAAATTCTAGGATAACTTGTCTCACAAGGAACGGCGTTTCCCTGTTGTCTGTTTTCTCTGAAACACGTCTCATCACGGTTTATGCATTTGGAAAGCATTGGAAGACCGTATCAGTGCAAAGTGGGTTGTCTTACCTTCTCAACCTCTCCCCTCACCTGATGAGCAGTCACCCTCAGGTTAATCCTCCACCAGTCATCTCTCTGTGTCTCTCTCTCTGATGACAGAGCATCCCTATGGTCAACTGTAACGATGATGACAAACAGAGTCATACAGCATGGGAACGGAGCATTCGGTCCAATGGGCCCATGCCAAACGGAACCCCAAAATAAACTAGCCCATCCTACCTGCTCCTGGCACAAACCTCCAAACCTTTCCTATTCATGTACCTATCCAAATGTCTTTTAACTGCTGTACCTGCATCCACCACTCCATCAGAAAGTTTAATCCACACGCGATCCACCCTCTGTGAAAAAAAAATTCTATTTTTTAATATGTGTCTCCCCCTCACCTTAAAAGTGAGCTGCCAGTCTTGAAATGGCCCATCAGAAAATACAACTACTATCAACTCTCGACCTCTCATGATTTTATAAAGCTCTCTACAGTCACTGTTCAACCTCCCATACTCCAGTGAACAGAACTCCCAGCCTATCCAGTCTCTCCTGAAAACTCAAACCGTCCTTCCCTGCCTCATCCTGGTAAATCTCTTCTGAAGCCTTTCCAGCTTAATAATATCCTGTCTAAAACTGGGCGATCAAAACTGGACACAGTATTAAAGAAGAGATAATGGGAACTGCAGATGCTGGAGAATTCCAAGATAATAAAATGTGAGGCTGGATGAACACAGCAGGCCATGCAGCATCTCCTGAGATGCTGCTTGGCCTGCTGTGTTCATCCAGCCTCACATTTTATTATCAAAGTATTAAAGAAGATGCTTCGCCAATGTCCTCTACAAACTTAACATTTCATCCCTACTCCTATAGCCGAAGCTCTGGGCAATGAAGGCAAGTGTGCCAAATGCCTTTTTAACCACTCTATTTATACGCTGATATTTACACCAGGGCTGGTGAATTTCTTGAGGATCACAGCTTCAGTGTTTGTTTCTTTTTATTTCAAAGATTGGGATGATACTCATTAGAATCTCTCAGTCAGAGACTATTGGGAAATTCGTTTCAGCATGTGCAGATCAAGATCTTGCCTGTGATCTCCATCACATGGACAATGATTTCTGTGGGGCTTAAGCATCACAGCCTTGGGAAATTTGTCATGTTTCTTCATTCCAGAAGTTTGGATCAGGATAACCAAGAATTCCCCGTTTGCATCTTTTCCCCATTCTGTTTTATTTCATAACTGATTAAAACTCTGTCTGTCACAACCTTGAATATATTTAGTACACCCAACTTGATAGCTATCTGAGGTCAGCAATGGCCGAGTGTGTCATCGCTAGGTTATTAAAATACTAAGGAAATGTCGAAAGCAGCCCATCGAGCCTGCTGGAACATTCAACCTAATCACGAGTTGTCCTTTATCTCAACACCATGTTCCCATTGTCTTCCATATCCCTTGACACCTTTAATATCAAGAAATCTAGCTGCTCCTCTGTTCAGTTCATTGGCTCCACAGCTTTATGTGTCGGGGATTTCCACACGGTCAGCAGGGTCTGAGTGAAAGCATTTATTTTCACTTGAGTTGACATGGGATATGTAACATAGAACATTACAACACAGGGCAGGTCCTTCGGCCCAAGCTGTTGTGTGAAACTATTGTTCTACTCTAAAGTCAAACTAACCTGCATACCCTTCATTTTTCTGTCATCCATGTGCCTACCCAAGAGACGCTTAAATGTCCCTAACATGTCAGACTCAATGGCCACCATTGGCAGTGCATTCCACCAACCCACTGCATGATCTGCCTTTGGTCAGGGAAACTTGAGATTCCTTGATAGAAAGAATAGAAGGACTGAATGTTGTATAAATGGAGAAAGACTGCAGAAAGCTACAGCAGAGAAGGATTCAGGAGTCATCAGGCATGTATCACAAAAAAGGGAGAAGCTAAATTCAATGCATAACAGGGGAAGGAAATCAGCTGTTGGCCTTTTTATTGCTCAGAATGGAGTATTTAAAAAAAAGAGAGGTTTCATTAAAACTGTACAAGGAACTGGTCAGGATGCACCTGGAATATTGTGAACAGTTTTGAGTTCCTTTGTATCAGGAAAAATATTCGAGTATTGGAGAGAGCCCAGAGGAGGTTGACTCGGCTGATACTGTCTTCTGAGGGCATGTTGACGGATTTGGGCCGGTAGTCATTGGATTTTAGACAAATGAGATGCATAGCTGTGGAAACATACATGACTAGGAGAGTTTTTGAGAGGTTGGATTTGGTGAAATTATTTCCTCTTGCGGGAGAGTCTACTAACAGAGCATATCAACTCAGACGAAGAGATGAGGAAGAACCTCCTGTCTCAGAGGATTGTAAATGTTAACTCTATTTTTTTCTGCCAGACCTGCTGAGCTCTTCCAGAAACTTCTGTTTTGGCCCCACCTTTCCATGTGCTCATTTCTGATCCTCTCTGTCAATGGCATATTCCCACCTTCTCCCATATATATTTGATGCACTTAAATCACATTTATGCATCCATTTATCAAATGTATCAGTGATCCGGCCTCTGCAATCTTCTGTGGGAGACAATTTCACAGCTCGATCACCCTCTGAATGCAGAAATATTTCCTTATCTTGGTCAAAATTGGTCACCTGTCTCCTTTCACTGGACAATGCTGCCAGTCCCAGGACCTGCCTCACAAATCGTTGCTTCACTCCCTCTAAGTCAAGGATACACCTCTCAGGGAGGGACAGCAAACCTGCATAAAATACTGGGACTGTGCTCTTACCAATGTCCTGCACAACTGCAGTAAGTTATTCACTCATCATATGCTCACTGTCGCTTGAATTTTCTCAAACATTGGGAGGATTGTTTATAAAGGAATGGGGAAAGGGACTAATGCAGGAAGGTAGAGAGGGCAGGAAGGAACACTATTGCGAAGAGTCAAAAATGCAGGTAATGTTAGTTATTGGTTCTGCAGATCTGGGGAAATCATGGTCCTAGTGGTATTGTCACAAGATTATTCATCCAGAGACCCAGGTAATGTCCTGGGTATCATGATCACAACAAGGGCAGCAACATAGTCGTCATGGAAAATGAGTGTGCTGATTGGGGCTGTTAGCCTGGTCCAATCAGAGAGACAATTCGAATGTATTGTCATGCAATTTCCGGGCTCCAAGGGAACTCAGCTCTCCATTTGCTGTCCAAGTGTCACACAGTGACTGGGATCACAGGATCTGGGCCACTCGTTCATTTGGGAGACTGACCCGGTCAAGTTGTAGAAATGTTCATCATTCCCAGTCTCCCAGCTGCCTTGACACTTTACATCAAGTTCTTTCTGATTCGTAAAAACTCAAAACATCACCTTGAGGGGAGAGCAAAGTCGAAGGGAATTTGAAAACACTGCAGTTGTAATAAGTATCAAGCGGTTCATTTTGACCAGAATAAACGCAGAGATAATATAATTAAAAGCTTTCAATTCAAAATAGTCACAAGGAGAAGCAGGGGTGGGTCGATTTGAATATTTCTCATTAAAAGTGAAAGACGGTGTGCAGAAAATGTACACGAGGCTGATATTGGGAGCTTTTGCATGAGGAGAGATTGGTCTCACTGGGCCAGTATTAAACAGAGGTGAAAGGGTGAGAGGCAGAGTGTCATTCACATTGTGATTGGAAATTCAAGGCTTTAATACGGCACTACGTGAGAAACACTGAGGTCATGTTGAATATCTATTTGACACGTTGTCTCCTGGCACAATGTGCATTACCTGGTTGTTTTATGCGCCATCGACATGAGGAAAAGACCGAACTTGCAGCTAAACATTTGAATTGGAATGTACTGCTTCAGGTAATGGTGGAAGCAAATTCATGTGAGGCATTTGTGAAAGAATTGGCTCATTCGGTGATAAAAAGAATAAGTGACCTGCACATTCTCAGAGCCAGCACGGGCACAACACTGGAATGGTCTCTGTCTGTTCTGTAGTAATTCAATAATTTTTGTAATGGGCCAGAGCAAACACTCTCAAAACAGATGAAGTGTTTAGTCTCGACCCTCATGTGCAACTGTAAGGTACTTGGGTTGTGAGTAAATTGATCAAACTCTTAAACTTTAAGCAGAAAGCATTTTATTATCACACTACAATGAAAATACAAATAAAAGAAGAAGAATTGATGTAAATTTAGCTCTGTGAAAATACTTCACAAGATAAAACATTATTTAACGAGTGCTCATCAACTGTTCCAATATGGCAGCATCACACAAACAAAGCCTTGGCAAAGGCCCATTCAGGAAAACAGATTCTCCACAACTGTTATCTCCCCCATTCGAAGAGAAGGAATATCAACAGAATGCTTCCAGCAGCAGAGAAAGAACTCAAAATTTTGCAGTAGCAGAGGTACAGCTGTATCTTGCAGATTCAAATGCAAAAAGCCCATCTTCAGCACCTGGTTTTCAGATAATAAAACCCTGGGTCTGTGTGAGCTTGTCTCCACCAACACATGCTTCTCTTGTTTACTTTAAAAACAAAATAAAGCTATTTACTCAGCTTTACATGAAGCATATACCTTGACACCTTAACAACACCCATCTCCACGGGAAGCAGGACACAACAAGTCCCTCTTCAAGGTCATTTTCATCACAACCTGTAGAAGATGCCCAAAGTGAGCACGGACAGTATAAACTCAGGCTGTGTTGCATTGACAGTGTCAGAGCCACAGCTTACTGCCAAACTATCACGGAACGGAAATCTGGCTTCACATTGCATGCAGTCATTTTAATAGTTATTGAATCTCAGAGATTTGCAGCACAAGAAAAGGCATTAATAACCCCATTTTCCTGCCCTTGGTCCATGTCTTTGTATGCCTGGACACTGCAAGGTCATATCTAATTCTGAAATACTTCTTAAATATTATATGGGTTTCTGTGCCCAGCAAACGTACAGACCGCGAGCTTCAGATTCCCACCAAACACTGGGTGAAAAGTTTTTACTCACATCTCCTGTAAACCTGCTGCTCATTAACATAAATCAATGTGACTGGTCATTGATATTTCCATCAAGGAGAAAACCTTTCTTGCAGTCTATTGTATATATACCCTTCATAATTTGATACATTTCAGTTATGTCCCCTTGCAATCTCCCCTGCTCAAAGGAAAACAACTCCAAACCTTGTTCAACTTCCTCTGATGGCTGAAGCTATCCAGCCCAGGCATCATTCTGGTGATTCTCCTCTGCACCTTCCCTAGTGTTAACCCATCGTTCTTGAAATATGATTCCAGAACTGCAAGCCATGCACAGGCTGAGGGTGTAGCAGTGTTTAACACAGCTCCGGCACCACCTGCCTGCTATTAAACTCTAAATCAGGAATGTAAATGGCAAGTAACCAGTGTGTCTTCACAGCTATTTTATCCACCTGTTCTGACACGTTAAGGGGCTAATGATTATTCACATCACGGTCCCTCTTATCCTCGGCGTTCCCCCAGCTCCAATTGTTCATCATATCATCCTTTCCCTTGTTTCCCCAGTTCAGTTACATCAGCGGGGGGGAGATGGCTAGTGGTATTCTCACTGGACTGTTTATTCATGTGACCCAGATAATGTTCTGGGAGCCAGGGTTCAAATCCCACCACGGCAGATGGTGCAATTTTAATTCAATAAAATATCTGGGAAATCGCAACGTAATGATAAGCATGAATCCATTGCCAAATGTCAGGAAAATCTCATCTGGTTCACGAATGTCCTTTAGGGAAGGAAACGGCCATCGTTCACTGGTCTGGTCTACATGTGATTCCAGGCCCACAGCAATGTGGTTGACTCTGACCTGTCGTCTGGGCAATTAGTGATGGACAATAAACTCAGCCTGGTCAGCGATGACCGCGTCCTTTAAATGAAATAAAAATAAAACGTCACATTGATACTGATTGAATTCTATTTCCTACGCTCTGACCTTCTGATCAGCATCTCCATTCTCCTGTAATCTACAACTGTCTTTGCCATTATCTACCACCCACCAGTTTCATGTATCATCTGCAAACTTACTGATCATCCCTTCGACTCTAGAATCTAAGTTACTTACATAAATCAGGAACAGACCGGGCCCCAGCACTGATCGCTGTGTGCACCCAGATTTCTAATTCTGCCACAAATAACTTGGGAGCATGAGGTTGCATCAAATTACTTTGACCAACTTTGTGAAGGGATACATTATTCCATTCTTTAACTCCTCTCTGAATTTCCTCTGGGTAACTGCATAAATAAAGGTGTTCGTGCAGCAACTCAGGAGCTGGAGCATGAAACCAATCTCTCTCACAAATGTGGGCAGAGGAACTGGATATCCCAACCAATCAAATCGTTTCAATGTGGAATAAGCGATGAACACCACCCATAACACAATGAAATTGCCAGATATAATAAATAACATAATCATTGATTTCCTACGACTGCCCATCTCTGGATCATTGGCATCGTCCCCAGCCGTTGGACTCCGCAGTCTCCTGCGAGCTATGTTGGCTAATAAAATGTTTCTGACAGTCAAAGTGTTTAACAGTAGAATCAAAATAAATGGAATGAATGGCGTCATTATGTAATGCATTATTTCGACAATAGCCCAGACAATTGAAGTAAATACATGTTGAGGTACTTTACAAAACCATGGATTATTCGAAAGCCAATATCGATCGTAATACATGAAATACCAGAAAATGTTCTTCAAACAACTCAGCACTGTCACTGTTCCTAAAACCACACGCGCTGTTTTCTTGGTGCAATGTCTACTTTTCAACTTTTGACAGCATATGGCAACAAACCGATCAACGGTGAACATGACGGTGAACCAGACAGAACAGTCTGTGGCAGCATAAAGCAAAACGGCATGGATGTTGCACAAGTGAACATAATGCAGGAAAAGAAACTCTGCCCGATATGTGATAGGAATTTGTCGTAGTATCAGATCGAAGATAATGACTAATAGATCGGCTGCTGCCATGGCCACCAGATAATAAGTGACGCATTTTGCAAGGCCACACTTTCCCCGAACCAGGATCGTTATTGCAATCATGTTAACTTGAAAAAAAGAGGGTAGAATTGATCAATTATAGTTCAGATATAATGCAGGAATGTTTTTCTTTATGTTTGTTTTATTTCCAGGAAAATATTGAAACTAATTCTGAATGAGTATTTAAAGTATTTGCATCAATATGAAATCTTATTAGACATTTGCTATTTAACATTCCATCCAGAAATGAATCTCAATGTGCAACCTGTCAGAGAATGGAAACACTGCAGACCGAATCAATGACAACTATTTAAACAAAAACAATTTACAATGCCGTATTTGACAGTAGAAACTTCGCAATGTTCCTAACCGTTCATGGTTTGAAAGAATCAACAAACAATAACGTGTTACACAAGGAGAGAAGCAGCAATGACTGTTGAATACAATGTTTCTTAAACTGAATGGGACAAGGAGAAATTGTCATAAAAGCAGTTACAACAACATTCCGATGAGTCATTCCTGATAAAAAGGAGTTTCTGTAACAATGAAAACAATCTGACTCCTTGGAGAGAGTACATAGCACTTGCTTGATAATTTGTTACTTCCTAATAAATAAGTAACTAAGACTTGTCAGCAACAATAATGTGCTGAACTAAAGGGGCCAACTGCAGGCCTTCTTTCTTTTCTTCTTTCCTGCTTTCTTCCGAATGTAACAAGGAACAATGGTGTGACATTATGTAAGAAAACATGCTCCAGGCTTGAGGTCTCCAAAATTGTCATTAATGATAAACATGAAAGAATCTTTCAAATCAACAATAATGCCATATCCTAAACCTTAAAAAAAGAGAAAATTGTGGAAGAATCCAACAGCAGAACAAAACAGCAGCATTTCAATGAACACTGTTCAAAGTTTGAACCCTGGGCACTTCCAGAGACAGACCACTATCAGTTGAAATCCTGTGCAGCTGTCACCATTACTCAGATCATTCT
The DNA here is from genome assembly GCF_030684315.1 of Stegostoma tigrinum. Classification (NCBI taxonomy): domain Eukaryota; kingdom Metazoa; phylum Chordata; class Chondrichthyes; order Orectolobiformes; family Stegostomatidae; genus Stegostoma; species Stegostoma tigrinum. Next base: position 13,064,363 of record NC_081398.1, read on the forward strand.
CGGTTACTTGGCTTAGACTTGCTCCTTGAGGGTGCAATAAAGTTCAAATTATTGTTTCAGTACTTGAGATTCTGTGCGAATTTGTAACAAGTATCAGAATGAAAGATAAATTGTTTACCAAAAACATATGGATCAGTGAAACAATGTTAAAACATGCAAAAAGGTTTTGCAGGAAAGACAATAGGAATACGTTTGCAGTTTGGAGCTACATTTTCGAACAAACACAAAAATGCTGGAGAGAAATAAACTATTCAGACTGTCCGATGTTTGGTTCAGTTCTGTTGGGTCATGTATACATTTTATTAATTGTCATTAGTTTGTCGACAATCTCAATCTTTACACTGCTTTAGAGGAAAAGGAAGGAAGAAAGCAGGAAAGAAGGAAAGAAGAAAAGAAAGAAGGAAAGAAAGAAAGGACAGCTAGATAGGTAAACAGAGTCAACGCAGTGTGTAGTTGAAGGAACACAACAGGTCAGGCAGCATGAGAGGAGCAGGAGAATCAATGTTGGGATTTATACTCTTCAGCAGGAGAGAAAGAATGTTTTATTTTGCCTCAAATGTCTTACAATGTCAATGAATTCTTACAGAAAAACGGAATTCTTCTTGATGTCTACTCATTTCTCAAATGGAAAGAAGATCACTAAAACAAACAGTCAGAAAAGTTACAATGAAACAAATGATTATGTTCCTCTTTTTGAAATATTATTCACAGGGTGTAACTTACCCGGGACACCAAACGCGGCTAAGACTGGGTAGTAGATATTCTGAATATCAGTAATTGCCCACAGAATCTTCAGCTTGATCAGAAAACTCAGCGACATGATTTCCCTTTTGTAAATAATAAGTATTTATGACGATTCTTGTCAAGGATTAGGCTGTTCTCTCTTTAAGAGATTTGGAATACTTCCCTCATTTATAGGACGGAGAATTCATCAGATCAGAAAAACATTTCCCAAGTTAATGGAGCTTAATTACAACCACGAACGCAAGTAGTAAAATCAACAACTAGTGTAAGGGGAATTGTTACATAAGCGGTGCATGTCATGATCCGTTACTCCTGTCCCTTCTCATGAACCCCAAGAATTAGTCAAATTCTGCACATGAACAGAATAGGCCATGTCCGACAATTCAAACAGAGGTATCTTCTGAAACAAATCAATAGTGGGAAATAAGAACAAAAATTACACAACAATTATAATGGGGGAGTTTAACTGTCAGGATTTAAAGAGACGATATTGGCATAATTCAATGGGAGCATTCAATGTGACTATCATCACTGATTTCCCCTCGAGTGGTGTCTGAGACCCTTGACTGCAATCATACAATCTTCGTGCCCCTTCACTACACAAGCATGCCTTTGGGTGAATCGAGTGCATAACAATCCTTCAAAGAGTATCCCCACTCAAAATATCCTACAACCCTGTCCCTGTAACCCTGCATTTTCCATTGCTCATACACATAATCTGAGCATCCTAGGACAAGAAGGGGGGAATTTCACATGATCAATCTACCCTAAAATGCATACATTGGGACTGTGGGAGGGAACTGGAGCACCTGGAGGAAAACCTATAGACATGGGGAGAATGTGCTACTGATTTGAACTGGCCACATCATTCCTCTGGCTTTATTTAGCATCTCATCGGATGCATGTTTCTCTGGGTGTGGTATAATTTATTTCTTGTTCTTGATATCCTTGACAATGTGGCTGGGAGCTGCCTTCTTGAGTTGTTGCAGTCGATATGCTGTAAGTAGATGCACACGGCCAAAAGCAGCTGAGAGGTTTGGCATACTGCAGGAAACAAATCAATTCCTTACTCAGCAAAATCTGATTAACTTCTGTACTGAGATGGAATATTCAACACTTACGTGAACGAGTTCAGCTCGAACAACATTCAGGAAGATTGACGCCAGTCAGGAAAATTAAGCTTGATTCATTGGCATCACTTGGTGTTTGTAAAGTATTGATATTTATAAAATGACGGGGGGGAAAGCAGTGTGTGGCCCCCTTAAAAGATGATGTGCTGTTCCTCAGCTTAGTGAAAAGGGATGTCTGTGGGTAGGTTGTAGGTTTGCAGGTACACAGAATGTCTGAAAGTAACATTTGTATTGAAGGCTGGATAGCTCACAGTCCAAGCCACAGTTTTATTTCGTTATCAAGGCAACAAGTTTGAATTCAGACGGTTAGATTAAACCAGACACTTTGTCACCAAGACACAATTAAATTTAAAACTGATACCTTTGACCGCATAAGACCAATCCTGTTCTCAGAAATGATATGTTTTCAAGGTTATAAATATTGGCAGTGAGTGAACTGCATCGACAGAAGATAAGACCATAAGATCAGAAGACATGGGAGCAGAAATTAGGCTGTTCAGCCCATCGACTCTGCTCTGTCATTCATTCATGTCTGGTCATCTCCTCAACCCCATTCTCCCACTTTCATAAATCATAACACCACAGGAGCGGCGGCGCGAGCCTGCTTCACATCAGGCAAAGGGAGAGGAAAGGGTGAAAATGGATTGAGAAATGGCTGTGATAATCCTGATGTTGCCATGGAGATAACAGTGGTGTAACACTGCTTCCTGCTCACTGACAGACACAACTGAGCACACGGAGGTGAAATCAGGGATTCATCAGATAGCTTTGGGCAAAATCAACATGAAAGTGACACGACAAGTTCAAGGGAGAGAGACAGGACGGTGGGAAATGGGAAACGCACAAGACCTAAAGTTGCAGCAGCTTTGAAGAAGGAAATGACCCAGACAGAGCCGACAAACTACGACAATGGAGTAGACAGATGAAAACTACGTGGGACAGTTCATTGACAAAGCTGGGGAAATAGAAAGTGTCAATTTTATTTGAAAGGTGTGAGAAACTGGCGAACAGTTTGCAACAAGATAAGTTCTCTTTGCGCACCAAAGTAGAGCGCACCGGTAAACTGAACTCAGAAGATGAGTTTGTCTCAAGATACGAAAGATCACGCGAGCAATGAGGCAGCAGCAAAGCAATTCAGCACATCGCTGCTGTATCAGAACAACCGGAATCACAAAACTAAAGAGACAGCATAAAGTGTGTTTGAAATCCTGCTGGAGTGGAGGAGACAGGCAAAGGCACTTGAGACAACAAGGCGTAGAGCTGGATGAGCACAGCAGGCCAAGCAGCATCAGAGGATCAGGAAGGCTGTTGTTTCAGCCCTGGAACCTTCTTTGGAAAGATTTCAGGCACACGCACACACTTTCCTGCTCCTCTCTTGGCCTGCTGCGTTCATACAGCTCTACACCTTGTTAACTCAGAGGTAGCATCTGCAATTCCGACTACCCCTGAGGCAAAGATAGTTTCCAAGCTGTCAATGCAAACCACAGGGGGGTTTGTGAAGCTCAATGAGACCTTCCCGATGAAAATTTGATCAGAGAGGCAATTCTTTCAGTTGTGAGCGTTAACAAGCTGCAAAACAGGGGGTTCCGTGACTCACCAGGTGGAGATTGAATACAAATTTCGGTAGAACCTTCCTTCCGCCTGTGAAAATAATCAGTTTCAAAAGACCCATTACTTTCCCAAAAGCTCCGGCCGGGACTGAAGAGGGCAAACTTCCACCCCGCAAGTTTCTGATGGTAAAAGGCACTTGTGAATCTCCAGTGGCCACACGCACAGGACCAGCTTTCCACTTGGTCCAGAGGCAGATTAAACTGCTGAGTCCCCAGTGCAGCATTTGGATCGTACTGTGCTTCGTGCTCTGGCAGAAATTTGACAAGCGTGTGCGAAAATGCCTGGGTCAGAGGCAGATTTCACTGTCATGTCCCAAATTAAACAACTGGCAGAGATACAGAAGGTGGAGGTCCCACTGAGATTTGAACTCAGATCGCTGGATTCAGAGTCCAGAGTGCTAACCATTACACCATGGGGCCAGCTTCACAAGGGGGTTCCACATGAGGCAGAGGGAAAGGAAAAGATGGAAAGTGATTGAGAAATGGCTGCGATAGCTTCACCCTCAATCCTGATTCTGGCGTGGAGATAACAGGGGTGTAACACTGCTCCCTGCTCACTGACAGACACAACTGCGCACACGGAGGTGAAATCAGGGATTCATCAGACAGCTTTGGTCAAAATCAACATGAAAGTGACACGACAAGTTCAAGGGAGAGAGACAGGACGGTGGGAAATGGGAAACGTACAAGTCCTAAAGTTGCAGCAGCTTTGAAGAAGCAAAATGAAGTTTAAAATAAACCCTGACAGAGTCTTCAAACTACGACAATGGAGTTGATGAATGGAAACTGCGTGGGGCAGTTCATTGACAAAGCTGGGGAAATAGAAAGGGTCAGTTTTATTTGAAAGGTGTGAGAAACTGGCGAACAGATTATGACAAGATAGGGATGAACACAGCAGGCCAAGCCGCATAATAGGAGCAGGAAAGCTGATGTTTCGGGCCGAGACCCTGATCCAGAAATGAAGATTCAACTTTCTACAGAAAGGTCTCGGCCTGAAACGTCAAATTTGCTGTTCCTGAGATCCTGCGTGGCCTACTGTGTTCTTTCAGCTCGATGCCTTGTGATCTCAGATACTCCAGCATCTGCAGTACTCACTATCTGTTACGACAAGATAAGTTTTCTTTGCTCACCAAAGTCCTGGGCCCCGGTGAACTGAACTCAGGAGATAAGTGTCTCATGCTACTAAAGGTCACACAAACAATGAAGCAGCAACAAAGCAATTCAGCACATCGCTGCAGTATCAGAACAATTGGAATCACAAAACTAAAGAGACAGCGTAAAGTGTGTTTGAAATCCTGCTGAAGTGGAGGAGGAAGGAAAAGACATTTGAGATAACAAGGTGTAGAGCTGGATGAACACAGCAGGCCAAGCAGCATCAGTGGTGCAGGAAGGCTGACGTTTCGGACCTGGGCCCTTGTTCAAGAATGTTGGTCTCCTTTGTCAAACGTGTAAACAGCAAGGCCAGGAATCAGGATGCCTACTGGTGGTCACCTGAACCGGTGGCTCATGCAGCACGTCTTTCACAGGCGCGGCTCCATGGTTTTGACGAATCATGTCATTTTTGCCTCTGAAATCCACATTCAGAATGCTTTAGAAAGTGACTCGGGGCCGTGCTATAGCTCCCTTCTTCTCCAGCGAATGCAGTTTCTCAGCGGGAGTGGCCTCGCTGTTTCCCAAACACCTGACCGAGCAGAGGTACTGCCCTCTCACCTCCCTCACCGGCAAACTTTCAACCGGCTAGACAATTGCACCCCCCACTATTCCGCCCTGGCTCCAGCTTTCTCATGCTTGGCTTCACTCTCCACCCTCAGCGTTTCACACGTCAGGCACAGCTTTCTGCTCAGAGCGGCCGTGCTGTCAATCAAACCGCTGCAGCACCGCCGTCCAATCAAATGGCACAGTTACCGGCTCGCTCCCTGAGTGCCCATCACCGTGCGCGTGCACGTGACTCCCACTGCGAAGCGATGTGCGCGTCACCAAAGCGCGGTCTACATAGAACATAGAACATTACAGCCCAGTACAGGCCCTTCGGCCCTCGATGTTGTGCCGACCTGTCATACCGATCTCGAGCCCATCTAACCTACACTATTCCACGTACGTCCATATGCTTATCCAATGACGACTTAAATGTACCGAAAGTTGGCGAATCTACTACCGTTGCAGGCAAAGCGTTCCATTTCCTTACTATTCTCTGAGTAAAGAAACTACCTCTGACATCTGTCCTATATCTTTCGCCCCTCAATTTAAAGCTATGCCCCCTCGTGCTCGCCGTCCCCATCCTACGAAAAAGGCTCTCCCTATCCGCCCTATCTAACCCTCTGATTATTTTATATGTTTCAATTGAGTCACCTCTCAAACTTCTTCTCTGGTACGAAAACAGCCTCAAGTCCCTCAGCCTTTCCTCGTAAGACCTTCCCTCCATGCCAGGCAACATCCTAGTAAATCTCCTCTGCAACCTTTCCAAAGCTTCAACATCCTTCTTATAATGCGGTGACCAGAACTGCACACAATACTCCAAGTGCAGCCACACCAGAGTTTTGTACTCTGATGGAAGGTGTTTAACAGCATCTTGGCAGCACGTGTCCCGTTCCCGAGGATGTCTCATTCTCACCTGCTCTGTGTCTACTCTGAGGGCGGCTCAGAATACAAGGCAGTGACTAACACTCTCAGTCCCAGAGCTCAATTCCCCACATCTGGATTTCACTCACATCTGATCAGACTCACGGGTCAGAGCTAAAATGAACCACTTCACTCGCCTAAGGACACCCTTCATCCTGTCAACGCACTTTGAGAAAAATGGTGGCAGGCTGAAGCTAGACCAACAACAGAAAACCCTTCCCTCCAGCTGATGGGAAAAGCAGGAGGTGAAATATCTGTATGGTGTGCATATTTGCAAGCACATGGGGGCATGCTCCAAACACAGTAATGCTTACTCTAACTCCCGGAACAGGTGAGTAACATGTTATTGAAAGATTCAACAGAATTTTATGACACTGCCTTGGATCTATGTATGATATAGCCACAGGAACTTCAGAGTCTGGGCTACAGTGAAGCTGTTGGATTACAAACAATCACACAGTTTTATCACCGTGTCATGCTTCAAGCAGCCCTGGTTAAGATGGAGTCTGAGAGCCTTATCGCCTCAGGTTACGCGTTATGATACAGCAACATGGGCTGGGTCGGGTGAATGGCCTCCTGCTCTGCCATAGATAACAATATTGTTTCATTAGTTCAGAGTGGGATGATCCCTTGTATGGAGGAATTCCTTAGAACATATAACATTAAACATAGGACGCAGAGCAGTACAGCACAGGAACAGGCCATTTGGCCCACTGTGTCTGTGCCAATCATGATGCCATTCTCAACTAATCCCATTTGTCTGCACATGCTTTGTAACCATCTATTCCCTGCTTGGTCACATGTGTGTCTAAGTGCATCTTTGCTATCGTACCTATACAGATCTCAACCCCAGTAACACGTCCCACCCTGTGTGTGAAAATCTCTCCTCGAAAATCTCCCTTAAGCATTTCCCCTCTCACTTTAAACCCATGCCTCCTCGCATTTACCATTTCCACTCTTGGGGAAAACACTCCGAATATCCACTCTAAACCTAACCCTCACCCTCACCCTCACCGTCACCATAACCCTTACCTTAACCCTAACCTGAACCCTCAGTCCAACCCCAACCCTAACCCCATTACTGATCCTAACCCTGACCCTAAACTTAGCCATCCGCGCCTCTCACAATCCTATATCCCGTCAGGCTTCAACACTCTGGCAAAAACACTCCAACTTTGCCCAACCTCCCTTTTTTTTCCTGCTCATGTTCTCCAATCCAGGCAACATCCTAGGAAACCTCTTCCACACCCTCTCCAAAGGTCCATCATCCTTACGCTAGGGGACCAGAAATCCGCACAATCTGCCAAATGTGGCCCGATTAAAGTCCTTTGAAGCAAGCGCGGCCTACCTAAACTCTTATGAGCAAAGGCTAAGCAGGTTGGGACTCTGCTCATTGGGATTTAGAGGAAGGAGAGGTGATCTCATTGAAACAAATCAGATTCTCCGGGGGTTTGACAGGGTAAACAGTGAAAGAAAGTTTCACCTCAAGTGAGCCTCGGACCAGAGGGCACAGTTTTCAAATAAATGGATGACAATTAAAGACTCAAATGAGAAGGAACGTGATGCTTTGAAAATCATTGCCATGGTTAGGTATGAAGCACGGTCCACATGTATGTTCAAGTGAAGATAGATTCTTGACAAAAACCGAAAGAACTGCAGGTGCTGCAAATCAGGGACAAAAGCAGAAGTTGCTGGAAAAGCTCAGCAGGTCTGGTAGCGCCTGTTTCACGGGTGAGGAAGCAGGTGGACATGTCGGACGCTCTCTTGTAGAAGTTGGTCTTATCTGAACAAATACGAGGGAGACAGAGGAACTGAGAGAATGGGCTAGAGTCTTTACAGGAAGCAGGGTGCGACGGTGTAGAGCCCAGGTAACTGCGGGAGTTGGTGGGTGGATATTAGTGGCTAATTTATATCCAGAAATGGAAAGAGAGATGTGGAGGAAGGTCAGAGATAGTTCGGGTGAAAATGAGGACGGGGAAGAAACAGAGGAACTTTTGCAATTTCTGACGAGTGAGGGAAGCAGCACTGATGGGACCATCCATACATCGGCATCTTTCGGTTGAGGAGAAGCAAGACCTGCTGAGCTTAGACTGTAACTTGTGTTTTTGTTTAAGATAGATTTGTGATTGCGCGGGGAATCAAAAGTCAAAGGCAGGAAGGGCAGTCTCTGGGGGAGTCAGACCATCCGTGACACTACTGATTGCTGGATTGTCCTCGAGGGGCCAAATGGCCTACTCCTGCTGTTATTTCTAACTGTGTATGATCTCATCGTAGTTAACCCAGTGACTATCTGACTTCAGAGCCGGATAAAACATTTCACAGGCAACAGAGACTCCGCTGAGGGCTGTAGTTGGGGTAAAAAAAGGAGACGGGTCATTTTGTGAACAGATCAGGCAAAGGCAGAGGAAACGATGGAAATGTTTCAGTGAAAAATGTTTGAGAAATGGCTACGAATGTTTCATCCTCAATCCTGATTCTGGCGTGGAGATAACAGGGGTGTGACACTGCTCCCTGCTGACTAACAGACACAACTGCACACACGGAAGTGAAATCAGGGATTCATCAGACAGCTTTGGTGAAAATCAACATGAAAGTGACACGACAAGTTCAAGGTAGAGGGACAGGACGGTGGGAAATGGGAAACGTACAAGTCCTAAAGTTGCAGCAGCTTTGAAGAAGCTCATTGAAGTTTAACAAAAAAAACCCTGACAGAGTCCATAAACTACAACAATGGAGTTGATGGATGGAAACTATGTGGGGCAGTTCATTGACAAAGCTGGGGAAATAGAAAGGGTCAGTTTTATTTGAAATGGGTGAGAAACCGGTGAACAAGATAAGTTCTCTTTGCGCACCAAAGTAAGGGGCACTGGTAAACTGAACTCAGAAGATGAGTTTGTCTCACGTTACTAAGGATCACACAAACAATGAGGCAACAGCAAAGCAATTCAGCACATCGCTGCTGTATCAGAACAACCGGAATCACAAAACTAAAGAGACAGCGTAAAGTGTGTTTGAAATCCTGCTGAAGTGGAGGAGACAGGCAAAGGCAGCTCCAGGGCTTTCAATGCAAACCGCAGTGGGGTTTGTGAAGCTCAATGAGAGCTTGCCGATGAAAATTTGATCAGGGAGGCAATTCTTTCAGTTGTGAGTTTTAACAAACTGCAAAACAGGGTGTTTCCATGACTCACCAGGTGGAGATTGAATACAAATTTTTGTGGAACTTTCCTTCTGCCAGCAAAAAGTAATCAGCTTCAAGCTGCACCAGTTGTGGCCTCCTCTAGATTGGGGAAGCCAAGCGGAGGCTTGGGGACTGCTTTGCAGAACACCTCCGGTCGGTTCACAATAAACAACTGTACCTCCCAGTCGCAAACCATTTCCACTCCCCCTCCCATTCCTTAGACGACATGTGCATCCTGGGTGTCCTGCAGTGCCACAACGATGCCACCCGAAGGTTGCAGGAACAGCAACTCATATTCCGCTTGGGAACCCTTAAGCCCAATGGTATCAATGCGGATTTCACAAGCTTCAAAATCTCCCCTTCCTCCACTGCATCCCAAAACCAGCCCAGTTCATCCCCGCCTCCCTAACCTGTTCTGCCTCTCACCTATCCCCTCCTCCCACCTCATCCCACACACCCATTTCCTCCCTACTAACCTCATCCCGCCCCCTTGACCTGTCCATCCTCTCCGACTGACCTATCCCCTTCCTACCTCCCCACCTACACTCACCTCTACAGGCTCAATCCCCACCCCTTTAACTTGTCTGTCTCCTCTCCACCTATCTTCTCCTCTATCCACCTTCGATCTGCCTCACCCTCTCCCTATTTATTTCAGAACACTCTCCCCATCCCCCTTTTCTGATGAATGGACGAGGCCCAAAACATCAGCTTTTGTGCTCCTGAGATGCTGCTTGGCCTGCTGTGTTCATCCAGCTCCACACTTTGTTATCTCGGATTCTCCAGCATCTGCAGCTCCCATTATCTCAGCTTCAAAAGATCCATTACTTTCCCAAAAGCTCCAGTCGGGACTGAAGGGGGCAAACTTCCACGTCGCGAGTTTCTGATGGTAAAAGGTACTTGCTTTCCACTTGGTCCGGCGGTAGATTAAACTGCCGAGTCCCCACTGAAGCTTTTGGATCGTACTGTGCTGTTGGTTCTGGCAGAAATTTGATGAGCTCCGATGTGTCAGTGCTATAAGGCCGGGATTCTGAGCAGATTTCATTATTGTGCCCCAAATTAAACAACTGGCAGGGACATGAAAATTAGAGGTCCCACTGAGATTTGAACTCAGATCGCTGGATTCAAAGTCCAGAGTGCTAACCATTACACCATGGGACCAGCTTCCTGCAGATGTTGCACACGAGGCAGTGGGAGAGGAAAAGATGGAACGGGATTGAGAAATGGCTGCGATAGCTTCATCCTCAATCCTGATTCTGGAATGGAGATAACAGGGGTGTGACACTGCTCCCTGCTCACTGACAGACACAACTGCACACACGGAAATGGATGCGAAACTGGCGAGTTGTACAGAGTTGGTCAGGCCACAGCTAGAGTATTGTGTGCAGCTCTGCTCACCTCACCACAGGAAGGATCCAGGTGACCCTTCTCTGTACTCCAGAGTACAGAGGAGTGAGTACAGAAGAGGGTCACCAGGATGTTGTCTGGGATGAGAAATTGATCTATAAGGAAAGCATAGATGAGCCTGTTTCTAAGGAAGGGTCACTGGACACGAAACACGAACTCTGATTACTCTTTACCAGCCCTGCTGAGCTTTTTCAGCAATTTCTGTTTTTGTTCCTGATGTACAGCATTTGCAGTTCTGTCAGTTTTTAAAATCTATGCCCTCTCATTTTGTACTCCCCTAGCTCTTGGGAAAAGACCTTCGCTCTTCACCCTGTCCATGCCTTTCATGATTTTATAAACGCCTATAAGTGCACCCCTCATCCTCCAATGCTCCAGGGAGAAAAGCCTCAGCCTATTCACCCTCTCCCTATAATTCAAACCCTCCAACCCCGGTAACAACTCAGTAAATCTTCTCTGCACTCTCTGAAGTTTAGTGACATCCTTTCTATGGAATGTTGGCCAGAATTGTGCACAGTATTCTAAAAATACCCTCACCAATGCCCTGTACAGCCAGAATATGAGATTCCAACTTCTTCACTCAATGTTCTGACCAATGAAGGCAACCATACCAAATGCCTTCTTCACCACCCTGTCCACCTGAAACTCCACTTTCAAAGGAAATATCCAACTCTATCCTATAATACTAGGTCTTTTTGTTTGGCAACACTCCCCAGGGCCCTACCATTAACTGTGTAAGTCCCGCCCTGGTTTGTCTTACCAGAATGCGGCACCTCACATTTATCTAAATTAATCTCAGTCTGCGCTGCCTCCGACAAGTCCTCAGCCAATTGGCCCATCTGATCAGGGTCCGGTTCAACGCTGAAATAATCCTCTTCTTGACTGTCCACTACACCTCCTATTTGGGTGTCAACTGCAAACTTAGTAACCATGTCTCGTACATTCACATCCAAATCATTTATAGAAATGGGAAAATATTGAGGAACAAGTAAAAATCCCTGCAGCATACTGCTTGTCACAGGTCTCCAATCTGTGAAGCAACCTGCCACCACCACTCTCTGTTCCATCGTCAAGCCACTTTTGTATCCAATTGGTTACCTCTCCCTGGATCCCATGTGCTCTAACCTTACTAAACATCTACGATGTGGAACCTTGTGAACACTTCCCTGAGGTCCATGTAGACAACGCTCACAATTCTACCTTCACCCATTTTCTTTGTACCTCTTCAAAAAGCTCACTCGAGTTGGTGGGATACGATTTCCCTGCAGAAAGCCATGTTGACTGTCCCCAGTCAGCCCCACCTTACCAAATGCATATGAATCCTGTCCCTCACAATGCCCCCGACCATTTTCCTGCCATTGATGTAAGTCTGACTGGTCTCAGTTTTCCCTGGCTTTTCCTTGCAACACTTCTTAAACGGTGGCAAATCATTAGCCAACTTCCAATCTTGTGGCAACTCGTCTGCTGTTTCAGATTATACAAATATCTCAGCAGGGGCACCGGCAATCACTTCCCTCGCATCCCACACAAAATTCTGGGAAACACCTGATCAGGTCGTGGAGATTTATCCACACCTCACAGCCCTCAAGTTCAATTCCCCTGCCAATGAAAGCCAACGCACCAAATGCCTTCTTTACAACCCTATTCACTTGGGTCGCAACGTTGAGGGATCTAAGGATGTGGACCCCAAGATACCTCTGTTCCTCCACACTGCTGAGAATCCTGCCATTAACCCTGTGTTCTGTATTTAGTTTTGAACTTCCAAAATGAATCATACCACACTTTTTTGTGTTGAATTCCATCTGCCACTTCTTTGCCCAGCTCTGCATCCAGTCAATGCTCCATTGCAACTGACAACAGCCCTCCACACTGTCCACAATTCGACCAACCTTCGTGTCATTGGCAAATTAACTAACCCACTCTTCCACTTCCTCATCCAAGTCATTTATAAAGATCACAATCTACTCCAGTTGCCAGCTTTTGCCCATATCCCTCTAAACCCTTCCTGTTCATATACCCATCCTGATGCCTTTTAAATGTAATTGTACCAGCCTCCACCACTTCCTCTGGCAGCTCATTCCATATACACACCACCCTCTATGTGAAAATGTTGCCCCTTAGGTCACTTTCGAATCTCTCTCTCTCACCTTTAACCTGTGCCCTCTCGCTTTCGACTCCCCCACCTCCGGGAAAAGATCTTGTCTATTTACCCTATCCATGCCCCTCATGATTTTATAAACCTCGATAAGGTCCCCACCACCCATCCCCAGCCCCTGGTGCTCCAGGAAAAACAGCCCCAGCCTATTCACCCTCTCCCTGTAGCTCCAACCCTCCAATTCTGGAAACATGCTTGTGAATCATTTCAAAACACTTTCAAGTTTCACAACATCCTTCCTAGAGCAGGGAGAACTGAATTGCACGCAGTAGAACAAAGAAAATTACAGGACAGGAACAGGCCCTTTGACCTTCCAGGCCTGCACCGACACGCTGCCCGTTACAACTATAACCCGCTACACTTCTGGGGACATTATCGCTCTATTCCCATCCTAGTCATAGTTTTGAAACCATTCTATTCGTGTATTTGGAAGTCGCAGTTTTCCAAAAGAAGTCTAACCAACGTCCTGTACAGCTGTAACATGACGTCCCAACTCCCGTACTCAATGCTCTGACCAATAAAGGCAAGCATACAGAATACCTTCTTCACTATCCTGTCCACCTGAGACTTTCAAAGAACTACAAACCCACTCTCCAAGATCTGGGTGGTGGGGGCCTCTTCCCCCCCACCCACTGCATCCCAAAACCAGTCCAACCTGTCTCTGCCTCCCTAACCGGTTCTTCCTCTCACCCATCCCTTCCTCCCACCCCAAGCCGCACCCCCATCTACCTACTAACCTCATCCCACCTCCTTGACCTGTCCGTCTTCCCTGGACTGACCTATCCCCTCCCTACCTCCCCACCTATACTCTCTCCACCTATCTTCTTTACTCTCCATCTTCGGTCCGCCTCCCCCTCTCTCCCTATTTATTCCAGAACCCTCTCCCCATCCCCCTCTCTGATGAAGGGCCTAGGCCCGAAACGTCAGCTTTTGTGCTCCTGAGATGCTGCTTGGCCTGCTGTGTTCATCCAGCCTCTCATTTTATTATCTCCAAGGTCTCTTTGTTCGGCCACACTCCCCAGGATATTACTATGAAGTGCATATGTTTTGCCCTGATTTGCCTTTCCAAAATGTAAATCTCACACATCTCCTGTAGTTGCACATGTAGACATCCACATTGATTGTGTAAGGGGCCCTATTCTCTCCCTTGGTGCCGCATTACCCTTTATGCACTTATAGTCTGTCTTTGGATTCAGGTCTGGCAACATCTGCGGAGAGAGAAAGAGAGTTAACATGTCAAGCCCAGATCCTTCTTCAGAGTTCACTCACTGCAGATGAAATGTTTGACATTTACAGCAGGGGGAGCCGGAGTGCTAAAGTAAGGAAGTGGAGCTCCAGAGATGATGGGAACTGCAGATGCTGGAGGATTCCAAGATAATAAAATGTGAGGCTGGATGGGTGAGAGGAAGAACCGGTTGAGGAGGCAGAGACAGGTTGAACTGGTTTTGGGATGCAGTGGGTGGGGGGGGCGGGGTGGGGAAGAGCTGGGCTGGTTGTGTGGTGCAGTGGGGGGAGGGGACGAACTGGGCTGGTTTAGGGATGCAGTGGGGGAAGGGGAGATTTTGAAACTGGTGAAGTCCACATTGATACCATATGGCTGCAGGGTTACCAGGCGGAATATGAGTTGCTGTTCCTGCAACCTTCGGGTGGCATCATTGTGGCAGTGCAGGAGGCCCATGATGGACATGTCATCTAAAGAATGGGAGGGGGAGTGGAAATGGTTTGCGACTGGGAGGTGCAGTTGTTTGTTGCGAACTGAGCGGAGGTGTTCTGCAAAGCGGTCTCCAAGCCTCCGCTTGGTTTCCCCAATGTAGAGGAAGCCGCACCAGGTACAGTGGATGCAGTATACCACATTGGCAGATGTGCAGGTGAACCTCTGCTTAATGTGGAATGTCATCTTGGGGCCTGGGATAGGGGTGAGGGAGGAGGTGTGGGGGCAAGTGTAGCATTTCCTGCAGTTGCAGGGGAAGGTGCCGGGTGTGGTGGGGTTGGAGGGCAGTGTGGAACGAACAAGGGAGTCATGGAGAGAGTGGTCTCTCCGGAAAGCAGACAGGGGTGGGGATGGAAAAATGTCTTGGGTGGTGGGGTCGGATTGTAAATGGCGGAAGTGTCGGAGGATGATGCGTTGTATCCGGAGGTTGGTAGGGTGGTGTGTGAGAACGAGGGGGATCCTCTTAGGGCGGTTGTGGCGGGGGCGGGGTGTGAGGGATGTGTTGCGGGAAATGCGGGAGACGCGGTCAAGGGCGTTCTCGATCACTGCGGGGGGAAAGTTGCGGTCCTTGAAGAACTTGGACATCTGGGATGTGCGGGAGTGGAATGTCTTATCGTGGGAGCAGATGCGGCGGAGGCGGAGGAATTGGGAATAGGGGATGGAATTTTTGCAGGAGGGTGGGTGGGAGGAGGTGTATTCTAGGTAGCTGTGGGAGTCGGTGGGCTTGAAATGGACATAGTTACAAGCTGGTTGCCTGAGATGGAGACTGAGAGGTCCAGGAAGGTGAGGGATGTGCTGGAGATGGCCCAGGTGAACTGAAGGTTGGGGTGGAAGGTGTTGGTGAAGTGGATGAGCTGTTCGAGCTCCTCTGGGGAGCAAGAGGCAGCGCCGATACTGTCATCAATGTACCGGAGGAAGAGGTGGGGTTTGGGGCCCGTGTAGGTGCGGAAGAGGGACTGTTCCACGTAACCTACAAAGAGGCAGGCATAGCTGGGGCCCATGCGGGTGCCCATGGCCACCCCCTTAGTCTGTAGGAAGTGGGAGGAGTCAAAAGAGAAGTTGTTGAGGGTGAGGACGAGTTCAGCTAGGCGGATGAGAGTGTCGGTGGAGGGGGACTGGTCGGGTCTGCGGGACAGGAAGAAGCGGAGGGCCTTGAGGCCATCTGCATGCGGAATACAGGTGTAAAGGGACTGGACGTCCATGGTGAATATGAGGTGTTGGGGGCCAGGGAATTGGAAGTCCTGGAGGAGGTGGAGGGCGTGGGTGGTGTCACGGACATAGGTGGGGAGTTCCTGGGCCAAAGGGGAGAAAATGGAGTCCAGATAGGTGGAGATGAGTTCGGTGGGGCAGGAGCAGGCTGAGACGATGGGTCGACCAGGGCAGGCAGGTTTGTGGATTTTGGGAAGGAGATAGAAACAGGCCGTGCGGGGTTGGGGAACAATGAGGTTGGAGGCTGTGGGTGGGAGGTCCCCTGAGGTGATGAGGTCATGAACGGTGTTGGAGATGATGGTTTGGTGCTCGGGTGTGGGGTCATGATCGAGGAGGCGGTAGGAGGTGGTGTCGGAGAGTTGGCGTCTGGCCTCGGCGATGTAGAAGTCAGTGTGCCATACTACCACTGCACCACCCTTGTCTGCGGGTTTGATGGTGAGGTTGCGGTTGGAGTGGAGGGAGCGGAGGGCTGCCCGTTCTGCGGGGGACCAGCACTTGCAACTGTAAGGTACTTGGGTTTTGAGTAAATTCATCAAACTCTTAGACTTTGAGCAAAAATCACTTTGTTCTCACACTACAATGAAAATACAAACTAAAGAAGAAGAATTGCTGGAAGTTTAACTCTGTGAAAATGTTTTACAAGATGAAATATTATTTAACGAGTAGTTATCAACTGTTCCAATATGGCAGCATCACATAAACAAAGGCACATTCAGGAAAATAGATTCTCCACAACTGTTATCTCCCCCTTTCCAAGAGAAGGAATATCAACAGAATGATTCTAGCAGCAGAGAAAGAACTCAAACTTTTTGCAGCAGCAGAGGTACAGCTGTATTTCGCAGATTCAAATCCAAAAAGCCCATCTTCAGCACCTGGTTTTAAGATAATAAAACCCTGGGTCTGTGAGCTTGACTCCACCAACACATGCTTCTCTTGTTTACTTTAAAAACAAAACAAAGCTGTTTACGCAGCTTTACATGAAGCAGATACCTTGACACCTTTTCAACACCCGCCTCCAAGGGAAACAGAACACAACAAATCCCTCTTCAAGGTCATTTTCATCACGTCGTGTAGAAAATGCCCAAAGTGAGCACGGACAGTATAAACTCAGGCTGTGTTGCATTGACCGTGTCAGAGCCACAGCTTGCTGCCAGACTGTCACGGAACGGAAATCTGGCTTCACATTGCATGCAGTCATTTTAATAGTTATTGAATCTCAGAGATTTGCAGCATAAGAAAAGGCATTAATAACCCCATTTTCCTGCCCTTGGTCCATGTCTTTGTATGCCTGGACACTGCAAGGTCATATCTAATTCTGAAATACTGCTTAAATATTATATGGATTTCTGTGCCCAGCAAAGGTACAGATCGCGAGCTTCAGATTCCCACCAAACACTGGGTGAAAAGTTTTTACTCACATCTCCTGTAAACCTGCTGCTCATTGACATAAATCAATGTGACTGGTCATTGATATCTCCATCAAGGAGAAAACCTTTCTTGCAGTCTATTGTATGCATACCTTTCATAATTTGATATATCTCAGTCATGGGCCCTTGCAATCTCCCCTGCTCATAGGAAAACAACTCCAAACCTTGTTCAACTTCCTCTGATGACTGAAGCTGTCCAGCCCAGGCGACATCCTGGAAGTGAATCTCCTCTGCACCTTCTCCAGTGTAAACCCATCTTTCCTGAAATATGATTCCAGAACTGCACACCATGCACAGGCTGAGGGTGTAGCAGTGTTTAACACAGTTCCAGCACCATCTGCTTGCTATTAAACTCTAAATCAGGAATGTGAATGGCAAGTAACCAGTGTGTCTTCACAGCTACTTTACCCACCTGTTCTGACACGTTAAGGGAGTAATGATGATTCACATCAATGCTTCTCTTATCCTCGGTGTTCCCCAAGGTCCAACTGTTCATCATGCCATCACTTTCCTTGTTTACCCAGTTGTTACATCAGCAGGGGAGGAGATGGCCTAGTGGTATTATCGCTGGACTGTTAACTCATGAGAACCAGATAATGTGCTGGGGACCACAGCTCAAATCCAACCGTGGCAGATGGTGGAATTTGAATTCGATAAAATATCTGAGAAATCACAATCTCATGATGACCATGAATCCATTGCCAATTGTCAGGAAAACCCCACTAATGACCTTTAGGGAAGGAAACTGCCATCCTTACCTAGTCTGGCCTACATATGACTCCAGGCCCACAGCAATGTGGCTGGCTCTGACCTGCGTTCTGGACAATTAGTGATGGGTAATAAATGCAGCCTGGTTAGCAATACCTCATCCCGTGAATGAAATAAAAATAAAAACTCACATTGAATTCCATTTCTAACGCTCTGCCCATCTGATCAGCATTTCCATTCTCCTGTAATCTACAGCTATCTTCGGCACAATCTACCACTCACCAATTTAATGTATTATCTGCAAACTTTCTCATCATCCCTTCGACTCTAGAATCTAAGTTACTTACATAAATCAGGAGCAGACAGGACCCCAGCACTGATCGCTGTGTGCACCCAGATTTCCAATTATTGCACAAATAAGTTGGGAGCATGAGGTTGCATCAAATTACTTTGACCAAATTTGTGAAGGGACACATTATCCCATTCTTTAACTCTTCTCTGAATTTCCTCTGGGTAACTGCATAAATAAAGGTGTTGGTGCAGCAACTCAGGAGCTGGAGCATGAAGCCAATCTCTCTCACAAATGTGGGCAGAGGAACTGGATATCCCAACAAATCAAATCGTTTCAATATGGAATAAGCAATGAACAGCACCCATAATACGATGAAATTGTCCGATATAATAAATAACATAATCATGGATTTCCGACGACTGCCCATCTCTGGATCATTGGGACTGTCCCCAGTCGTTGGACCCCGCAGTCTCCTGTGAGCTCTGTTAGCTAATAAAATGTTTCTGACAGTCAATGTGTTCAACAGTAGAATCAAAATAAATGGAATGAATGGTGTTATTATGTAATGCATTATTTCGACAAAAGTCCATACAATTGAACGTATTACATGTTTAGCTATTTTACAAAACCATGGACTATTCGAAAGCCAATATTGATCGTAATACATGAAATACCAGAAAATGTTTTTCAAACAACTCAGCACAGTCACTGTTCCTAGAACCACACGCGCTGTTTTCTTGGTGCAATGTATTCTTTTCAACTTTTGGCAACATATGTCAACAAATCGATCAAAGGTGAACATGACGGTGAACCAGACAGAACAGTCTGAGGCAGCATAAAGTATAACAGCATGGATGTTGCACACATGGACATAATGCAGGAAAAGAAACTCTGCCCGATATGTGATAGGAATTTGTCGTAGTATCAGATCGAAGATAATGATCAATAGATCCGCTGCTGCCATGGTCACCAGGTAATGAGTGACACATTTGGAAAGGCCACACTTTCCCCGAACCAGGATCGTTATTGCAATCACGTTAACTTGAAAAAGTTGGTTGAAATGATCAATTATAGCTCAGATATAACACAGGAATGCTTTTCTTTTATGTTTGCTTAATATCCAGGAAAATATTGAAGCTAATTCCGAATGCGTATTTAAAGTATTTGCATCAATGTGAAACCTTATCAGAAATTTGCTGTTTAACGTTCCATCCAGAAATGAATCTAAATGTACTACCGTCAGAGAATGGAATCACAGCAGCCCAAGTCAATGATAACGATGCAAACAAAAAAAAACTGCATTGCCATATTTGACAGTATAATCATCACAACATTTGTAACCGCTCAAGGTTTGAAAGAATCAACAAACAATAATGTGCTACACAAGGAGAAAAGCAGCAATGACTGTTGAATACAGTGTTTCTTAAAATAAAAGGGACAAGGAGAAATCGTCATAAAAGCAGTTACAACAACATTCCAATGAACCATTCCTTGTAAAAAGGAGTTTCCGTAAAAAAATGCAAACAATCTTATCCCTTAGAGAGACGACATAGCACTTGCTTGACAAACTGCTGCTTCATAATAAATAAGTAACTAAGACTTGTCTGCAACAATAATGTGCTGAACTAAAGGGGCCAACTGCAGGGAAAGCTGTTTCATAGACAGACAGCCAACGCCGAATGTAACAAGGGACAATGGTGTGACATTATGTAAGAAGGCATGCTCCAGGCTTGAGGTCTCCCAAATTGTCATCCATGATAAACATGAAAGAATCTTTCAAATCGACAATAATGCCATTTCCCAAAGATTAATAAAACATAAAATTACGTTAAGAATCCAATAGCAGACCAAAACAACAGCAGCATTTCAAAGAACAACACTGCTCAAAGTTTGAACCCTGGGCACTTTCAGAGACAGACCACTGTCATTTCAAATCCGAGGCAGCCCTCACCATTAGATTAGATTCCCTACAGTGTGGAAACAGGCCCTTTGGCCCAACAAGCCCTTTGAAGCATCCCACCCAGACCCATCCCACTATAACCCACACGCCCCTGAACACGATGGGCAACTTAGCATGGCCATTCCATCTAGCCTGCACATCTTTGGACTTTGGGAGTATACCGGAGCACCCGGAGGAAACCCACATAGACACAGGGAGAATGTGCAAGCTCCACACAGACAGTCGTCCGAGGCTGGAATCAAACCCAGGTCCCAAGTGCTGTGAGGCTGCAGTGCTTACCACTGAGCCACCGTGCTGTCCCGATAATACCTAACACCCGTTCAGATAATACCTAAACTTGGTTGTTTGACCTCGACTTGCTCATTGAGGGTATAAAAAAGTTCAAATTATTCTTTCAGCACTTGAGGTTCTGTGAGAATTCGTAATAAGTATCAGAATGAAAGATAAATTGTTTACCACAAACATATAGATCGGTGAAACAATGTTAAAACAAGCAAAAAGGATTTTCAGGAAAGACAAAAGGAATAACTTTGCAGTTTGGAGCCACATTTTCCAACAAGCACAGAAATGCTGGAGAGAAATGAACTATTCAGACTCTACGATGTCTGGTTCTGTACTGTTGGGCCATGTGTACATTTTATTAATTAATATTAGTTTTTTCGACAATCCCAATCGTCACCCTGCTTTGGAGGAAACGCTTTTCGTGGCAATTTAGAAAATAACAAGGAAAAAGAATGGAATTAAATCCAGTGATAAAGGAGAGAGGAAATACCGGGAAAGGGTAAAAGGAGGAATGAGCAATGGAAAACAAAAATGGAAAGAAAGAAGGAAAGAAAGAAAGCAGGAAAGAATGAGAGAAAGAAAGAAGGAAAGAAGGAAAATAAGAAAGAAAGAAGTTAAAAAAATGAAAGAAGGACAGCTAGATAGATAAACAGAGTCAATGCAGTGTGTAGTTGGAGGAACACAACCAGCCAGGCAGCATCAGAGGAGCAGGAGAATCAATGTTTGGATTTCCACCCTTCAGTAGGATAAAAAGAATGTTATTTTTTGCCTCGCATGTCTTACAATGTCAAAGAATGCTTCTTGATGTGCACTCATTTCTCAAATGTAAGGAAGATCACTAAAATAAACTGTCAGAAAAGTTACATTGAAACAAATAATTATATTTCTCTTTTTGAAACATTATTCACAGGGTGTACCTTACGTGGGACACCAAATGTGGCTAAGACTGGGTAGTAGATCCTCTGAATGCCAGTAATTGCCCACAGAAACATCAGCTTGATCCAAAAACTCAGCGACATGATTTCCCTTTCATAAATAATAGTTATTCTTGACGATTCTTGTCAAGGATTAGACTGTTCTCTCTTTAAGAGATTTGGAAAATTCCCTCATTTATAGGACGGAGAATTCATCAGAGCAGAAAAACATTTCCCAAGTTAATGGAGTCTAATTACAACCATTAACGCAAGTAATAAAATTAACAACTAGTGTAAGGGAAATTTTTACGTAAGCACTGCATGTCCTGACCAGTTCATCCTATCCCTTCTCCTGAGCCCCCAAAATTAGTCAAATTCTGCACATGAACAGAATAGGCCATGTCCGACAATTCAAACAGAGGTATGTTCTGAAACAAATTAACAGTGGGAAATAAGAAAAATAAAATTACACAATAATTATAATGGGGGAGTTCAACTGTCAGGATTTAAAGAGACAATATTGGCATAATTCAATGGGAGCATTCAATGAGACTATCATCACTGATTTCCCCTCGAGTGGCATCTGGGACCTTTGACCGCAAGCATACAATCTTTGCGTCCTTCACTACACAAGCATGCCTTTGGGTGAATCGAGTCTATAATGATCCTCCAAAGAGTATACCCACTCAGGATATCCTCCAACCCTATCCCTGTAACCCTGCATTTTCCATTGCTCATACACATACCCTGAGCATCCTTGGACAATAAGAGGAAATTTCATATGATCAATCTACCCAAAAATGCAAACATTAGGACTGTGGGAGGAAACTGGAGCACCTGGAGGAAAACCTACAAACATGGGGAGAATGTGCAACTGAATTGAACTGGCTACATCGTTCCTGTGGCTTTATTTAGCATCACTTCGGATGTAGGTTTCTCTGGGAGTGGCATAATTTATTTCTCCTTCTTGATACCCTTGACAACGTGGCTGTGAGCTGCCTTCTTGAATCGTTGCAGTCCATGTGCTGTAAGTAGATGCACATGGACAAAAGCAGTTGAGAGGTTTGGCATCCTGCAGGAAGCAAATCAATTCCTTACTCAGCAAAATTTGATTAACGTCTGTACTGTGATGGAATACTCCACACTTACCTGAACGAGTTCAGCTCGAACAACATTCAGGAAGCTGGGCACCAGTCAGGAAAATTAAGCTTGATTCATTGGCATCACTTTCGTGATTATAAAATATTGATATTTACAAAATGATTTGGCGAAAGCAGTGTATGCTCCCCTTAGAACATGACGTACTATTCATCAGCTTAGTGAAAAGGAACGCCTGTGGGGAGGTTCTAGGTTTGCAGGTACACTGAATGTCTGAAAGTAACACTTGTATTGCAGGCTGGAAAGTTAGCAGTCCGAGCCTCAGTTTTGTTTCCTTCACAAGGCAATAGGTTTAAATTCAGACAATTAATTTAAACCAAGCACTTTGTCACCAAAAAGCAATTAAATTTGGATGTGAGTTTGTTCGCTGAGCTGGAAGGTTAGTTTTCAGACGTTTTGTCACCATTCTAGCCAACATTCTAGAATTCTAATTCCTAGAAGCATGGCATTCATGGCACGACGTGAGCCAACTTCCAATCTTGTGACAACTCGTCTGTGGCTTCAGATTATACAAATATCTGAGCAGGGGGAGCAGCAATCTCTTCCCTCACATCCCACACAAAATTCTGGGAAACACCTGATCAGGTCCTGGAGAATTATCCACATCTCACAGCCCTCAAGCTCAATTCCCCTGCCAATGAAAGCCAACACACCAAACGCCTTCTTTACAACCTTATTCACTTGGGTCGCAAATTTGTGGGATCTAAGGATGTGGACCCCAAGATCCCTCTGTTCCTCCACACTCCCGAGAATCCAGCCATTAACCCTGTGTTCTGCATTTAAATGTGACCTTCCAAAATGAATCACATCACACTTTTCGGGGTTGCATTCCATCTGCCACTTATTTGCCCAGCTCTACATCTTGTCAATGCTCCTTTGCAACCAACAACAGCCCCCCGTGCTGTTCACAATACCACCAACCTTCGCATCATCGGCAAACTTACTAACCCATACTCCCACTTCCTCATCCAAGTCATTGAGAAAGATCACAATCTACTCCCATTTGCCAGCATTTGGCCCATATCCCTCGAAACCCTTCCTGTTCATAGACCCGTCCAGATGCCTTTTAAATGTTGTAACTGTACCAGCCTCCACCACTTCCTCTGGCAGCTCATTCCATACATAGACCCCTTAGGTCCCTGTTGAATCTTTCTCTCTCAACTTTGACCAATGCCCTCTGGCTTTGGACTCCCCCACCTCAGGGAAAAGATCTTGTCTATTTACCCTATCCATACCCCTCATGATTTTATAAACCTCTATAAGCCTACACACCCCACCTCAGCCTCTGGTGGTCCAGGAAAAACAGCCCCAGCTGATTCACCTGTTGCTCCAACCCTTCGATTCTGGCAACATCCTTGTGAATCTTTTCAAACCCCTTTCAAATTTTCACAATATCCTTCCTAGAGCAGGGAGAACTGAATTGTACGTAGCAGAACAAGAAAATACAGGACAGAAACAGGCCCTTTGACCTTCCAGGCCTACACCGACATGCTGCCCCTCACAACTAACACCCCCAACACTTCTGGGGACTGTAACCCTCTATTCCCATCCGAGTCATAGATTTGAAACCATTCTATTCGTGTATTTGGAAGTAGCAGCTTTCCAAATGTGGCCTAACCAATGTCCTGTACAGCTGTAACATGACATCCCAACTCCCATACTCAATGCTCTGACCAACAATGGCAAGCATACCGAATACTTTCTTCACTATCCTGTCTACCTGGTGCTCCACTTTCAAAGAACTATGAACCTGCACTCCAAGGTCTCTTTCCTCAGCAACTCTCCCCAGGATATTACCATGAAGTGCATATGTTTTGCCCTGGCTTGCCTTTCCAAAATGTAAATCTCACCACCGTCTCCTGTGATTGCACATGTAGACAGCCACATTGATTGTGTAAGGGGCCCTATTCTCTCCCTTGGTGCCCCTTTGCCCTTTATGCACTTCAAGTCTGTCTTTGCATTCTCCGTAACTCTACTTGCCAAAGCTATCTCTTGCCCTTTGCTGCCCTCCTGATTTCCCTCTTAATTATACTCCTGCTGCCTTCATACTCCTTTAGGGATTCCTGCCTCTCTATCAGGCATGTTTCTGTAATAACTATGACATCCCCGTCACATGCTCCAATCCATGCCCTGAGCTCATTTGCCCGAGCTGTCAGGCCTCTTGCATTGAAACAAATGCATTTTAATTCCTCAGTCTTCCCTTGTTTCCTGATGTGCTTTAGCCTGCCTGGTCTGTTTAACTTGCCTGCTTTAACTTCCACACCAACCTCACCTCTCTCTCTTGTCTCACGACCCCCCAGGGACCCACCCCAATGCCAGAGTATTTTAAGCCGTCCCGAACAGCTCTAGCAAATCTCCCCACCAGAATATCAGTCCCCTTATGTTCAGGTGCAACTGTCCTTCTTGTACAGAAGGTTCATAGTTCTTTGAAAGTGGAGCCCCAGATAGACAGGGTAGTGAAGAAGATATTCGGTATGCTTGCCTTTATTGGTCAGAGCATTGAGTATGGGAGTTGGGATGTCATGTTACAGCTGTACAGGACATTGATTAGGCCACTTTTGGAATACACAGATAGGATGGTTTCAAATATATGATACACTTCTGTGCCAGACTGCATCGAAATAATCCAAAAGTTGGAATCCCTGCCTCCTTGCACCAGTTCCTCAGCCATGTATTCATCTCCACTCGTCTTGTGGGATCTGGAGTAATACAGAGATTACTGCTCTCAAGGTCCTGCTTTTTAATCTCCTGCCTGACACCACTGTGCAGGAACTCATCCCCTTTGTCGACCTACATTGTTGTTCAAATACGGACAATGACTCACTTGACATCTGGAACAAAAGCAGAAATTGCTGGAAAAACTCAGCAGGTCTGGCTGGCAATATCTGCAGAGAGAAACAGAGTTAACATGTCAAGACAGGGATCCTACTTCAAAGTTCACTCACTGCAAAAGAAAGGCATGATGTTTACAGCAGGGGGAGGCGGAGTGCTAAAGTAAGGAAGCTGAGCTCCAAATGAGTTGAGACCACATGAATGAACAGGGAGAGGAGGTCGCGCTGTGAATGCTTGCTGCACTAATGCATGGGATGAAACAATTGTTCAATTTTCCGTGTCTACAAAACAGGTGGGAATCCTGCAATGAGTAACTCACCTCCTGACTCCCCAAAGCCTGCCGACTGTCTGATGAAGGCTTTTGGCCTGAAAATTGAATTTCCAGCTCCTTGGATGCTGTCTGACCTGCTGTGCTTTTCCAGCCTCACACCTACAAACTCTGGCTCCTAGCATCTGTGGTCCTCACTGTCTCCATTATCTATGCTCGGCCCATTGAGCCCCCATTCTTTTCTGGAGACTTTTTGCTGGGTTTGATGCAACTGATTTGGCTTGGTGTGACATGTCCGAGGGCAGGTAAAGGCATAACATTGCTGTGGGATTAATAGTACCTCACATCCAAAACAGGATGGGTTAGCATTCTTTCCCTAAAAGGAATCACATGGTTTTATTTCTAAGAAAAGAGTTGACAACAGACTAGCTTTTGATTATAAAATCAATGCTTGTTTTCAAATTTTCATAATCAAAACACATTTGAACCCACCTGCTGAGAACATTACTGACAGCTGCTGCAGTGCTATCTCGGGACATGATGAATCGGGAACCACCAACCTGTGAAGAGCACTGCTTCTTCACTCATAGTTGTTTAAACCACAAGACTATAAAACATAGAAGCCGAAGTAGGCCATTCAGCACATCAGGTTTGCTCTACCATTCAGTGAGATCGTGGCTGATCTGATATTCCTCAGCTCCAATTCCCTGCCTTTTACTCATTTCCCATTTCCAGACTGATTAAAAATCTGTCTTATCTCATTCTTGAACATACTTAATGATCCAGCCTTGACAGCTCTTTATAGTAAGGAATTCTACAGATTCAGAATCTTCGGGAGAAGAAATTCCTCCTCATCTCTGTCTTAAAGGTGAAACACATTACTCTGAGATGACGCCGCCGATCTAAGATTTTCCCACCAGGGAAACAACCTTCCACATCTACCCTGTCAATTCCTCTGGGAATCTTGACTATTTCGATAAGGTCACTTTTTATTCTCAAAACTCCAATAAGTACGGGCCCAACCAACTCAATCCCTCCTCATTAGGCCTCCTGGGTAAGTGATAGCCCAGTGGTATTATCACTATGCTACACTATTAATCCAGAAACCCAGCTGATGTTCTGGGGACACATGTTCAAGTCCCACCACCGCAGGTGGTGGAATTTGAATTTAAAAAAAAATAAGTTGGGAATTAAGAATCTACTGATCACCATGAAATCATCGCCAATCATCAGGAAAAACCCACATGGTTCACTAATATTTTCAGGAAGGAAATCTGCCACCCTCACCTGGTCTGGCTGACATGTGACTCCAGACCACAGGAATGCCGTTGACTCTCAACTGCCCTCTGAAATGGCCAAGCATGCCCCGCAGGTGTACCAACTGAGGAGGAGAAGAGGGGTCTTGGGGTTCATGACCACAGTTCCCCGAAAGCTGTCACCCAGGTGGATAGAATTATTAAGAATGTGTATGGTGTGTTAGCTTTCATTAACAGAGGGATTGAGTTCAAGAGCCGTGAAATTATGCTCCAGCTACACAAAATCCTGGTTCAGCTATATCTGAGTATTGTGTTCAATTCTGGTCACATCATTACAGGAAAGATGTGGAAGCGTAGGAAAAGGTGCAGAGGAGATTTACCAGGATGTTGCCCGGAACAGAGGAAGGTCTTATGAGGAAAGGTTGCAAGAACTAGTGTTTTTATTTCTGCAGAACGACAAAGGATGAGAGGTGACTTGATAGACGTGTACAACACGATCAGAGATACAGGAAGAGTGTACACCCAGAGACATTTTCCTTGGGTGGAGCTACCTATTATGAGGGAGCATAGTTTTAAAGTGAGTGGAGGTAGATATAGGGGAGATGTCAGAGGTAGGTTCTTTACTCAGAGAGTGGTTGCGGCATGGAATGCATTGCCGGAGAGGGTAGTGGAGGCGGCCTCACTCGGGCCATTTAAGAGGCTATTAGAAAGGCATATGGATGATAATATAATGTAGTGGTGGAGGATAGATAGACCTTAGGTTTTGGGTAAAAGTTCAGCACTGAAAAAGACAACGGCAGAGACAACCCTGATGGCCGCACAAAATCCTCCTCAGTAACATCTGGGGGTTAGTGCCAACATTGGGAGGGCTGTCTCACAGACTAGTCAAGCAACAGCCTGACATAGTTATACTCACAGAATCATACCTTCCAGACAGTGTCCCAGACACCACCATCACCATCCCTAGATAAGTCCTGTCCCAACAGAAGGACAAACCCAGCAGAGGGGGTGGCACAGTGGTATCCAGTCGAGAGGGTGTTGCTCAAGGAGTCCTCAACATTGACATGGGACCCAAAGAACTCTCATGGCTTCAGGTTAAACATGGGCAAGGAAAATACCTGCTGCTTACCTCAGTTGATGAATCGGTGCTCCTCCATGCTGAACAACACTTAGAGGAAGGACTGAGGATACAAAAAGTACTCTGGGTGGGGGATTTCAATATCCACCACCAAGAGTGGCTCGGCAACAGAACGACTGATCGAGCTGGTTGGGTCCTAAAGGACATAGATTCTCGACTGGGTGTGCAGCAGGTGGTGAGGGAACCAACAAAAAGCAGCTCATGATAGACATACCTAAGCGATCCCACAACCAACGGATCAAATATAAGCTCTGCAGCCCTGCCAAATCCAGTTGTGAATGGTGGTGGTCAATTAAACAACTCACTGGAGGAGGAGGCTACACAAATACCCCATCCTCAATGATGAAAGTGACCAGCACCTCAGGGCAAAAGATAAGGCTGAAGCATTCGCAGCAATCTTCAGCCAGAAGTGCTGAGTGTACAGTCCATCTCGACCTCCTTCAGTGGTCCCCAGCATCACAGATACCAGTCTTCAGCCAATTCGATTCACTCCACGTGATATCAGGAAATGGTTGGAGACACTGGATTCGGCAAAAGCAGTGGGCCCTGGAAATATTCCAACAATAGGACTGAAGATTTGTGCTCCAGAACTTGCTGCTCCCCGAGCCAATCTGTTCCAGTCCAGTTACAACACTGGTATCTACCTGACAATATGGAAAATTACCCAGGTCTGTCCTGTACGTAAAAAGCAGGACAAATCCAACCCGGCCAATTACCGCCCCATCAGTCTCCTCTCGATCATCAGTAAAGTGATGGAAGGTGTCAGTAACAGTGCTATCAAGCAGTCCCTGCTTAGCAATAACCTGCTCAGTGATGCCCAGTTTGGGTTCCGCCAGGGCCACTCAGCTCCTGACCTCATTACAGCCTTGGTTCAAACATGGGCAAAAGAGCTGAATTCCAGAGGGGAGGTGAGAGGGACAGGCCTTGCAATCAAGACTGCATTGCACTGAGTGTGGCATCAACAAGCCTGAGAAAAACTGGGTATCAGGGAGCAAACTCTCCGGTGTTTGGAGTCATACCTGACACATAGGAAGATGGTCGTGGTTGTGGGAGGTTAATCATTCTCAGCTCCAGGACATCTCTGCAGGAGTTCCCCAGGGTAGTGTCCTAGGCCAAATCATTTTCAGCTGCTACATCTACTTCCCTCCACAGTCAGGTCAGAAGTGGGAATGTTCACCGATGATTGCACAATATTCAGCACTGTTCATGACTCCTCGGATACTGAAGCAGCCCATGTTCACATGCAACTAGATCTGGACAATATCCAGGTTTGGGATGACAAGTGGCAAGTCACATTCGTGCCACACAAATGCCAGGCTATGACCATCACCGGTAAGAGACAATCTGACACCATCCCTGGACATTCAATGTCATGACCATCTGTGAATCCCTCATTGTCAACATCCTGGGGGTTAACATTCACCATAAACCAAACAGGACTCACCACATAAACACAGTGGCTGTAAGATCAGGCCAAAAGCTGGGAATACAGCTTTGAGTAACTCTTCTCCTGACTCCTCAAAGCCTGCCCATCTACAAGCACAGTCTGGAGGTTGATGGAATACTTCCTACTTCCCTGGATGATTGCCACCCCAACAGCAGTCAAGAAACTTGACACCATCCTGGACAAAGCAGCCCACTCAATTAGCACCACATCCACAAGCGTCCACTCCCTCCACCGACAAGCAGCAGTGTGTACTATCTACAAGATGCCCTGTAGAAATTCACCAAAGTTCCTTAGACAGCACCTTCCAAACCCATCACCACTTCCATCCAGAAGGACAAGGGCAGCAGACATATGCGAACATCACCACCTCCAAGTTCCCCTCTGAGTCACTCACCATCCTGACTTGGAAATATATTGCCGTTACTTCACTGTTGCTGGGTCAAAATCCTGGAATTCCCTCCCTAATGGCATTGTGGGTCAACTCACAGCAGGAGGACTGCAGCGATTCAAGAAGGCAGCTCACCACCACCTTCTCAAGGGGCAACTAGGGATGGGCAAGAAATGCTGAGACCAGCCAGCGATGCCCACATCCCACAAATGAATAGAAATAAAATACCTGGTATCAGCCAAATGAACCTTCTCTTAACTGTCTCTCATACCAAAATATCTTTCCTTAGATAGGTGGGCCAAAACTATTCACAGTATTCCAGTTGTGATACACGATCTCTTTACACACCATTCCCTTTGGAATAAAGGCCAACATCCCATTTGCCTTCTGTAATACCAACTGGAGGTGAATGGTAACTGTTTGTAAATCATGCATCAGGACTCCCGAATCCCTCTGTATTGTAGCTTTCTGCATCCTTCTTCCATTTAAATAACATTTTGCTCATCTATTCTCCCAGCCATTTTCCCACATTACATTCCGTCTGCCATATTGGAAGAGATTGTGAAATCCAACTTTTGCATCAGAGTTGTTGATATTGATCAAGCACTTGGGGAGAATACGTCCCAAAGAGACACACCAACCAGCCTTGCCAGGGAACAACACAACATGTTCATTCCTAAACCCTACTGCTTGCTACCTCTCAGCACTAACTGATGACCCAGTGCTCACTGATGATCAATTAAGGGGAACACGGTGGTTAGCGCTGCTGCCTCATGGCACCAGGGACCTAATTTCAATTCCACCCTTAGGTGACTGTCTGTGTGGAGTTTGCACATTCTCCCCATGTCCGTCTGGGTGTCCTCCAGATGCTCTGGTTTCCTCCCACAGTCCAACGATGGGCAGGCTGGGTGGATTGGCCATGCTAAATTGCCTGCAGTGTCAGGGATGTGCAGGCTGTGTGGGTTAGCCATGGCAAATGCAGCGTTACAGGGATGGAGTTGGGATGGTTGGGATGCTCTTCAGAGGCCCGGTGTGCACTTGATGGGCCAAATGACCTGCTTCCACACTGCAGGGAATCTAACTTCTAGCATTTTTAAATCTTGTACGTAGGTCCCAGATCCAATGTCTTTTAGCTCAGGTTCAGTTCAGTATATCTTGCCCCTGGGTCAGAAAACATTTAATTTCACATAAGAAGTTAACACTTCAGTGCAGGGCTGATGGAGGCCTGCTCTCCACATCCATCGTCTGTCTTTTTCCATCACTGGTGTTGCAAAGGATCCCACGATAAAATGTGAAGAATAACTGGTGAGATGTGTTAACTGACATTTTTGATTCAACTAACATCACTGAAGAAAGTGGCCACACTGTAACCTGACAACCACTTGCCTGTAAATTGGCCTTTGAGTTTCAAACACAAGAATAGCAAGTACAATTCATGGAATCATAGAGTCATATAACGCCATTCAGCCCATTTAATCTGTGCTAACCTACCTACATGAAACCCTCTTGCACCACAGCTTTGAGTGTTATGACATCTCAAGTGCGCATCCACATACTTTTTCAAAGTTATGAAGTTTCCCACCTCAACTGCCCTCCCAGGCATATACATTCCAGATTCCCACCACCCCTCTGGGTATTATTTGTTTTTCCTCGGATTCTCTCTCATCCTCCTTCCCTTTGCTTCAAAACTAAACATCTCATTAAAGACTATTTAACTGAGGGAAAAGCCACTTCCTATTGAGCCTGTCTGAACCAGGTTCCCCTCTCAATCACGACTGCTCCAAGGAAAGCCACCCCAATCTGTCCAAACTCTCTTTGTAGCTGAACAGCCCCATCCCAGGCAGCATCTCCTCTGCACCTCCTCCAGTCCAATCACATCATTCCTGTAGTAAGGTGACCGCTGTGGCATGAGAAAATGGGGGAGTCGATTGTCCAGTGGTATTATCACTGGACTGTTAAATCCAAAAGCCTGGATAATGTTCTAGGGACCTGGGTTTGAATCCTGCCATGGCAGATGGTGGAACTTAAATTCAACAAAATATCTGGAAATAAGAATCTAATGCTGACCATGAATCCATTGTCAATTGTCAGGAAAAACCCATCTGGTTCACTAATGCCCTTTATGGAAGGAACATGCCATCATTGCCTGGTCTGGCCTACATGTGACTCCAGACCATCACCATTGTGGTTGACACTTAACTGCCCTCTGGGCAATTAGGGCAATATAATTCCTCTGCTCCTATAATCTATACCACAACTATTGAAGACAAATGTCCCTTCCAAATCATAATGGAGTTATATCACAGATCAGCCACAATATCGTTAAACGGCAGGACAGGCTTGAGAGGAAAATATGGCCTACAACTGCTTCTGTGGAAGATATTGCAATTAATCGGAGCCTGTTTTCACAGTCTCAGGACTCACCCCTGTCTTTAGGGTCGAAACAAAAACATATCGCGCGCTGCATGGGAAGTGAAAATAGGCCTGGAGTGGTGTGAGGTCTAAGTATGAGGCTGGTTTCTCGCTAAGATCGTGCGAGCCAGCTGCATTAGTGACCCCACATGGACATTGCATGAGAAAGGAAGAAACTCTGAAAGCACCATTTGCAATTCACTAGTTTGCTCAGATGTGTTATCAGTGTTTGAAACAAGAAGGCAATGAAGGAGAAAATTCTACTGTGTGGGCACAAATGTTTTCCATTCCAGGCAGACAGGAAGATTCATGGGCTTCAAGACTGACTGAGCCTTTTGGTCCAAGCTGGAAACCTGACTAAGCACAGCTGCTTCATTCTAGACCGGATTGAGCAGAAACACAGGGCAAATGCAACAATTGCTGTTAGTCAACCCTGAAACATTGCCAAAAATGGAAAAAAGGCACATTGATACACTGAGCAAAGTGAGAGGAGGCATTAGCAGTTTACTTGATGCACTGGTTAACCCAGGTGCATATTCCTTTCGCTCCCCCACCCCCATCCCATGTCATCAAGTTAAATACCACTTTTTTTCCAGCTATAATCAGTTCTGAAGAAAGGTCATAGAACATAGAACTGTACAGGGCAAGAATGGAGCCTTCAGCACATGATGTTGTGCTGAACATGATGCCAAATTAACCTGATCCCTTCTTCCTGCCCATGCCCCATATCACTCCATTCCTTGCATATTCATGTGTTAATCTAAAAATCCGTTAAATGCTCCTCTCTTATCTGCCGCTGCCACCTGGCAGTGCATTCCAGACTCCTCCCACTCTCTGTGTCCCTCACATCTCCTTCAAACTTTCCCCCTTTCACCTTAAATGCATGCCCCTCATATGAGACATTTCAACTCTCGGAAAATAGATTCTGAACATCAACCCTATCTACGCAGCACATAATTTTATGGACTTCTAACAAGTCTCCCCTCATCTTGCGCTGCTCAAAAGAAAACATCTCAAGGTTTTCTAACCCTTCCTTATAGCTCTTATCCTCTAACCCAGGCACCATCCTGGTAAACCTGTTCTGCACCCAAAAAGTTCACTTTGTTTTTTTTTAAAAATGATGCTGTCAGACCTGCTGAATTCCTCTGGCAATTTCTGTTTTTGTTTGAGATTTCCAGCATCCACAGTTCTTTGTTTTATTTTAGTGTCAAAATACCATAGTCATATCAGATTGTAGAGTTACTCTTGCACTAGTGAGATGACTAGTGGTACTTTAACCTCAGGGCCACCAGACCTCAGGCAAGGGAAAGGTGGAGAATGAGGGTTCTTTGTGCTAACCCTAGCTCATACAGGAATTGAAAACATGCTGTTGGTAGTACACTGATTCCCAACCCAGCTGAGCTGAACTGACCCCTTATTTGGGTATGTACTGAATGTAGGTCCATCCTCAAAGTGACATTTTAGCTTGTTGTAACCACCTTTCCTTCAGGGTGGCAGAGTGAGATCAAAAATCGTTTGTAAGTGGACTCAAAAGGAAAGAGTGAATCTTGTCTGGGACCCAGCATTCAATACCAACACTGGGAGTCTTACTTTCAACTTCAGATTACTTTAATTGGAGCATACATTGTGGCATTGCTCTTGGCCCTGAGGATCCTCTGCTAAAAACAATCTAGAAATATCTTTAGTGCATTAATCCATTAACTCAAAAGGATGGAGCCGTCTATTTAAAATGTAATACGCTGTGAGATAAGATATAATAACTTGTTAGAGTCATCATATCTTGGCAACAAATGCAGTACAAGGTTAAAAAAAACAATAAGTTGTGAATGCAAACATTTTTTGATGAACTTAAGATCACTTATTGAAACCGAATGTGGTAATTGATCAAACCAGGGCATCATGCTCCGTTAAATAAATTGGCAACACAGGCTTCCTTGTCAGTCTATCAGCTTGATCAGATCGTACACAACGATTACTCGCAGACCCAAAAAACATTGATTTAAGCTGACCTTACATCTGATATCACAACTGAACTGTGCACCTTGTCAATTCAGATATATAGATGAGATCGACAACACAGAAAAAGATTTTGAAATGTAGAGCCAATTGGTATTTACCTAATAATGTTCCCTTCAGAGCCTGCGATTAAGTTCGGCCCCAGGTTACAGCAAGTTACATTGGTTTGACATGATAAAGGCACTGAACAGCAGTGTCATGAATGATCTGCCTCGGTTACTTTTAGTCTTTGATACTACTGACATGAGGTTTGATCTATTACAGGGTTGAGACACAACTTTGCTTCTTTCCCTTGGTATGAGTTAAAAGGTTTGTGTAGTAAAGTGGAGCTCGAAAAACAGCAGAGCTAGAAAAGAAGTATTTCTGTTGTAATGTGCTGTGAAAATGCATTTTTTTTTCAGATTGATTGGAGGTTTTAAGTTTTGAAGGTGTGGAAAATGAGATTGTTTCAAGTTTTGTTGAAATACCTTGAGTAGTTTCTTTAAAATGGACATTGGAATTTCTGAGTGAACTTTTACAGGCATTTTGTCACAAGGCTTCCTGCATGGTGGCTCAGTGGTTAGCACTGCAGCCTCACAGCACCAGGGATCCGCGTTCAATTCCAGCCTCAGGCGACTCTCTGTGTAGAGTTTGCACATTCCCCCCGTGTCTGCGCGGGTTTCCTCCGGGTGCTCTGCTTTCCTCCCACAGTCTGAAGATGGATAGGTTAGGTGGATTGGCCATGGTAAATTGCCCATAGTGTCCAGGGGTGTGTGGGTTATAGGGGCATGGGTCTGGGTGGGATGCTTCAAAGGGCGGTGTGAACTTGTTGGGCCAAAGGGCCTGTCTCCACACTGTAGGGAATATAATCGAATCTAAAGCCCATGGCTGGTGACAACTGCTTGCTTTATTGCAAACCACTTCTAGTGTTGTTTTAAGTTGTGGCTTGTGTGGATTGTTTCATCAGATTCTGTTGATGGAAAGTCTGCTAATAACAAGCTCTCCAACTGGACTTTCCTTTTTCTGAAAAGGAAACGATCGACTTGAGTTCAATGTCAGATGTAATAGTCCTTTTGAAGCGTGATTGAAAGAACAATTTGAGACTGTATTTTCGGAGAAAGCTGTGTCTATAAAGACTTCAGAGTAACTTGACTACATGGCCCTGAACATCAGACTCTACGACATTCTCAGGTTTCCCTCTTTTTGTTCCCTTAAGAATAGTCAATTTACCAATGTGGTCTTGATTTTTTTATTTCAGAATTTTAATTCCAGTGGAGACGTTTCTCGGAGATAGTAGGAACTGCAGATACTGGAGAATCTAAGATGATAAAGCGAGGAGCTGGATAAACACAGCAGGACAAGCAGCATCACAAGAGCAGGAAAGCTGATTTTTAGAGCTTAAACCCTTCTTCAGAAATGAAGGGTCTAGGCCTGGAGATGTTTTTCTACTACTTTTCCCTGAGAGAGAGTATGTGTGTATTTTGAAGATTTTTATGGGGATAATCAAATATAATACTGTATTACAGACTACATAGGGGCATTTTAATCAACCTGTTAAAACGTACTTCTGGAGCAAGTGGGCCTTAACCCTTCTGGCTTAGAGGTAGGGACACTATCACAGTCCTCTAGCGGCTGATATTGCATTGAAATATAGAATCATTACAGAGCAGAAAGAGGCCATTTGGCCCACATTGACCCTCCAAAGAGCGTCACAGCACGCCCTGCCCATGCTATAACCCTGTATTTCCGGTGACTAATCAACAGCAACCGAGCATGGCCAATCCACCGAAACCTGCACATCCTTGGACTGTGGGACCAGAGCACCCAGTTGAAACCAACACAGACATGGAGAAAACATGCAAACTCTGGTTTTCCCAAGAGAGATGCCCAAGGCTGGATTCGGACCCAGGGACTACTGCTGTGGAAAAGCAGTGCAAACCACTGAGCCATCCTGCCACACAGGGCTCAAAACCACTTGCTTTGTTAGTAAACCTGAAGTGTTGGGAGAACGAAACACTGCTGCCTGATCAATTTCACAGAAGAATAGAATCTCTATTATGTGGAAGCAGGCCATTCAGCCCATCCATTCCCTACAGCTCTGAAAGAGTATCTCACCCAAACCCAGCACCACACCCTAAAACCACATTTCCCATGGCTAATCTACCCAGCCTGCAATCTCTGAACACTTTGGGCAATTTAGGACAGCCACTCCACCCTAACCTGCATATCTGTTGGAGAAGAAAAACTCACAAACTTCAAATTTGTTCAATCAAAACCAATCTTTAATTGACAAAATGCAAGTGAATAACACCCGTTCTAACGTACCATGATCTATTACTCAAAACTAAGCAACACTCATCTTCCTCGGTCGGATGAGTGAGCCAAGTCTAAGTTACATTTGACACAAGCTGACAGGGGTTGATGACTAGTGTTATGGTCTTCAGTGCTTCAAACTCAGTGTTCTTCTTTATTCCTCTGAGGATGATTGTTCCTGGGTTTCTAGCCCAGTGTTCAGTCCATCAGTATATTTACTTCTCAGGGAGGTGTGGGACACAGTGGCTGAGTGGGTAACCCTGCTGCCTCCCAGCCTGAGGGACCTGGATTTGTTTCTAGCCTCAGGTGACAGTCAGTGTGGGGTTGGGAAACATTCTCTCTGTGTCTGCGTGGGTTTCCTCACACAGTCCAAAGGTATGTGGATTAGCCATGGGAAATGCAGGGTTACTGGTATAGGGTGAGGGGGTGGGTCTGTTTGGGACGTTCTTTGAAGGGTTGGTGTACACTTGATGGGCAGAATGGCCTCCTCCCACACTGTAGGGATTCTACAACAGTGAACCTGCTTGTAGCAAATTGCCAACTCCTTTCACTTCCGCAGAAAAAAGTGAATATTCCAGTTGGTGAGGCTATCACCTGCTGTCTATCTGTTCAGACAAGATCCTGCTGCTTCAGTTAATTAAGTTATCTTCCACAACTGAGCCAGTAGCTTGCTCAGCCCAGATTTTGTTAGAACCACTTGGCTCCTCAGAGCTCCCCACATTTACCAGTATGCGATAGAATCATGAGGGGAATAGATAAGGTGAGTAGCCAAGGTCTTCTCTACAGTGGAGGGGAGTCAAAACCGACAGGACATCAGTTTAAGGTGGGAGGGGAAATGTTTAAAAGGGAGTTGAGGGGCAACATTTTCCACACAGAGGTTGGCACGTGTGTGGAACAAGCTGCCACAGGAGGCTGGTACAATGAAACCTTTTAAAAGGCATCTGCATGGGAACATGAATAGGAAGGGTTTAGAGGGAAATGGGCCAAATGCTAGCAAATGGGAGTCATTCAGATGAGGAATCCTGGTTGACATGGACGTGTTGTGCTGGAGGGTCAGTTTCTGTGCTGTGTGACTCTATGACTTACGTTTGGTCCGACGACAGTGTTTGTTGAGGAACGTGTTGATAGATCTTGTTGTTTGAAAACTAATGTACAAAAGATACTTAACTGATCACCTTGGTAACTGTAAAATCCATTATTATTTGATGTTATAATCTGTGAAATATTTGATTTGATTTGATTGTCACATGTCCTCGTGTACAAAAGTAGGGAAAAGTGTATGAGAAAACAAGGTGTGGAGCTGGATGAACACAGCAGGCCAAGCAGCATCAGAGGAGCAGGAAGGCTGACGTTTCGGGCCTAGAGTCTATAATGTCACGGCGCAAGGCACCATCTTCGGTACAAATACCTAATTCCAGAATCTTAAGGACAAGGGAGAAAGAAATAACAAAGTTAACAGGTAAACTTTTCAGGAATTATAGTCCAGTGAAAAACATAGGAAACAGGGTTAAAAGTTACACATCGCAGAACTTTTTGTTTTTAATTGAAAATAAATAAATAAAGTTGAGAGTTCAATCGGCACAGTCTTTCTAAAATGCTTCACTACAGTGGGACCGCACTTCAATGAATTACCTCGAGACTAGAAATCCACGCAGATACCATGCCAGGCTGAGAGCCCACCACACTGGGTCACTGAGAGACTACTACACTCAGTCACAGAGAGACCGCCACACCAGGCTAAGAGACCACCACAAGGGGCCAATGAGAGACCACCACACTGGAACACTGAGAGTCCACCACTTTGTGTCACTAAGAGGTCACCACACTGTGTCACTCAGAGACCGCCACACCAGACTGAGAGACCACCATAGTTGGCCATTGAGAGACCACTACACCAGTCTGAGAGAACACCATGCTGGGTCACTGCGACACCACTACGCTGGACCGAGAGACCACCTCTCTGCGTGACTGAGAGACTGCCAGTCCAGACCAAAGGGTAAATCTGTAGGAAATGTGTTTGGGTTCTATGGGTCTACCCCTTCCAGCTGAGGCATCAATTTAC
Source organism: Stegostoma tigrinum (assembly GCF_030684315.1). Taxonomy (NCBI): domain Eukaryota; kingdom Metazoa; phylum Chordata; class Chondrichthyes; order Orectolobiformes; family Stegostomatidae; genus Stegostoma; species Stegostoma tigrinum. The sequence continues at coordinate 13,102,972 of NC_081398.1, forward strand.
CTGCAGTTCACTCAACTGGAGCAAATGCTCCCTCTTCGGTCTTAAAATGTGTTTAAAACTATGAGACATAAATGTAATGTCCTTGTTAAGAAATCCAACGTGAAATTTTGGAGAAACTTTAAAAATCCAAATGCATTTTTTTAATTTAACATTTTAGCTCATATATTTTTAGTAAAATATAATGGGGAAGCACAGTGTCACGGGAACTTTATTCTCAGTTCAAACAAGTAGAGGCAACTTTATGCTGTATTTCAACCTTCTGTTGTCCCTATCCCAGCGGGGTTTCATGGGAGCAGAGTTGAGGGAAATCATTGAATCCCTGCAGTGTGGAAACAGGCCCTTCAGCCCAACAAGGCTACACTGACCCCTGAGGAACCCGCCTGATAACCCACCAAACCTATCCAGCCCTGAGCACTATGGGTAATTTAGCACGACCAATCCTCCACGTCAGCACATTTTTGGACTGTGGGAGGAAACCAGAGCACCCAGTGAGAACCCACACAGACATGCGGAGAATGTGCAAATGTTTATCTTAGTGCTGCCACTCTCCTCAGAGTGTCTGATCGGGGTGGAGTTGAGTGGATTTGGCTTTTTCCATTTCCTTCATCGTTTAATAGATTTGGGGAAGCTTGAGCCAAGCAGAAACATTGCTGACGTTAAATTGCTGGTAACACCCAATAGGTCTGACAGCAGCTACAGAGTGAGAACAACAGTTATTGATTCAAGTCTCGTGTGGCACTTCTTTAGGAGTTAAAGGCGTCAGAATTTTTTTTTGGCAGATAGGAAGGAGGTGAACAGGTGGTATGAAGTCGGGTAACACTCGTAAACAAAGCCTTTCACTCTTTCTCGGAACACGTGACAATAAATAAGAAACAATAATACTTCAATAAATAATAAACAATCAATCAATAAAATAAATAAATCAATCAATCACTTGTGAAAGACAAAAAGGGGTTGGAAAATGCTGATGGAAGAGAAATTGAGATCTTTAATGGGTGCAACTTTACGTGTGAGTGGTTGAAAAACAGATCCTGCCTGCTTACAACACTGTTAACCAGACAAGGCTGTGAGGGGCCAGCCAAGAAAAATGGGGAACCCACATCATGCGGTCTGGCTCTGAATTTGTGGGATTCAATGTTGAGCCCTCCAGGCTATAATGTGTATCCATGGAAAATAAGCTTTTCTTGCTCAAGCTTGCGTTGTGCCACGTTGGAACGTTGCAATGGGCCGAGGACAGAAACAGTGAGAGAATAAAATGTGATGTTATGTTCTGGGATATCCCTGCTCTTCAGATAAACATTAAACTCTGTACTTTTAATCAGAGTACTGCAAAGCTGAGACCTACCTCACTGTTGAGGCGATGTTAAATACAGCACTCTCTCACTGGCAGAGTTAGGGTAGACCAAGGCCCCATCATTTCCTTCATAATCACTGACTGTGTAGTTTTTATTTTTCTTATGACCAATCCTGGCCATTCTATGTGAGAAAATACTCGTGGCCTTGTGAATTTTGCAAGGAGATTAAGTAAAGCATTTCCAAAGGATGAACAATGTCAGTTGGAGCAGGTAAAGATGGCCTTGATTTTCTGTTTGATGAGGCTAAGAGAGGTTTTAATGAGAAATGCAGGGGCAAGTTTCCAGAGGACAGAAACATCAAGAAGCAGAGAACAGCAGTTTAAAGCCATTGCCAGCAAATCCCACAGAGTAGATGTAGAAATTTGTGCGTGAGAGAGAGAGAGGCTCTGTGTGTGTGTGTGTGTGTGTGTGTGTGTGTGTGTGTGTGTGGGTGTATGTGTGGGTGCGACATAAAGCATGAAAACAGGCCCTTGATCCCACAATGTCCCTGTTGACTCACAAACACCAAACCACACGAATCCTTTTTACCTGCATTTGGCCCTCTGCCTGTGATACCTGGGCATTTTAATTGCCCATCCCAATGTCTGTTACATGCTGTGAGAGTACCTATCTCAGCACCCACTCAAGGAGCAGGTTCTGTGTATCTCACATCCTCTGGGTGAAATTGCATTTTTCTCAGGTGTCCTCTTAGAGGCTTGCTCCTCTCCTTAGACTCATGCCCTCTTATCTGCCTTGGGGAAGAGCTTTCCATATCTACACTGTGTACGGCTTTGTACAACGTTGTATAACCCACTCAGATCCCATCTCAGCCATCCCTGCTCCAGGGAAAACACAGCCAGCAAATCCAGTCTCTCCTCATAACTGAGAGTTTTCATTCCAGGCAACATCCTGATGAATCTCCCTTGCAATCTCCCCAGTGCTATCATGTCCTTTCCAATCATTTGGCAAACAGAATTATACACAGTAGTCCATGTGTGGCCCAAGAAATGTTTAATGAAGTTGTAACAAGACCTCTTTGCTCCAGTAGTCTGTTTCCTGGTGAATGAAGACTAACATCCCGATATGAGTACTTAACCATCCTGTCTTCCTGTTTTAATAGCTTCAGGGATCTCTGGAGATGTCACACAAGGTCCCTTTGTTCCTCAGTCCTCCATAGGATCTACCATTTATTTGGCCCTTCCAGTCTGCTCTGCCATTCCATCGAACCAAGTCTGACCCAACATTCCTCACATCCACTTTCCTGCCTTTCCCCCAAAACCCTTGATTCCCCGACTAATCAAGGATCTATCTCTGACGAAGATGAACTCAAAACATTACATTGCTCTCAGTCTATGTAATTTCTAGCAATTACTTGTTTTTCAATGCAGATTGAAGCTCTGATAAGGTTCTATCTATCTCAGTCTTAAATATACACACGGACTCTGCTCCTCGATGGCATCCTGTTCATCCATAAAACAAATGTTAATTTCTCATTTATTACCTCAGCTCGGTATGAATTACCTACATTTGCAATTTTGGCCCATAATCATCTCCGCAACAGCCACAACATTTTTCTATCTACCAGATATGATTTGTAACCAGTGGAGACCTTTCTCCCTGATTCCCTTTCACTCCAGGTTTGCTGGGACTCCTTGAAACCAGACCTGGTCAAATGTGGCCTTGATGTTAAAGCTGGTCAGGGCAAGAATTCACATAATCTTGATATTACCGTCAATCAGCCTTTCCCAACTCGTAATTTATTTATCACTAAATGCTCTCTGACTGCCCTATACTGAACTGGGCCACCATGCAGGGTGACCGCAATGTGTACCATCCAACAGACACACTGCAGTAACTCATTGAATCTGTTTCAACAAAAAATCTTAGTTCTGAAAAAATGTTATACCAGGTTCGAAACATTAACTCTCTGACAAGATGCTGTCAGGCCTGCTGAGTTTCTCCAACATTTCCTGTGTTTGCAAAGTAACATTTCCATTCTATTTTTCCTGAATTATTTTCCTGTGGATATGTGACTGGGATCACACAGGTGTATTTTGCATTTCACCTTTGGTGCATGTGATGTCAACTCACAGACATTTCAAAACAGCTTCTTTTCGGTTGTTGCAATATTGCAACTAATTTCCAAATTGAAAACACCTAATTTCTCCTGGGAGACTCAAGTCAACTAGAAATGTTTCACACACTGAATGTGGAGTAGTGTATCTTACCAACATGCACGCTACACCAAATGGTCTGCTCTTTGCAATCTATTATCCCATCCTTGCAGCTATCGGGGTCCCAGGTACAGTACTGGAATTTAGTGTATGTTTTGAAAGCCATTTTGATTTTAGTTCCCTCAAAACAAAATTGCTGTGATCACAAGTCTGTTTTGAGTAACTCCTCCCCTTTCAGCATTATAAAGTCTTTCCTGGAAAGATACTTGCTTTGAACATATTAATGTAACTCTTTAGCTTCAATTCCATTGTTCAACTGTACCATCGCTTTTGATATGCTAATATTTCTCTCTTTCAACTGAATATTATATTGACTTGTGCATAATAGCTTGCTGTCTATAACAACATTCCCTTTAAAATATCATCCAATGTCCTCTTTCTACAGTGAATCATACATCTCTGAGTTGTGTTTGCAATTTTTTGAGTTAATGTGCCAAGTTTTCTGTTCAGTTATTTCCTTTATCATTCTTAATAGTGTGACTGCAGATATTTCTCCAGGTTTTGAGGCACCAATTTGAGTGAATGATGACCACCAGCTGCAAGTCAGCATTTTGTCACTTGTAATGTGCTGAAATGATGCTGTCACTTTAAGAGGTTACTTTCTCCTGTTTTTTTTAAGAGAGGCTGGAAGGAAAAGGTACCAAACCAGCTATTGGAGGCAGCTTAATCAAACAGTTTGAGAGGCCTTAGAACAATGGAAACAGACTGCACCAGATCAGGATTTTTAGTATTTCAAACGTGAAACAGCAAGAAATCTTTGCATTAGAGCTTCAGTGAATGCCTCCTCATTGCTCCTCTCTCTGAACCTTCTCGTGAGGATTGCTTCCCCTGCACTGGAGAACTGTGTGTCATAATAGATTTCGAATGGTGGTCACTACATGCCAGCTTCAAATTTAATGTTGTCTTCCTGATGTTATTTTCTTACCTAAACTCTTCAATGCATTCAGATTTTATCCATAACTCTCATATTTAATATGAACAATGTTATATAATTTCACATTGTGATATCTTTACTCTGCTTATGTTTGTCTGGTTGATTGCTTGAATCAAACAACTACTGTTGACAGAATAGGGATTTGGTTTTGTTATTCGGTGCCAGATGTTATAAGTTCAAATAAAATTATGATAATAAAACTTTATTTGAGAAGTCAAATCTTCTGGTTCTGTTCACACGGTCTCACGCACTCTTACATTTCCATTATTCTCTGGATGATACATCTTTTTCATATTGCAGCTAACATGGCAGTGATTGTGATCCTGTCCAGAGGAAGGTGCGGTCTCTCCAGATGTATCACATACTACCTCGTATCCATGGCAGCGACAGACCTACTAGTCATTGTTACAGCTGCAATATTGATCCGTATTGTTGGAATTTACTTCCCTTCCAGCGTCCTGTATGTTACCCCAGTCTGTAGTGTCAATTTGGTGCTAATGCATGGAAGCAGGGATTGTTCTGTCTGGACAACTGTTGTATTCACTATTGATCGTTTTGTGGCCATTTCATGTCTGAAATTGAAGACAAGATATTGCACAGAGAAAGTAGCAGCTGTGGTTATAGGGGCAGTTTGTGGCATGAGCTGTTTCAAAAATTTATTCTGGTATTTCACATATGAACCATTATATACAATCGATAATATTCCATGGTATTGTAAAAGTAAGGCGATATTTTATACATCACCTGCATGGGCTGCATATGATTGGATCCATCGCATTTCAGTCCCTTGTCTCCCATTCGTTTTGATCTTACTGCTCAATGCTGTGACTGTCAGACAAATTCTAAAGGCCATTCAAACTCGCAAAAAACTCTGTGTCAGAAAACAGGCAGGAAATCTGAATGATACAGAGGTGAACAATCGGAGAAAGTCGATCATCCTGCTGTTCTGTATCTCAGGCAGTTTCATCCTGTTATGGATACCGAGCCTGTTAAAATTTCTCTATGTCCGAATTAAAAATGTAAGTTATTTCTCGGGTTCCAATTACAATGAGTCGAATTTCATCCTGGAAGAAAGTGGGTATATGCTTCAGATCTTAAGTTCCTGTATAAACCCATTTATTTATGCGGGGACGCAGAGTAAGGTCAGACATGAGTTAATGAGTGGCATTAAATTTTGTGTCACTTTCATTGCAAAAATGCTTAAACCTTGACATATAATAAACATTTCATAGAATAAACTTCATCTTGTTACATTCCAGTTGGTGCTGTAAAGTGACTGTACTGTACAACCGGTCCCAATTTGAATATTTTAATTTAAATATTAAAATATTTAAGTATTTCAAATTTAAATATTTTCCAGTTGGTGCTATAAAGAGACTGTACTATATAACCGGTCTTAATTTAAATATTACTGACTTAAGAAGGCTTGTGATTCTGAACACAATCTCATTCAAGGGTATATTTTTAAAGACCCGACCATTACTAACAGCTCCTTCATATTTTCTATAAGACCATAAGACATCGGAGTAGAAATTTGGCCATTCAGCCCATCCTGTCTGATTCATCATTCAATTATGGCTGAGAAGTTCCTCAACCCCATTCTCCCACTTTCTCCCTGTAATCCTTGATCCCCTTGATAATCAAGAACCTGCCTATCTCAGTCTTACATGTTCTCAATGACGTGGCCCCCACAACCTTCTCTGGCAGTGAGTTCCATAGATTTACCACTCTCTGGCACTCTCTCCATTCTAAAAGCTCTTACCTTTACTATCAGTCTGTGCCCTTGGGTGACTTCAGATTTCTACATTTTCTTCCCATTTAGAAAATAGTCCATGCTTTTACTCTTCTTACCAAAGCTGCATGGCCTCACACTTTCCCATATTGCTCTCCATCTGCCACTTCTTTGCCCACTCTCCCTACCTGTGCAAATCCTTCTGCAGCCTTCCCAGCTCCTCAATACTACCTGTCCCTCCACCTATATTTGCATTATCTGCAAACTTATCCAGAATGTCTGCAGTTCCTTCATGTAGATCATTAATGTCTAAAGTGAAAAGTTGTGGTCTCAACACTGACCCTAGCGGAACACAATTTGTCACCAGCTGCCATCTTGATAAAGACACCTTTATCCGCATTCTCTGCTTTCTGACAGACACTCAATCATCTATCCATGGTCACAGCTTGCCTCTAACACCATGGGCCCTCATCTTAGTCAGTAGCCTCCTGTTTGGTGCCTTATCAAAGGCCTTCTTGAAGTCAGGTAGATAACATCTATTGGTTCTCCTTGGTCTACCCTGCTCATAACTTCCTCAAATAATTCCAGCAAATTTGTCAGGCATGACCTCGCCTTGATGAAACCATGCTGACTTTGCCCTATTTTACCACACACACAAATATTCAGAAATCTGATGGATTTCTTGCGATGGACTCCACAATCTTACCCACGAATGAGGTTAGGCTAATCGGCTTGTAAATTTCTGTATTTTGCCTTACTCCCTTTTTCAACATGGGTGTCACATTAGTGATTTTCCAGTCTCTAGGACCTTCCTGGACTCTCGCAATTCCTGAAATATCACCACTAATGTCTCTACAATCTCTTCCGCTACCTCCTTTAGAACTCTTTGGTGTAGTCTATCTGGTCCAGGTGATTTATCCATCTTCAGGGCAATCAGTTTTATTAGCAACTTTTCATTGGTGATGTCCACCATACTCAGCTATCCTGCACTGTGTTCTGATTTCCAAACTCCAACCCTGCCTTGTACTGGCAATGTTACAGTGGGTAAATAGCCAAGTGTTTTTATCACTAGACTGTTCATCCAGAGACACAGACAATGTTCTGGGGATATGTGTTCAAGTCCTGCGAAGTCAGATGTTGCAATTTGAATCTGACATTCAAAAAGAATCTGGAAAAGACATTCTATTGATGACCGCAAATCCATTGTGAATTTTCAGATGGAAAACCCATCTGTTTCACTAGAATCTGCCATCCTTACGTGTCTGGTCTACATGTGACCTCAGACAGTAACATGATTGACTCTGAAATGCCCTCTGGGTAATTAGGGATGGCCAATAAATGCTAGCCAGCAATGCTCACATCCTGTGAGTGAATAAAGGAAAACTAAATCACTGGGTGGGAATGCAGCAGCTCAGTGAGCTGATGGGGGACAATCTTGGTAAATACTGAAGAAATTTGGCTCTGATGAAGAGATGTACCGGACTTGAAACGTTTCCTCTGCATTTCCTTCTCTCTCCACACATGTTGCCAGATCCATTGAGTTTCTCTTTTCTGAGTTTCAAATCTCCAGCATCCACATTGCTTTGCATTTACGCATGGGAAAACGTCTCTCATTAATAGGAGAGATGATAGCCTTGTGGTATTATCGCTGCACTGTTAATCTAAAGATTCAGGTAATGTTTCTAGTCAGGGAACTCATGTTTTCCTTTGCTACTTTTCAGTGGCAGCATGGTGGCTCACTGGTTAGAACTGCTCCCTCAGAGTGCCAGGGACCCGCGTTCGATTCCACCCTTGGGTGACTGCCTGAGTGGAGTTTACACATTCTCCCCATGTCTTTGTGAGTTTCATCCATGTGCTCCGCTTTCCTCCCACTGTTAAAAGATGTGCAGGCTAGGGTGGATTGGCCATGCTAAATTGCCCGTAGCATTCAGGGATGTATAGCTTCAGTCAGTTGTAGGGGGACAGGTCTAGCTGGGGTGTTGCTTGGGCCATTGTAGACTTGTTGAGCCAAAGGGCCTGTGTTTCCACACTGTAGGAATTCTATGATTCTATGTTCTGGGGTCCTGGATTTGAATCCCACCACGGCAAATGGTGGAATTTGAGTTCAATGAAATATCTGGAATTAGGAATCTAATGATGATCGTGAATCCATTGTTAATTGTCAGGAAACACCCACCTGGTTCACTAATGCCCTTTAGGAAAGGAAAATGCCATCCTGACCTGGTCTGACCTACATGTGGCTCCAGACCCACAGCAATGTGTTTGAATCTTAACTGCCCTCTGAGCAATTAGGGATGGGCAATAAATACTGGGCTGTCCAACAAAAAAAAATAGAAAAAAATACCACTGACGGATGTAAACTCTCAGGGATATCCAGATTGACATGTATGTGATTCCACACTCACTGCAAGGAGTTTGAATGTTAACTACATCTGAAATGGCCAAGGAAGCTAAAACAGTACGATATGATGAAGTGGTGGATGTGGGTATAATTGCTAAGTTTAAAAGACATTTGGATGGAAATCTGAATAGGAACGGTTTGGAGCGATAGAGGCCGGGAGCTTGCAGGTCGGACTAGTTTAGTTTGGGATAATGCTTGGGATGGGCTTGTTGGACCGAAGGGCCTGTTTCTGTACTGCATCACTCTGTGGCTCTATCTAAGACTCTAAGATTCAGTCAACAAACACTTGTATTGTCCGGGCCAGTCAAACACATATTTCCCTGAAAGTATTAAAAACACCATGAGACCATCCACCTCTGCTGTAATACATTGCACAACACACACACACACACACAGAGATGCACACACACACACACACACACACACAGACACACACACGCACACACACACAGAGATGCACACACACACACACACACGCACACACGTACAGACACACGCACACACACACAGACGCACACACACACACACACACATACAGACACACACGCACACACACACACACACACACAGACACGTACAGACACACGCACACACACACACAGACGCACACACACACACACACACACACACACATACAGACACACACGCACACACACACACACACACACGTACAGACACACGCACACATACACATACAGACACACACACACACACACACACACACACACACACACACACACACACACACACACACAATTTAATCTCCACGTCCCCCTGCTGGGCCATGAAATAACCACAAACACAGACAAACAATCTCCCTCTCACCTGCCTGAGCTGGGTACAATAATAATCCTCCTGTTTCTATCTGTGCCTTTGTGACCTTGTTACCACATGGTCAGGAAAAATCCTCAGATATACTTCTGGTCGCATTTCATTGTCCAGATTTTCCACTGGCCTTTCAACCATCGGAGGTATCACTCCCACCTGTGATCCAGCTTTATCATTCCTAAGGAGTAACTGTATTTCCTGAATCAAGAATTTTTCTTTTACTCACATCACCACTTCACAATTTTTCACTGGACTCTCCTCCCTCAACTTATAGAATGGCACAAAACTCATTTCAACATAAATTCCACATATTCCCATTGGTTCTGGCAATATTCCCTCTGAACTGCATATCTCTTGACTGTTGACTTGGTCCCATGTCTCTTAAAATTTTAAATTCTTTCCCCAGTCCCTCCTGCCATGTCTGAGAGCCCCTCACCCACTGAAGGAAATTCTTCAAAGAGATCCGCCACTTCATTTTCAACTCAACCCCTCACCAGGTTGTACATTCTTTTGCAGGTATTTAATTTCCACTGTTCTTTTTATTGCCACTCCAACAATATTCTTGACTTATCTTGTTTTTCCACATTCATCTGCCCGGTGCCTTTTCAAAACCACCAGCACTGTGACTAAATGCGGCCTACTTTATCACAGTGAGAACGCCTGAGATTTTTAATTTCTCTGCCCCCCCCCCCCACAACCCATGGGAATTCTGTTTTACCCCACGGTAAACTACCTTTATTGTCTTCAATGAGCTCTCCTTTTCCTTACCACTTGAGAGTTTCTCTTTTCCCCAGTTTCTATCCCTCACAGATTGAAATTGATGCTGGAAGCCAAACATTGTTTTATGAAACAATCCATAACCATCAGCCATTTCAGCAGCTAGTCTTGGAGTTCTAACTCTCTGCTCTTCCACATGAGTTCTCATTAGTGATATTTTTAAACCCTTCCAAAGTACTTTTTTCTCTCCAGGAGCATCATACATTTGATCTATTTATAATTTCCAACAGTCTCCCATCTGGGACCTCATCTGAATCTTTACTAAAATCTAGATTGTTATGAACTAAACTAACCCCTCCACAAAATACTTTAAGAAGGTAGCCTAAAACTCACCAGCTGTTACTATCAAATTTGTTTGAGTCAACAACATCAAAATACTCGCTCACCCTGCCCATCGCCCTCATGGTTTTACACACCTCAATCATGTAACCCTTCAGACTTTTCTGCTCTGAAGAAAACAATCCAATTAATGTTAACTTTCCTGCTACTCTGATGCTGCCTGCGCTGCTGTGTTCCTCCAGCTCCATCACTGACTTGTCCCTGACCCCAGCATGTCCAAGACTGTCTATTTTCTTGCTAAAGCTCAATTTGATCAGGGAGGCAATGTTTTCAGTTGTGAGTTTTAACAAGCTGCAAAACAGGGGGTTCTGTGACTCACCAGGTGGAGTATGAATACAAATTTTGGAGGAACCTTCCTTCCACCAGCGAAAATAATCAGCTTCAAAAGATCCATTACTTTCCCAAATGATCCGGCCGGGACTGAAGTGGGCAAACTTTCACCCCACGAGTTTCTGATGGTAAAAGGTACTTGTGAATCTCCGGTGACCAGATCCCACTGACATTTGAACTCAGATCGCTGGATTCAAAATCCACAGTGCTGACCATTCCACCATGGGACCACCTTTGACATGGGGGTCGCACATGAGGCAAAGGAAGACAAAATGATGGAAAGTGATTGAGAAATGACTACGATAGCTTCATCCTCAATCCTGATTCTGGCGTGGAGATAACAGGGGTGTAACACTGCTCCCTGCTCACTGACAGACACAACTGCGCACATGGAGGTGAATTCAGGGATTCATCAGACAGCTTTGGTCAAAATCAACATGAAAGTGACACGACAAGTTCAAGGTAGAGAGACAGGACAGTGGGAAATGGGGAACATACAAGAACTAAAGTTGCAGCAGCTTTGAAGAAGCTCAATGAAGTTAAAAAAAAACTCCTGATAGAGCCAACAAATTAAGACAATGGAATTGATGGATGGAAACTATGTGGGGCAGTTCATTGATGAAGCTGGGGAAATAGAAAGGGTCAGTTTTATTTGTAAGGGGTGCGAAACTGGCAAACAGTTTACAACAAGATAAGTTCTGTTTGCGCACCAAAGTAGAGGGCACCAGTAAACTGAACTCAGAAGATGAGTTTGTCTCGTGCTACTAAAGATCCCACAAACAATGAGGCAGCAGCAAAGCAACTCAGCACATCGCTGCAGTATCAGAACAACCGGAATCACAAAACTAAAGAGACAGCATAAAGTGTGTTTGAAATCCTGCTGAAGTGGAGGAGACAGACAAAGACAGTTGAGATAACAAGGCGGAGAGCTGGATGAACACAGCAGGCCAAGCAGCATCAGAGGGGCAGGAAGGCTGACGTTTCAGGCCTGAACCCTTGTTCAGAATATATATCTGATAAGGGCCCAGGCCTGAAACGTCAGCTTTCCTGCCCCTCTGATGCTGCTTAGCCTGCTGTGTTCATCCAGCTCCACACTTTGTTTTCTGAGATTCTGCAGCATCTGCACTTCCAACTATCTCTGAGGTAAAGATAGTTTCCAAGCTGTCAAAGCAAACCACGGCGGGGTGTGTGACGCTCAACGGGATCTTGCCAATGAAAATTTGATCAGGGAGGCAATTCTTGCAGTTGTGAGTTTTCACAAGCTGCAAAACAGATGGTTCTGTGGCACACCAGTTGGAGATTGCATACACATTTTGGTGGAAGCTTCCTTCCGTCAGCGAAAATAATCAGCTTCAAAAGACCCATTACTTTCCCAAATGCTCCAGCCGGGACTGAAAGGGGCAAACTTCCACCCCACGAGTTTCTGATGGTAAAAGGTACTTGTGAATCTCCGGTGGCCACACGCACAGGACTGGCTTTCCACTCGGTCCGGAGGCAGATTAAACTGCTGAGTCCCCAAAGAAGCATTGGGATTGCACTGTTATTCCTGATTTGGCAGAAATTTGATGAGTTCTCATTTCGGGACCACTACCCCCTCTACAATTCTACCTGGTGGCACCCTAGACTGGCTGAGGCAGCCCAGTCACGAACAGCATCATGTCGAAAATGCCAGCAAAACAATGTTGGTCAGGGGGTGAGAAGCTCACCAGGAAGAACACCCTTGCCAGGTGGACCGTTTGAATGTGTTCAGTGGATTTTATTGAATTACGGCATGTAACCTGTTAAAAATATTGTCTTGTGATTGTAGATGTATTCAGCAGGTGGATAGAGGCTTTTCCAATGACAAATAACAAAGCCTCAACAGTAGTAAAATTATTACTAACTGAAATAATACCGAGGTTTGGAGTGCCTCAACAAATTAGTTCGGACAATGGCCCTCACTTTGTCAGAAAGATTAATAAGGAACTGCGTGATGCATTACGTATCCAGCAGCAATTCCATTGTGCTGACCCCACCGCCCCCAACCCCGCAGGTGGCAGGGATAGTGGGAAGAGCTAACAGAACACTCAAAGTGAAATTGACCAAGTTGACAGCAGACTTCAGGCTCAACTGGTTAAAGGTTTTTCCCCTAGCTCTGTACCACATGTGAATAACAGCCCACTCTACTACTGGGCTCTCGACAGCAGAAATAGCCTGGGGCTGACCCAGCAGAACACCCTGGGGTGCCAATACCAGCACACCCACCCAAACTGACCTGAATGTGATGGGAGAAGAAATGCAAAGGTACTTCCTGCGACACACGTCATCTCCAAAGTTTCTCAATTCGCAGGTGAAGTGCATCTTCGGGCCGCCTCCGCAGACACCGGACCAAGACCTTAAGGACCAGGCTTACTCTCCGTGGCCGCAGATTGGAGATTTTGTACTTGTTCGGGACTGGTATCGTCGAAAGCTTGGACCAAGGTGGAAAGGACCATTTCAAGTTCTCCTTCAAACTCCAACAGCTCGTAAAGTTCAAGGACAGAATCGCTGGATCTACCTAAGTGACTGCAAATGATGGATTTCCTCATCAGCTTATATTTAACCATTGGTCTGAGTATAATTCTGACCACGCATGGCAGCAGGACAATCTGTTTTATAAAGCACACATCCAGCTGGGAATCAGACAGCATGTTACCTGCTAGCACGGTCTGTAGAGGCTTTATTTGTGGCAACACCTGCGTGGAACCCTAGCCAGCTCTATGAAGTAGAGTATTCCGGTAAACCTTGCAGAGGGGAGAGGGGAACTTGGACGAGAGGTGTGCAGGGTAAGTGTGTGAAATTGGTTGTTAATGGCCACTCGGATTGTATTGGCACAAGACCTAGGCATGGGAAGAAAGGGGTGAACTGTACAAATCCCAAAAGCTATCCTTTTTTCCTTTAATGGAACTGGGACTGGCTGCGTGCATGCTCTAGCCACGAACCATCTACATAATGTTTCCTGGCCGCATTGGAGCATAAAAAGAACTTGCACAACTAAAGGAGGACTGTTGAACTGCCCCTGTTTAGAATCTAAGCCAATAACTGTGACACCGGGCAAACAGTGGACTTGGGGGTATTGTAATGGCACCCGTGAAGAAATGGACTACAGGACATTTCCTTTTAACTCCACAGATTTCCATCCAGATCTGGGTCAGTCACCCTGGAATAGCTGTCAAGGAATACGTGAGTCTGTTACCTGCTACTGGGCTATGAAGGGGTTCGTTTTCCACCTTAATGGGCTCCTCATGACTGCCACTCCAACTTTGCCGGTGCTGTTTGCTGTTGGGACCATTGGACCCCTCACAGTCCCTTGTCCCCAATGACACAGACTCAGTGGTGAATTGTCACACGCTCCATCAGCAAGGAGTTTTACGCTGAGTGGCAGGATCCATTTGTCTTGGGCTCTTGCTTGGGATACGGCTTCCTGGGAACTATCAGCTTGGGAGGATCCCCAGGGGTGGTGGCTGCAAAAAAAAAACAAAATTACCTTATATGTGGACTGACCGCCCTGGGAAACAGCACATTGAAGGCATTGGGGGCAGCCAACCAAGAATTAGCCGAATTTTGGCTCTAAGCTCAGCAAACCCAGTATGCAGTGGGCTATCAACTGGCTCAGCAAGGTGGATTATGTATTAGTATAGGGGTCTAGTGCATTACCCATGTTACCGACGAGTCCTGTAATATTAGAACATAGAACATAGAACATAGAACAGTACAGCACAGAACAGGCCCTTCAGCCCACAATGTTGTGCCGACCATTGATCCTCATGTATGCACCCTCAAATTTCTGTGACCATATGCATGTCCAGCAGTCTCTTAAATGACCCCAATGACCTTGCTTCCACAACTGCTGCTGGCAACGCATTCCATGCTCTCACAACTCTCTGCGTAAAGAACCTGCCTCTGACATCCCCTCTATACTTTCCACCAACCAGCTTAAAACTATGACCCCTCGTGCTAGCCATTTCTGCCCTGGGAAATAGTCTCTGGCTATCAACTCTATCCATGCCTCTCATTATCTTGTATACCTCAATTAGGTCACCTCTCCTCCTCCTTTTCTCCAATGAAAAGAGACCGAGCTCAGTCAACCTCTCTTCATAAGATAAGCCCTCCAGTCCAGGCAGCATCCTGGTAAACCTCCTCTGAACCCTCTCCAAAGCATCCACATCTTTCCTATAATAGGGCGCCCAGAACTGGACGCAGTATTCCAAGTGCGGTCTAACCAAAGTTTTATAGAGCTGCAACAAGATCTCACGACTCTTAAACTCAATCCCCCTGTTAATGAAAGCCAAAACACCATATGCTTTCTTAACAACCCTGTCCACTTGGGTGGCCATTTTAAGGGATCTATGTATCTGCACACCAAGATCCCTCTGTTCCTCCACGCTGCCAAGAATCCTATCCTTAATCCTGTACTCAGCTTTCAAATTCGACCTTCCAAAATGCATCACCTCGCATTTATCCAGGTTGAACTCCATCTGCCACCTCTCAGCCCATCTCTGCATCCTGTCAATGTCCCGCTGCAGCCTACGACAGCCCTCTACACTGTCAACGACACCTCCGACCTTTGTGTCGTCTGCAAACTTGCTGACCCATCCTTCAATTCCCTCGTCCAAGTCATTAATAAAAATTACAAACAGTAGAGGCCCAAGGACAGAGCCCTGTGGAACCCCACTCACCACTGACTTCCAGGCAGAATATTCTCCTTCTACTACCACTCGCTGTCTTCTGTTGGCCAGCCAATTCTGTATCCAAGCAGCTAAGTTCCCCTGTATCCCATTCCTCCTGACCTTCTGAATGAGCCTTCCATGGGGAACCTTATCAAATGCCTTACTGAAGTCCATATACACCACATCCACAGCTCGACCCTCATCAACCTTTCTAGTCACATCCTCAAAAAACTCGATAAGGTTTGTAAGGCATGACCTACCCCTCACAAAGCCGTGTTGACTGTATTTGATCAAGCCATGCTCTTCCAGATGGTCATAAATCTTATCCCTCAGAATCCTTTCTAACACCTTGCAGACGACAGACGTGAGACTTACCGGTCTATAATTGCCGGGGATTTCCCTATTTCCTTTCTTGAAGAGAGGAATTACATTTGCCTCTCTCCAGTCCTCAGGTACGACTCCAGTGGAGAGCGAGGATGCAAAGATCTTCGCAAGTGGCGAAGCAATTGCATTTCTCGCTTCCCAGAGCAGCCGAGGACAAATCTGATCCGGGCCTGGCGACTTGTCAATCTTAATGTTTGACAAAATTTTCAGCACATCAGCTTCCTCTATCTCTATCCATTCCAGCATGCACACCTGCTCTTCAAAGGTTTCATTCACTACAAAGTTGGTTTCTTTCGTAAAGACAGAAGCAAAAAACTCATTTAGGGCTTCCCCTACCTCCTCAGGCTCCACACACAAGTTCCCTATGCTATCCCTGATCGGCCCTACTCTTTCTTTGACCATTCTCTTATTCCTCACGTAAGTGTAAAATGCCTTTGTGTTTTCCCGGATTCCTTCTGCCAAGCCTTTCTCGTGCCCCCTCCTGGCTCTCCTCAGACCATTTTTGAGCTCCTTCCTTGCCTGCATGTAATCCTCTCTAGCTGAACTTGACCCTAGCTTCCTCCACCTTATGTAAGCTACCTTCTTCCTTTTCACTAGAAGCTCCACCGCTCTCGTCATCCAAGGTTCCTTAATCTTACCCCTTCTTGCCTGTCTCAGAGGGACATATTTACTCATCACTCCCAACAACTGTTTCTTAAACCATCTCCACATGTCTATAGTTCCCTTACCATGGAACAACTGCTCCCAGTCCATGCTTCCTAACTCATGTCTAATCGCATCATAGTTTCCTCTTCCCCAATTAAATATCCTCCCATTCTGCCTAATCCTCTCCTTCTCCATAGCTATGTAAAATGTGAGGCAGTTATGGTCACTATCACCAAAATGCTCTCCCACCACAAGATCTGATACCTGCCCCGGCTCGTTTCCGAGCACCAAGTCTAGAATGGCCTCTCCCCTCGTCGGCCTGTCAACGTACTGCGTTAGGAAACCCTCCTGAACACACCTTACAAAAACAGCTCCATTCAAATCTTCTGCTTGAAGGAGGTTCCAATCAATATTAGGAAAGTTAAAGTCACCCATTACAACAACCCTACTGCGTCCACACTTTTCCAAAATCTGTCGACCTATGCTTTCTACAATCTCCCTGCTGCTATTGGGGGGCCTGTAGTAAACCCCTAACGAGGTGACTACTCCCTTGCTGTTCCTAATTTCCACCCACACTGACTCAGTAGGCAGATCTTCCTCGACAAAGGAAGCTTCTGTAGCTGTGATACCCTCTCTGATTAGTAGTGCTACACCCCCTCCTCTTTTTCCCCCCTCCCTATTCTTTTTAAATGTTCTAAACCCTGGAACATCCAGCAACCATTCCTGCCCATGAGAAACCCATGTCTCTGTTATGGCCACAACATCATAGCACCAGGTACTGATCCATGCTCTAAGTTCATCACTTTTATTCCTGATACTCCTTGCATTAAAGCAAACACACTTTAACCGATCCCTTGGTTCCTTCCCAGGAAAATCCTTCCCACTAGCTGGTCTACCTCTTGCTACTGCCTCACCTGCATCAACGCTCACCTCTGGTATACAGCTCAGGTTCCCACCCCCCTGCCATACTAGTTTAAACCCTCTCGAACTACTCGAGCAAACCTTCCACCCAGGACATTGGTCCCCTTCCAGTTCAGATGCAACCCGTCCTTCTTGTACAGGTCCCACCTTCCCCAGAAGGCATCCCAATTATCAACATATCTGAAGCCCTCCCTCCTACACCAGCTGCGTAGCCACGTGTTCAGCTGCGCCCGCTCCCTGTTCCTCACCTCGCTATCTCGTGGCACCGGTAGTAAACCAGAGAACACTACTCTGTTCGTCCTGCTCTGCAGCTTCCATCCTAACTCCCTGAAATCACTTTTTATATCCTCAAACCTATTTCTGGCTATATCATTTGTGCCAATATGTAACACGAGTTCTGGCTGTTCGCCCTCCCCTTTCAGAACTTTATACACCCGATCGGAGACGTCCCGGACCCTGGCACCAGGGAGGCAACATACCTTCCGGGAATCCCGATCTTGCCCACAAAATCTCCTGTCGATTCCCCTAACTATCGAGTCCCCTACCACGAGTACTTTTCTATTCTGCCCCCTTCCCTTCTTTGCCACAGTGTCAGGCTCAGTGCCAGAGAACTGACTACTATGGCTTTCCTCTGGTCGGTCATCCCCCCCAGCAGTATCCAAAACGGTATACTTATTGCTGAGGGGAATGCCCACAGGGGATCTCTGCACTGTCTGTCTGTTCCCTTTCCTCCCCCTAACTGTAACCCATCTATCGTTGTCCTGAGCCTTAGGAGTGACCAACTCCCGATAACTCCTCTCAATTACCCCCTCTGCCTCCCGAATGATCCGTAGTTCATCCAGCTCCAGCTCCATTTCCCTAACACGGTTTTCAAGGAGCTGTAGCTGGGTGCACTTCCCGCAGATGTTACCCAGGCTATACAAGCCATACAGGGGCAGTTGGAACAGTACAGAGAGGGATTCCGAGGGTGGCGGGGTGGTGTTGTTGGGATGGCTTATGGGTGGTTCTTGGGGCTTATACCTGCTACATGGGTTAGTTATTCGAACAGTTATCATAGCTGTTCAATGTAGTGATTGTGTCTTGTATCAAGCCATTGTGAGATGTAAAATTGCTTCATGTGTTATACACTCGATAAGGTATAAAAAGCAGGGCCAGCACAGGCTCGAAGTCTGAATGGCCTCATTCTCTTCTGTAGCAATTCAGCGGTCCTTGTGATGGACCAGAACAAGTTGCATCAATGTATTTCAAGGAGATAGCCGCGACCCTAACTATGATCTTACATGAGGACAAGGCTAAGTTGGTGCCTTCTGGATGAATTCAATTTGTCAAACTATGAGGCTTTAAGCAAAATACATTTTAGTTCAACAACTGAGAGCAAAACAAGTACAGCCCTGTGTCTACAAGAGCCTGACTCCACACACCCATGCTTCTTTTACCTGCATTTAAGTCTTGGTCTGTCAAAATTAACACTTCACCATTCTAATCTGATTTCCGAGAACGTGGGAATTAGCCTTGAATGCCTTGTCATTCCAAAGACACATCTAAAAACCTCTTCAATGTTATATGGATACCAGCGTGCAGAAAACTTACAGTTTCAGATTCCCACCAACTACTGATTGAAATGATTTTACTCACATCTCCTGTAAATCTGCTATTCATTAACTTACATCAATGCCAGTGGTCATTAGTCCCTCCATCAAGAGGAATAGTTTGGTTTTCTGTCTATTCTATCTGTGCTGTTCATAATTTGATGCATCTCAGTGATGTCCCCAATCAATCTCCCCTGCTCTCATGAAAACAAACACAGTATGATCAATCTCTCTGGAGAACGAGAACTCTCCTGCCCACGTAATAACCAGGTAACTCCCCTTTCAACTTCTCTGGTACTATCATATCCCTTCTAAAATCTGGAATCCAGAACTGAACATCATATATGAGCTAAGATGGAAGCAGTGTTTAATGCAGTTTCAATATCACTCTCCCTGATCCTAAACTCTCAGCCTGAACTTATAAAGGTAACCATCCCAGTGATAATGGGAACTGCAGATGCTGGAGAATGCAAGATAATAAAATGTGAGGCTGGATGAACACAGCAGGCCAAGCAGCATCTCAGGAGCACAAAAGCTGACGTTTCGGGCCTAGACCCTTCATCAGAGGGTCACCATCCCATATGCTTTCTCAAGCACTTTATCCACCTGACCCGATACCTGAAGGAATTAATGATCGCGCACATCAAGGTCTGTCTGATCGACTGTGATAGCCAGGGTCTGATAATGTATATGTGATTTCAAAGAAAGTGTGTGTGTCATGGTATTACTTGCCTCATTAAAGTGGGAAATGAGACTGAAAAGGTTGGAAATCATTCACCTTGAACATATATTGTTCCCATGCAACAGCTCATCATGCATTGCAATGCCTTGCTTGCCCTGTGCAAGGACATCAGATCACAATTAGAACATCCAAATTAGATTTCACACTGTCTAACCTTCTGACTAGCTGTCTTTCTACTCCTGTGATCTAAAACTAGCCTCCTCACTATTTGTCATTGCACCAAGTCTTGAATTATCTGAAAACTAACTGATGATCCCTCTTCAATTAATGTTCAAATAATTTGTAGAAATCAGGAACAGTTTGTACACCAGCCCTGATCATGGCAGGTGGCCAGGCTTCAAATCATTTTAATAATCCAGCGAATGGATAATCTAAAAGACAGTAAATTGAAATGGTGGATAAACCATGAATATTGGCATGAAGTCTCATCAAATTATCTTGACTAACTTAGTGAAGGGACACATTATTCCATTCTTCAACTCTTCTCTGGATTTCCTCCGAGTAATGGCATAAATAAAGGTGTTGGTGCAGCAACTCAGGAGCTGGAGCATGAAGCAAATCTCTCTTACGAATGCTAACACCATAAGACCACAAGACATAGGAGTGGAAGTAAGGCCATTCGGCCCATCAAGTCCAATCCACCATTTAAATCATGGTTGATAGGCATTTCAACTTTACTTCCCAGCACTCTCTCCATAGCCCTTAATTCATTGTGAGATCAAGAATTTATCGATCTCTGCCTTGAAGGCATTTGATGTCCTGGTCTCCACTGCGCTCCGTGGCAATGAATTCCACAGGTCCCCCACTCTCAGGCTGAAGAAATGCCTCCTCATTTCCATTTTAAATTGACCCCCTCTAATTCTAAGGCTGTGCCCACGGGTCCTAGTCTCCCCACCTAACGGAAACAACTTGCCAGCATCCAATATTTCTAAGCCATACATTATCTTGTAAGTTTCTATTAGATCTCCCCTCAACCATCAAAACTCCAATGAATACAATCCCAGGATCCTTAGCCATTCATCATATGTTAAACCTACCATTCCAGGGATCATCCGTGTGAATCTCCGCTGGACATGCTCCATGGCCAGTATGTCCTTGCTGAGGTGTGGGGCCTAAAATTGGACACAGTATTCTAAATGTGGCCTAACTTGAGCTTTATAAAGTCTCAGAAGCACGTCACTGCTTTTATATTCCAACCCTCTTGAGATAAGTGACAACATTACATTCACTTTCTTAATCATGGGCTCTACCTTCAGGTTAAATTTTAGAGAATCCTGGACCAATGTTCCCAGATCCCTTTGCACTTCTGCTTTGCGAATTTTCTCACCGTTTAGAAAATAGTCCATGCCTGTAATCTTTTTGCCAAAGTGTAAAACCTCACATTTGCTCACGTTGAATTTCATCAGCCATTTCATGGACCATCCTCTAAAAAGTGTCTGAATCTTTCTGCAGCCTCCCCATCTCCTCAGTACTACCTGCCGGTCCACCTATCTTTGTATCATCGGCAAACTTTACCAGAATACCCCCGGTCCCTTAATCCAGATCATTAATATATTAAGTGAACAGCTACGGCCCCAATACTGAACACTGCGGGACACCACTTGTCACCGGTTACCATTCCAAAAAAGAGCCTTTTATCCCAACTCTCTGCCTTCTGTCAGACAGCCAATCCTCAATCCAAGCCAGTAGCTCACCTCGAACACCATGGGCTCTCACCTTAATCAGCAGCCTCCCATGAGGCACCTTATCAAAGGCCTTTTGGAAGCCTAGATAGATAAAATCCACTGGGTTTCCCTGGTCTAACCTACTTGTTACCGCTTCAAAGAATCCTAACAGGTTTGTCTAGCACGACCTCCCCTTACTAAATCCATGTTGACTTGTTCTAACCCAATCCTGCACTTCAAAGAATTGAGAAATCTCATCCTTAACGATGGATTCTAGAATTTTACTCACAACTGAGGTTAGACTAATCGGCCTATAAATTTCCATCTTTTGCCTTGATCCTTTCTTAAACATGAGGTTTACAACTGCAATTTTTCAATCATCTGGGGCTTTCCCAGACTCCAGTGACTTTTGAAAGATCACATCTAATGTCTCCGCTATTTCCTCAGCCACCTCCCTCAGAACGCTAGGATGTAGCCCATCGGGGCCAGGACATTTATCAATTTTAAGACCTTTTAGCTTTTCTAGCAATTCCTCTTTTGTAATGCCTACCGTACTCAACTCTGCCCCCGGCTCTCCCTAATTGTTGGCATACTACTCATGTCTTCCACTGTGAAGACTGACGCAATGTATTCTTAAGTTCTTCAGCTATTTCCCTGTCTCCCATTACGAGCCTTCCAGCATCAATTTGGAGCGGCCCAATGTCTACTTTTGCCCCTTGTTTGTTTCTAATGTATTGAAAGAAGCTTTTACTATCATTTCTAATATTACTGGCTAGCCTACCGCCATATTTGATCTTCTCCTTCCTTATTTCCCTCTTTGTTATCCTCTGTTTGTTGTTGTGGCCTTCCCAATCTTCTGATTTCCCAGTGCTCTTGGCCACTTTGTAGGCTGTCTCTTTTTCTTTGATAAATTTCCTGACATCCTTTGTCAGCCATGGCTGTCTAATCCCACCCCAGATAATCTTTCTTTTCTTCGGGATGAACCTCTGTGCTGTGACCTCAATTACACCCAGAAACTCCTGCCATTGTTGCTCTACTCTCTTCCCCGCGAGGCTCTGCTTCCAGTCAATTTCCACCAATTCCTCTCTCATGCCCCTGTAATTACTTTTATTTAACTGTAACTCCTTTAGAGCCAGTTTTGCCTTCTCTCTTTCAAACTGCAGACTGAACTCTACCATATAATGATCGCTGCCTCCTAAGTGTTCCCTTACTTTGAGATCTTTTATAAAGTCAGGCTCATTACAAAGCACTAAGTCTAGAATAGCCTGCTCCCCGTGGGCTCCATCACAATCTGTTCCAGAAAGCCATCCTGTAAACATTCCATGAATTCCCTTTCTTTGGATCCACTGGCAACATTATTCACCCAGTGCACCTGCACATTGAAGTCCCCCCCGATCACTGTGACCTTGCCTTTCTGACATGCCCTATCTATTTCCCAGTACATCTTGAGCCCCTGGTCCTGATCACTGTTCGGAGGTCTGTACGTAACTCCCATTATGGTTTTCTTGGCTTTGAGGTTCCTCAATTCCACCCACACAGATTCCACACCCTCTGACCCGATGTCATTCAGTGCCATAGATTTAATTTCATTCTTAACTATCAAAACAATCCAGCCCCCTCTGCCCACCTCCCTGTCTTTTCGAAAAGTTGTGAATCCTTCGATGTTTGACTACCAGTCCTGAACCCCCTGCAACCAAGTCTCTGTGATGCCTACTACATCATAATCATTCAAGATGATTTGTGCTGTTAATTCACCTACTTTGTGGCCAATACTATGATCATTGAGGTAAAGTGCCTTAATGCTAACTTTCATGTCATTATTAGAGATATTGGAAATCCGAAGATGTCTTAAGCTGTCCTGCATTCGATCGTGCAGTTACCCTCCGGCTCTCCGGGTGATGAAAGCTGGGATCCGGCTGCAGGGCCCTTAG
This sequence comes from Stegostoma tigrinum, assembly GCF_030684315.1. Classification (NCBI taxonomy): domain Eukaryota; kingdom Metazoa; phylum Chordata; class Chondrichthyes; order Orectolobiformes; family Stegostomatidae; genus Stegostoma; species Stegostoma tigrinum. The sequence continues at coordinate 13,126,445 of NC_081398.1, forward strand.
AAGGAAGCATGTCCTTGGCTCGGGCGACAGCAAAACCAGGCAGTGTGCTGTGCTGTGCTGTGTGAGCTGTAAATCTGCAGCTTCGAGTCTCAGTGGTGCATTGGTGACGCTGACAAACTGTTCGAGGCTGGGCACTGCCTTCACCGAGGCCTGACGGGTCGGAGCTAAAATTCCCGGCTTTGGGCTCGGCCCGCAGGCGGATCTGACTGTTGTGTCCCAGATTAAACACCATCCATCGGAGACCACGCTTTGGTGACTCGCACGTCGCTTCACAGTCGGAGTCATGTGTGTTCACACGGCGCTGGATGGTTTTGGAATGAACCAACAGATGTGCTGTTTGAATGGACAGCTGTGCTGTACTTCTGCTGGGAAAGTCTGTTTTGTGAAGAGGAAGGGATCTCTGAAATGACCCCGAGCTGCTTTCGAAGGCATTGACAAAGTGGATTGCACAGGATTTCGGTGATGTGCCGGAATTTGCAGAGGCGTGGGTTGAGAGAACATTGTTGCACTTCTGAAAGATGTGTAATGTGATCCAATGGATTAGTGATTTTTGTCCTTAATGTTTGCACGCTTCTGTTGCACACAAAGAATCTGCTCTTGTTTCGGTTCTTTAAAAAGTGTTTGTTCAATGCTCAGCACCATAGCGCAATAATATGGACTCCAACGAGTCCAGATCCATTGAGGTATATGCAAACAGTAAGTTTCCAGTTCATATTTATTTTACCTATACATGACATTTTAATAATGTGGTTGTGCAAATCTCAATTTCGTTCACTCAACAATAGATTTAATTTGTCTGGTCTGCTCTCGGATGCTTCATTAATAGGAACACACTAGGTCTATGTCTGAAATGTCAGCTTTTGAGCTCCTAAGATGCTGCTTCGCCTGCTGTGTTCTTCCAGCTCCACACTTTGTTATCAACAGAGTTCATCTGTCTGGTCTGCTCTCGGATGCTTCATCAACAGCAGCACACCGTTGCTGACATTTAGATCCACTCACTTCCTCACCACATTGCACAAACACACGGCTCCTCCTTATTGCTAAACAATGCAGGATGCCCATCATATGCCAATGCAGAAACCAGTTCGCAATAGACAGAGAAAAAAATCAGACATGATGACACACTGCCCATAATTTATTTTTCTGTTCGGATTACTTCTTTATTGATAATCAATGAACATAATCGGAGGTATTTCACCTCTTCTCGGAATTTGGGTTGTGTTATTGCATAGATACAGGCGTTGATGCAGCAGCCCAGAAGCTGAAGAAAGAGCCCACCTCTCGAACGAGCACAGTGAGATACACAGCTTTGTAACGAGGTAAGCCATTCTCCACTAAATACTATAGTCATCTGTACTGCCCATAATAATATGGAGTTCCCTGATATAGCGCACAGGATAATCATGGACTTCCTACAACTCTCCATCTCCATCTCAGGGTCACGAGGACATTCCCTACGGCCGTGATTCCTGAGTCTGCTGTGGGCTCTGTTAGTCATGAGGATGTTCCTGGCTGTGAAAGCATTGAACAGCAAGACCAAAACAAATGGTACGCCTGGAGTTAATATGTAGTGCAAGTATTCAATGTTTCCCCACACTTTTAATTGCGCAACACTTTGTTATTACTAATGTTATTACCATCACTGAATCACCCGCTATCAACATTCCGGGGGTTACCATTGACCAGATACTCAGCTGGACTGACCACATAAACACAGAGGTTACAAGAACAGGCCTGGGAATACTGCTGCGAATAACTCACCTCCTGACTCCTCAAAGCCTGTCCATCTACAAGGCACAGTCAGGAGTGTGAGGGAATACTCCCTACTTGCCTGGGTGAGCGCAACCTCAACAACACTCAAGAAACTTGACACCATCCAGGACAAAGCAACCGGCTTGATTGGCACGGCATCCACAAGCATTCACTTCGTCCATCATTGACAAGCAGCAGTGTGTACTATCTACAAGCTGCACTGCAGAAATTCACCAAAGATCATTGGACAGCACCTTCCAAACCCACCACTACTTCCATCCAGAAGGACAAGGGTAGCAGACCCTGGGAACTCCACCACCTCCAAATTCCCTTCTGAGACACTCACCATCCTGACTTGGAAATATATCACCTTTCCATCAGTGCCACTGGGTCAAAATCCTGGAATTCCCTCCCCATGGATTGTGGGTCAACCCACAGCAGGAGGACTGCAACGGTTCAAGGACGCAGTTCACCACCACCTTCTCAAGGGGCAACTAGGGACGGGCAAGAAATGCTGAGCCCAGCCAGCGATGCCCGCGTCCCACAAATGAACAGAAATAAAATACCTGATATCAGCCAAATGAACCTTCCCGAAACTGTCTCTCATGCCAAAATATCTTTCTTTAGACAAAGATCCCAAAACTATTCACAGTATTCCAGTTATGATCTGACCTATGACTTTGACATTATCTCTTTATACTCCATTCCCTTTGGAATAAAGGCCAACATTCCATTTACCTTTTGTATTGCCAACTGAAGGCGAATGGTAACTCTGTGTGGTTCATGCATCAGGTCTCCCGAATCCCTCTGTATTGTCGATTTCTGCATCCTTCTTGCATTTAAATTACATTTAGCCCATCTATTCTCCCAGCAATTTCACCACATTATATTCCATCTGCCATATTGAAAGACATTGTGAAACCCATTTTTTACATCAGAGTTGTTGATATTGATCAAGCACTTGGGGAGAACATCTCCCAAAGAGACACACCAACTAGCCTGGCCAGGAAAAATACAACACGGTCATTCCAAAACCCTACTGTTTGCGACCTGTCAGCGCTAACTAATGACCTTAATTGATGATCAATTAAGGGGAACATGGTAGTTCGCACTGCTGCCTCAGGGCACCAGGGATCTAAGTTCGATTCCACCCTCAGGTGACTGTCTGAATGGACTTTACACATTCTCCCCGTGTCTGTGTGGGTTTCTTGCTGGTACTCCGGTTTCCTCCCACAGTCCAAAGATGTGCAGGCTATGTGGATTGGCCGTGCTAAATTACCTGTAGTGTCAGGGATGTGCAGGCTGTGTAGGTTGGCCATGGCAAATGCAACGTTACAGGGATGAAGTTGGTCTGGTTGGGATGCTCTTCAGAGGGCCAGTGTGGACTTGATGGGCCAAATGGACCACTTCCACACTGTAAGGAAGCTAACTTCTAGCATTCTTAAATCTTGTACGCAGGTCCCAGATCCAATGTCTTTTTGCTCAGGTTCTGTTCAGTACATCTTGCCTCTGGGTCAGAAGACATTTAATCTCACATAAGACATTAACACTTCAGTGCAGTGCTGATGGAGGCCTGCTCTCCACATTCATCGTCTGTCTTTTTCCATCACTGGCATTGCAAAGGACACCACGATAAAATGTGAAGAATAACTGGTGAGATGTGTTAACCAACATTATTGATTCAACTAACATCACTGAACAAAGTGGCCACCCTTTAACCTGACAACCACTTGCCCGCCAATAGGCCTTTGAGTTTCAAACACAAGAATAGCAATTACATTCCATGGAATCATAGAGCCAGAGAACACCATTCAGCCCATTGAATCTGTGCTAACCTACCTACATGAATCCCTCTTGCCCCACAGCTTTGAGTGTTATGACATCTCAAGTGCTCATCCACGTATCTTTTCAAAGTTATGAAGTTTCCCACCTCAAATGCCCTCCCAGGCATGTATATTCCAGATTCCCACCACCCCTCCAGGTATTTTTTATCCCTCAGATTCTCTCTGATCGTCCTTCCCTTAGCCTCAAAATTAAATCTCTCATTACAAACCGTTTAAATGAGTGATAAGCCACTTCCTATTGAGCCTGTCTGAACCAGGTTCCCCTCTCAACCACCACTGCTCCAAGGAAAGCCACCCCAATCTGTCCAATCTCTCTTTGTAACTGAACTGCTCCATCCCAGGCAGCATCTCCTCTGCACCTCCTCCAGTGCAATCACATCCTTCCTGTAGTAAGGTGACCGCTGTGGCGTGAGAAAACGGAGGACACGGTGGCCCAGTGGTATTATCACTGGACTGTTCAATCCAGAGCCCCAGGTAATATTCTTGGGAACTGGATTCGAATCCTGCCATGGCAGATGGTGGAATTTAAAGTCAATTATATATCTGGAATTCAGAAACTAATGATGACCGTGAATTTGTGGTCAATTGTCAGGAAAAACCCATTTGGTTCACTAATGCCATCCTTACCAGACCTGGCCTCCGTGTGACTCCAGACCCACAGCAATGTCGATGACTCTGAACTGCTTTCTGGGCAATTAGGGCAATATTATACCCCTGCTCCTATAATCTACACTCCAACTGGTGAAGGTGAAAGTCCCTTCCAAATCATTATGGAGTTGGATCACAGATCAGCCGCAGTATCATTAAATGGAAGGACAGGCTTGAGAGGCCAAATGGCCTGCAACTGCTTCTATGGATGATATTGCAATTAATCAGGGCCTGTTTTCACAGTCTCAGGACTCCATCCATCTTTAGGGTCGAAACAAAAACATATCTCATGCTGCATGGTCAGTGAAAAAAGGCCTGGAGTTGTGTGAAGCGTCAGTATGAGACTGGTTTCTCAATGACCATGTTCGCCAGCTGCACTGGTGACCCCACATGAACATTGCATGAGAAAGGAAGAAACTCTGAAAGCACCATTTGCAATTCACTAGTTTGCTCAGATGTGTTATCAGTTTAGGTGCTTGAAACAAGATGACAATGAAGGAGAAAATTCTAATGTACGGGCACAAATGTTTTCCATTCCAGGCAGACAGGAAGATTCATGGGCTTCAAGACTGACTGAGCCTTTTGGTCCAAGTTGGAACCCTGACCAAGCACAGCAGCTTCATTCTAGACCAGACTGAGCAGAAACACAGGGCAAATGCAAAAATGGCTGGTTAGTCATCCCTGCAACATTGCCAAAATGTAATAAATGGCACATTGATGAATTAGCACATTGAAAGTAGGCAGTAATGGTTTATTTGATGCATTGGCTAACCCAGGTCCACACTCCTTTCGCTCCGCACCCCCATCCCATGTCATCAAGTTAAATATCATTTTTGTCTAGCTATTATCAGTTCTGAAGAAGGGTCATAGAACATAGAACTGCACAGGACAAGAATGGACCCTTCAGCACATGATGTTGTGCTGAACATGATGCCAAATTAACCTGATCCCTTCTTCCTGCCCTTGGTGCATATCCCTCCATTCCTTGCATATTCATGTATTAAGCTAAAATCCCTCATATGCCCCTATCTTGACTGTCTCTGCCACTCGGCAGTGCATTCCAGACTCCTACCACTCTCTGTGCCCCTCACATCTCCTTTGAACTTTCCCCCTTTCACATTGAATGCATGCCCCTCATATTAGATATTCCAACTCTCGGAAAAAGGTTCTTAACATCAACCCTATCTGTCCTTCACATAATTGTATCGATTTCTATCAAGTCTCCCCTCAGCTTCTGCTGCTCCACAGAAAACGACTCGAGTTTTTCTAACCTCTCCTTGTAGCTCTTATCCTCGAATCCAGGCACCATCCTGGTAAACCTCTTCTGCACCCAAAAAGTTCACTTTGTTTTCTTTCCACAAATGCTTCCAGACCTGCTGAATTCCTCCGGCAATTTCTGTTTTTGTTTGAGATTTCCAGCATCCACAGTTCTTTGTTTTATTTTAGTGTCAAGACACCATAATCTTATCAGATTGTCGAGTTGCTCTGGCACCAGTAAGATGTCTTGTGGTACTCAGGACCACCAGACCTCAGGTGAGGGGAATGGTTGAGAATGAGGGTTCTTTGTGCAACCCTGAGCTGGTACAGGAATTGAACCCACGCTGTTGGTACGACATTGATTCCCAACCCAACTGTCTGGCCACCTGAGCTGAACTGGCCCCTTATTTTGGCATGTACTGAATGTGGTTGCATCCTCAAAGTGACATTTTAGCTTGTGTGTAATCATCTTTCCTTCAGTTGACAAAGTGAGATCTAAAATCGTTTGTAAGTAGATTCAAAAGGGAAGATTGAATCTTGTCTGGGACCTTGCATTCATTACCAACACGAAGAACTGACTTTCAACTTCAGATTACTCTTTTTGGACAATACATTGTGGCATTGCTCTTGGCCCTTTGGATCCTCTTCTAACGACAATTTAGAAATATTTTCAGCGCATTCATCCATCAACTCAAAAGGCATAGAACTGTCTATTTAAAATGCAATATGCTGTGGAGAAAGATATAATAACGTGTTCAAGACGTCATATCTTGGTAACAAATGCAATACATGGGGGAAGAAGTTATGAATTCAAAGTTTTTGATGAACTTAAGATCACTTATTGAAACCAAATGTGGTAATTGATCAAATCAGGGCATCATGCTCCGTAAAATAAATTGGCAACACAGGCTTCCTTGTAAGTCTATCAGCTTGATCAGATCGTAAGCAACGATTACTCTCAGACCCAAAAAAAAGATGATTTAAGCTGACTTTACATCTGATATCACAACTGAACTGTGCACCTTGTCAGTTAAGATATTTAGATGAGGTCTACAACACAGAAAAATGAATTTTGAAATGGAGACCCAATTGGAATTTGCCGAATAATGTTCCCTTCGGAGCCTGCAATTAAATTCGGCCCCAGGCAACAGCAAGTTACATTAGTTAGACATGATAAAGGCACTGAACAGCAGCGTCATGAATGATCTGCCTCGGTTACTTTTAGTCTTTCATACCACTGACACGAGGTTCGATCTCTTACAGGGTAGAGACACAAATTTGTTTATTTTCCTTGGGATGATTTAAAATGTTTTGCGTAGTAAAGTGGAGCTTGAAAAACAGCAGAGCGAGAAAAAGGTAATGTGCTGTTGTAATGTGCTATGAAGATGCTTGTTTTTCCAATTGCTTGGAGTTTGTAAAATTTCAAGGTGAGGAAAATGAGTTTGTTTCAGATTTTGTTGAAACGTCTTGAGTAGTTTCTTTAAAATGGACACTGGAAGTTCTTAGACCTCAGAGTAACTTGACCACATGGTCCTGAACATCAGATTCTGTGCCATTCTCAGGTTTACCTTTTTACCCTTTAGAATCGTCAATTAACCAAGGTGTTTTTTTTTTCAGAATTTTAATTCCAGTGGAGATGTTTTTCAGAGATCACAGGAACTGCAGATGCTGGAGAATCTGAGATAACAAGTGTGGAGCTGGATGAACACAGCAGGACAAGCAGCGTCAGAGGAGCAGGAAGGCTGGCGTTTCTGGCCTCGCCCCTTCTTCGGAAATAAATGGTCCAGGCCCGGAGATGTTTTTCAACTACTTTTCCCTCAGAGAGAGTATGTGTGTATTTTGAAGATATTTATGGGGATAATCATTTATAAGACTGATTTACAGAGTACATACGCATTTTATTCAACTGTGAAAACATATTCCTGGAGCAGGTGGGCCTTAGGCCCTCCTGGCTTAGAGATAAGAACACTTGCACAGTCTTCTGCTGACCAGACAACAAAGTGTGAAGCTGAATGAACACACCAGGCCAAGCAGCATCAGAGGAGCAGAAAAGCTGACGTTTCGGACCTCGACCCCTCATCAGAGCATTTACTGACCGATATTGCATTGATATATAGAATCATTACAGTGCAGAAAGAGGCCATTTGGCCCACATTGACCTCGAAAAAGCTTCACAAGCCCCCACCCAATGTGGTAAACCTGCATTTCCTGTGAATCATCCACTGAGCCAGCACATCTTTAGATACTCAAGAGCAATCCAGCATGGCCAATCCACCCAAACGTGCACATCTCTGGACTGTGGGAACAAATCACCCAGCAGAAACCAACCATGAATAAAACATACAAACTCCGGTTTGCTCAAGCGATATTCCCAAGGCTGGATTCAAACACAGGCCCCCAGTGCTGTGGAGTAGCAGGGCTAATCACTGAGCCACTCTGCCACACAGGGCTCAACACCATTTGCTTCGATAATAAACCTGCCAACGCGTTGGGTGACCAAAACACAGCTGCCTGAGCAACTTCATAGAAGCATTCAATGTCTACAGTGTGAAAGCAGGCCATTCAGCCCATCCAGTCCACACCAGCCCTCCGAAGACGCAGCACTCCAACCTCCAACCACATTTCCCAAGACTAATCTACCCAGCCTGCACATCCCTGTACACTATGAGCAATGTAGCACAGCCACTCCACCATAACCCGCACATCTATTGGTGAACAAAAACTCACAAAATTCAAATTTGTTCAATCAAAACCAATCTTTAATTGACAAAATGCAAGTGACTCACACCCGTTCTAAAGTACGATGATCTGTTATGCAAAACTAAGCAACACTCATCTTCCTCGGTAGGATGAGTGAGCCAGGTCTAAGTTACATTTGGCACAAGCTGACAGGGTTTCATTCCTAGTGTTGTGGTCTTCAGTGCTTCAAACTCAGTATTCTTCTTTATTCCTCTGAGGGTGATTGTTCCTGGGTTTCTAGCCCAGTGTTCAGTCCATCAGTATATTTATTTCTCAGGGAGATGTGGGACACGGTGGCTGAGTGGGTAACCCTGCTGCCTCCCAGCCTGAGGGACCTGAATTTGTTTCTACCCTCGGGTGACAGACAGTGTGGGGTTGGCAAACGTTCTCCCCGTGTCAGCGAGGGTTTCCACCCACAGTCCAAAGGTATATGGATTAGCCATGGGAAATGCAGGGTTACTGGGATAGGTGGAGGGGTTGGGTCTGCTTGGGACGTTCTTTGAAGGTTTGATGTACACCTGATGGGCAGAATGGCCTTCTCCCGCACTGTAGTGATTCTATGACAGTTAACCTGCTTGTAGAAAATTGCCAAATCCTTTCACTTCAGCAGTAAAAAATTAATATCCCAGTTGGTGAGGCTATCTCCTGCTGTCTATCTATTCAGTCGAGATCCGGTTGCTTCAGTTAATTAAGTTATCTTCTGCCATTGAGCCAGTCACTTGCTCTGCCCAGATTTTGTTAGAACCATTTGGCTCCTCAGAGCTCCCCACATTTACCAGCATGCAATAGAATCATGAGGGGGATAGATAAGGTGAGTAGCCAAGGTCTTGTCTCCAGTGGAGGGGAGTCAAAACCGAGAGGACATCAGTTTAAGTTGGGAGGGGAAATGTTTAAAAGGAGCCTGAGAGGTAACATATTCCACACAGAGGTTGGCACGTGTGTGGAACAAGCTGCCACAAGAGGCTGGTACAATGACAACATTTAAAAGGCATCTGCATGGGAATATGAATAGGAAGGGTTTAGAGGAATATGGGCCAAATGCTGGCAAATGGGAGTCATTCAGATGAGGAATCCTGGTTGACATGGACGTGTTGTGCTGGAGGGTCTGTTTCTGTGCTGTGTGACACTATGACTTACATTTGGTCTGACGACAGTGTTTGTTGAGGAACATGTTGATAAATCTTGTTGTTTGAAAACTAATGTACAAAAGATACTTAACTGGTCACCTTGGTAACTGTAAAAAACATTTTTATTTGATGTTACAATCTGTGAAATATTTGATTTGATTTGATTGTCACATGTCCTCGTGTACAAAAGTAGGGAAAAGTGTATGAGATAACAAGGTGTGGAGCTGGATGAACACAGCAGGCCAAGCAGCATCAGAGGAGCAGGAAGGCTGACGTTTCGGGTCTAGAGTGTATAATGTCACCATGCAAGGCACCATCTTCGGTACAAGTACCTAATTCCAGAATCTTAAGGACAAGGGAGAAAGAAATAACAAAGTTAACAGGGAAACTTTTCAGGAATTATAGTCCAGTGAAAAACATAGGAAATAGGGTTAAAAGTTACACATTGCAGACCTTCTTGGTTTTAATTGAAAATAAATAAATAAAGCTGAGAGTTCAATCGTCATAGTCTTTCTAAAGTGTTTCACTACGTGGTACCGCACTTCAAGGAATTACCTCGAGACTAGAAATCCACGCTGATGCCATGCCAGGCTGAGAGCCCACCACACTGGGCCACTGAGAGACCACCACACAAGGCCACTGAGAGACCGCCACAGCAGACTGAGAGACCACCACACTGGGCCACTGAGAGACAGCCACACTGGTCCATTGAGAGGCAGCCACATTGGGTCACTGAGAGACTACTACGCTTGACCGAGACAACACATATTTGGTCACTGAGAGCACCAGCCAGGACGAGAGATTACCTCTCTGTATTGCTGAGAGACTGCCAGCACAGACCAAAGGGTAAATATGTAGGTAATGTGTTTGTGTTCTGTGGGCCTACCCCTTCCAGCTGAGGCAGCAATTTACCTGCAGTTCACTCAACTGGAGCAAATGTTCCCTCTTCCGGCTTAAAATGTGTTCAAAACTGTGAAACATAAATATCACGTCCATGTTGAGAAATCCAACGTGCAATTTTGGAGAAACTTTAAAAGCTAAAGATTTCATTGTAAATATTTAACGTTTTAACTCATATATTTTTTGAGTAAAATACAATGAAGAAGCACAGGGTCGCAGGACCTTTATTTTCAGTTCAAACAAGTAGATGCAACTTTACGCTCGATTTCACCCCTTTGTTGTCCCTATCCCAGGGAAGTTTCATGGGATCAGAGTCGAGGGAAATCATTCATTCGCAGCAGTGTGGAAACAGGCCCTTCAGCCCAACAAGGTTACAGTGATCTCTGAGGATCCCACCCAGACCCATTGCACTTTCACCCACAAAATCGATCCATCCCTGAGCACTCTGTGCAATTTAGCATGGCCTACCCACCGAGCCAGCACATTTTTGGAATGTGGGACAAAACCAGAGCACCCAGTGGGAATCCAAGCAGAGACGCAGAGAATGTGCAAACTCCACGTGGATAGTCACCCGAGGGTGGAATTGACCCTGCGTTGCTAGTGCTGTGAGGCAGCAGTGCTGACCACTGAGACACTGTGCTGTCCCATGTCAATGTTATTTTAAAAGAGTTGCAGGAACTTTATTTTAGGTTCAAAAGAGTCCCGCGGCCTTTGGTGATAGAAGAGAAATTTAGGTGTTGAATGGGTAGAACTTAAGGTGTGAGAGGGTGAAAAACAGATCCTGCCTGCTCACAACAGTGTGAACTAGACAAGACTGTGAGGGGACAGACAAGAAAAATGGGGAACCCACATCATGCGGTCTGGCTCTGAACTTGTGGGATTCAATGTTGAGCCCTCCAGGCTGTAACGTGTCTGCATGGAAAATAAGCCTTTCTTGCTCAAGTTTGCATTGGAACATTGCAATGGGCCCAGGACAGAAACAGTGAAAGAATAAAATGTGATGTTATGTTGTGGGATATCCCTGCTCTTCAGATAAACATTAAACTCCATACTTTTAATCAGAGTATTACAAAGCAGAGGCCTGCCTCACTGTTGAGGCGATGTTAAATACAGGACTGTCTCACTGGCAGAGTTAGGGTAGACCAAAGCCCCATCATTTCTTTCAGAATCACTGACAGGGTAGTTTTGATATTTCTCATGACCAACCCTGGCCATTCTACGTTAGAAAATACCCTTGGCCTTGTGAATTTTATCAGGAGATTCATTCAAACGTTTACTGAAGATGAGCAATGTCAGTTGGAGCAGGGAAAGATGGCCTTGGTTTTCTGTTTGATGAGGCTAAGAGAAGCTTTAATGAGAAATGCAGGGGCAAGTTTCCACAGGACAGAAACATCAAGAAGCAGAGATCAGCAGTTTAAAGCCATTGCCAGCAAAGCCTACAGAGTAGATGTAGAGATTTGTGATTCAGAGTGTGTGTGTGTGTGTGTGTGTGTGTGTGTGTGTGTATGTGTGTGTGCATGTGTGTGTGTGTGTGCGTGCGCATGGGGGTGTACGTGTAGGTGTGACATGAAGCATGAAAACAGGCCCTTGATACAACAATGTCCCTGCTGACCAACAAAAACCAAACCACACTAACCCTTTTCACCTGCATTTGGTCCTCTGCCTGTGATACCCGGGCATTTTAATTGCCCATCCCAATGTCTGTTACATGCTGTGAGAGTACCTATCTCAGCACCCACTCAGGGAGCAGGTTCTGTGTATCTGACATCCTCTGGGTGAAATAGCTTTTTTCTCAGATCTCCTCTCAGCCACTTGCTCCTTATCTTAAACTCATGCCCTCTTATCTGCCTTGGGGAAGAGCGTTCCATGATCTCCTCAGTCTATGCCTTTAAACAACTTTGTACGACCCACTCAGATCCCACCTCAGCCATCCCTGCTGCTGGGAAAACAAAGCTGGCACATCCAGTCTCTCCTCATAAATGAGAGTTTTCATCCCAGGCAACATCCTGGCGAATCTCCTCTGCAACCTCCCCAGTGCAACCATGTGCTTTCTAATCATTTGGCAACCAGAATTATACACCGTTTTCCATCTGTGGCCCAAGAAATGTTTAATGAAGTTGTAACATGACCTCCTTGCTCCAGTATTCTGTTTCCTGGCTGACGAAGACTAACAGCCCCATGTGCCAACTTAACCATCCTGTCTACCTGTGCTAATAGTTCAGGGATCTCTGGACATGTCCCACAAGGTCATTTTGTTCCTCAGTACTCTACAGGATCTACCATTTATTTGGTCCTTCCAGCCTGCTCCACCATTCCATCGGACCATGGCTGATCCAACATTCCTCACATCCAATTTCCTGCCTATTCCCAGACTAATCAAGGATCTATCTCTGAAGAAGATAAACTCAAAACTTTATCTTGCTCTCTCTCCATGTAATTTCGAGCATTTTTTTTTTGTTTTCAGGACAGATTCCAACTTTGACAAGGGTCTATCGATCTCAGTCTTAAATATACACATGGACTCTGTTCCTAGAGCTTTTAGTGTGCCCATGACATCCTATTAATCCATTAAACAAATCTTAATTTCTCATCTATTAACTCAGCTCGGTAGGAATTACCTACATTTGCAATCTTGGTCCATAGACAACCCTCCAACAACCACAACATTTTTCTCTGTACCAGGTATGATTGTAACCAGCGGAGAGCTTTCTCCCTGATTCCCCTTTGCTCCAGGATTGCTGGGGCTCCTTGAAACCAGACCCGGCCTCATGTGGCCTTGATGTTAAAGGTAGTCACCGCTGGAATTCGCACAATCTTGACGTTACAGTCAAGCAGTCTGTCCCAATGCGTAATTTATTTTTCACTAAATGCTCTCTGTCTGTCCTATGCTGAATTGGACCACCATGCAGACTGACCACAAGGTGTACCATCCAACAGACAATCAGCAGTAACTCATTGAATCTGTTCGAAAAAAAAACTCATTTCTGAAAAAGTGTTATACCAGGTTCAAAACATTAACTCTGTGTCCAGATGCTGTCAAGCTTGCTGGGTTTCTCCAGCATTTCCTGTGTTTGCAAAGTAACATTTCCATTCTATTTATCCTAAATTGTTTTCCTGAGGATACGTGATTGGGATCAGACAGGTGTGCTTTGCATTTCACCTTTGGTGCATATGACGTCAACCCACAGAGATTTCAAACAGCTTCTTTTCGGTTGTTGCAATTTTGCAATTAATTTCCAAATTCAAAACACCTAATTTCCCCTGGGAGGCTCACATCAGCTATAAATGTCTCACACACATAATGTGGAGTAGTGTATCTTACCAACATGCATGGTCCACCAAAAGGTCTGCTCTTTGCAGTTTATTATCCCATCCTTGCAGCTATCGGAGTCCCGGGTACGGTACGGGAATTTGTTGTTTGTTTTGAAAGTCAATTTAATTTTAGGTGCCTCAAAATAAAATTGCTGTGATCGCGAGACTGTCTCTTCCCCTTTCAACATTATAAAGTCTTTCCTGGAAAGATACTTGCATTGAACATATTAATGCACCCCTTTAGCTTCAATTCTATCATTCAACTGTACCATTGCTTTGGATATGCTACTGTTTCTCTCTTTCAACTGAATATTTTATTGACTCGTGCATATTAGTTTGCTGCTGATAACAACATTCCCTTTAAAATATCATCCAATGTTCACTTTCTTCAGTGAATCATACATCTCCGAGTTGGGTTTGCAATTTTTTAAGTTAATGTGTCAAGTTTTCTCTTTAGTTGTTTGCTTTATCATTCTTAATAGTGTGACTGCAGATGTTTTTTCCAAGTTTTGAGGCATCAATTTGAGTGAATGATGACCACAAGTTGCCATTGTGTCACTTGTAATGTGTTGAGATGATGCTGTCACTTTAACAGGTTACTTTCTGCTCTATTTTTTGAAGAGAGGCTAGAAGGCAGAGGTACCATGCTAGCTGTGGGCAACAGCTTAAGTAAACAGCTTGAGAGGCCTTGGGTGTTTTTTTTTTTCAATTTAGAGCAATGGAGACAGCCTGCACAAGTGTGGCCAGCTGTGACAGATCAGGATTTCTAGTATTTCAAGCGTGAAGCAGCAAAAAGCCATTGGATTCGAGGTTCAGTGAATGCCTTTTCATTGCTATTGTCTCTGAACCTTCTCTTGAGGATGACTCCTCCTGCACTGGAGAACAGTCTGCCATAATAGATTTCAAATTCTGGTCACTACCTTTTAGTTTCTGATTTAATGTTGTTTTGCTGATGTTATTTTCTTACCTAAAGCCTTCAATGCATTTACGCTCTTATCCATAACTCTCATATTTAATATGAACAATGCAATATAATTTCACACTGTGACATCTTTACTCTATCTATGTATGTCCTGTTGATTGTTTTAATCAAACAACTGCTGTTGATAGAATTGGGATTCGGTTTCGTAATTCGGTGCCAGATGTCAAAAGTTCAAATAAAATTATGGTAATAAAACTTTATTTGAGGAGTCAAACCTTATGGTTCTGTTCACACTGTCTCACCCACGATTCCATTTCAATCATTATCTCAATTTTACATTTTTTGTTCATATTGCAGCTAATTTGGCAATGATTCTGATCCTATCCAGAGGAAGGTGTGGTCTCTTCAGATGCATCACTTACTACCTCATATCCATGGCAGCGGCGGACCTACTAGTCATTATTACAGCTGCGATATTGAACCGTATTGTTGGAATTTACTTCCCTTCCAGCGTCTTCTATGTTACCCCAGTCTGTAGTTTCAATTTTGCTCTATTGGCTGCAAGCAGGGATTGTTCTGTCTGGACAACTGTTGTATTCACTATTGATCGTTTTGTGGCCATTTCTTGCCGGAAATTGAAGACAAGATATTGCACAGAGAAAGTAGCAGCTGTGATTACAGGGGCAGTTTGTGGCATGAGCTGTTTAAAAAATACTTTCTGATATTTCATATTTGAACCATTATATACAATCGACAACATTCCATGGCATTGCAAAATTAAGGCAATATTTTATACATCACCTGCATGGGCTGCCTATGATTGGATATATCGCATTTCAACCCCTTGTCTCCCATTCGTTTTGATCTTACTGCTCAATGCTGTGATGGGCAGACAAATTCTAAAGGCCATTCAAACTCGCAAAAGACTCCGTGTTGGAAAACAGGCAGAAAATCTGAATGACACGGAGGTGAACAATCGGAGAAAGTCCATCATCCTGCTCTTCCGTATCTCAGGCAGTTTCATCCTGTTATGGCTACCGAGTCTGTTAACATTTCTCTATGTCCAAATTAAAAACTTTAGTTATTTCTCAGGTTCCAATTGCAATGAGTCGAATTTCATCCTGGAAGAAAGTGGGTATATGCTTCAGATCTTAAGTTCCTGTATGAACCCATTTATTTACGCAGGGATCCAGAGTAAGTTCAGACATGAGTTAATGAGTGGCATTAAATTTTCTGTCAATTTCACACTGAAGATGTTTAAATTTTGACATATAATAAATATTTCATGGAATAACCTTCATCCTATTGCCTTCCAGTTGGTGCTCTCAAGGGAATACACTGTACAACAGGTCCCAATTTAGGTATTACTGACTTCAGAATGCTTGTCCTTCTGAAGACAATCTCAATCACGGGTATAATTTTAAAGCCTCAACCATCACTAACAGCTCCTTCATATTTTCCATAAGGCCATAAGACATAGGAGCAGAAATTTGGCCATTCAGCCCATCCTGCCTGATCCACCCTTCAATCATGGCTGACAAGTTACTCAACCCCGTTTTGCCACTTTCTCCCTGTAACCCTTGATCTCCTTGATAATCAAGAATCTGTCTGTCTCAGTCTTACATGTACTCAATGATGTGGCCCCCAGAGCAATCTGTGGCAGTGAATTCCATCAATTTACCACTCTCTAGCACTCTCTCCATTCGAAAAGCTCTTCCCTTTACTCTCAGCCTATGCCCTCGGGTGGCTTCAGACTGCAACGTATTCTCCCCATTTACGAAAATAGCCCATGCCTTTATTCTTCTCACCCAAGTGCATGGCCTCACACTTTCCCATGTAGTTCTCCATCTGCCACTACTTTACCCATTGTCCCCACCTGTGCAAACCTTCTGCAGCCTCCCCACTTCCTCAATACGACTCGTCCTTCCACCTATCTTTGTAACATCTGCAAACCTGTCCAGAATGTCTGCAGTTCCTTCATCTAGATCATTAATGTTTAAAGTGAAAAGTTGTGGTCCCAGCATTGACACTTGCCAAACACGACTTGCCACCAGCTGCCATCTTGAGAAAGACCGATTTATCCCCACTCTCTGCTTTCTGCCAGACGGCCAATCTTCTATCCATGCTAACACCTTGCCTCTAACACCATGGGCCCTTATCTCATGCAGTAGCCTCCTGTGTGGAACCTGGTCAAAGGCCTTTTTGAAGTCCAGGTAGATAACATCAATTCGCTCTCTTTGGTCTGCCCTGCTCATAATTTCCTCAAAGAATTCTAGCAAACTTGTCAGGCATGACCGCCCCTTGATGAAACCATGCTGACTTTGCCCCATTTTACCATACACTCCCAAATATTCAGATATCTCATGGATTTCTTGCAATGGACTCCACAATCTTACCCATGACTGAAGTTAGGCTAATCGACTTGTAAATTTCTGTAATTTGCCTTACTCTCTTTTTAAACAGGGGTGTCATGTCAGCAATTTTCCAGTTCTCTGGGACTCTCCCGAACTCTCGCAATTCCCGAAATATCACCACTAACGCTTCCATTATCTCTTCAGCTACCTCCTTTAGAACTTTGGGGTGTAGCCTACCTGGTCCAGGTGATTAATCCATCTTCAGGCCAATTAGTTTTACTCACACCTTTTCATTGGTGATGGCCAGCATATCCAGCTATTCTGCACTGTGTTCTGATTTGCAAACTCCAACCCTGCCTTGTACTGGCAATGTTGCAGGGGGTAAATATCCAATTGGTTTTATCAGTGGACTGTCAATCCAGAGACATAGACAATGTTCTGGGGATATGTGTTCAAATCCCGCTAAAGCAGATGTTGGAATTTGAATCTGACATTCAAAAAGAATCTGGAAAAGACATTCTATTGATGGCCGTGAATCCAGTGTGAATTCTAAGGGGGGAAGCCCAACTGCTTCATGAGAATCTGCCATCCTGACCTGTCTGGCCTACATGTTATCTCAGACCTGCAGGAACATGATTGACTCTGAAATGCACTCTGGGTAATTAGGGATGGCCAATAAATGCGAGCCAGCAATGCTCACATCCTGTGAGTGAATAAAGGAAAACTAAATCACTGGGTGGAAATGCAGCAGCTCAGTGAGGTGACAGGGGACAATCTTGGTAAATACTGAAGAAATTTGTTTCTGATGAAGAGATGTACCAGACTTGAAACGATTACTCTGCATTTCCTTCTCTCTCCACAAATGTCGCTAGACCCGTTGCATTTCTCTTAGCTTCAAATCCCCAGCATCTACATTGCTTTGCTTTTACTCATGGAAAAACAGATCCAGGTGATGTTTCTGGTCAGGGAACTCATGTTTTCCTTTGCTGCTTTTCAGTGGCAGCACGGTGGCACGCCAGTTAGCACTGCTGCCTCACAGTGCCAGGGAACCGTGTTCGATTCCACCCTTGGGTGACTGCCTATGTGGAGTTTGAACATTCTCCCCATATCTGTGTGAGTTTCGTCCATGTGCTCCGGTTCCCTCCCACAGTCCAAAGATATGCATTCTTGGGTGGATCAGCCATTCAAACTTGCCCGTAGTGTTCAGGGATGTGTAGCTTACGTCAGTTGTAGGGGGGGAAAGATCTGGATGGCATGTTGTGTGGGTCATTGTGGACTTGTTAGGCCAAAGGCCCTGTTTCCACGCTGTAGGAATTCACTGTTCTGGGGTCCCGCAATTGAATCCCACCACTGGAGATGAGGGAATTTGAGTTCAATGTCATGTCTGGATTTAGGAATCTAATGATGACCATGAATCCATTGTTAATTGTCAGGAAAAGCCCACCTGGTTCACTAATGTCCTTCAGGAAAGGAAAACACCATCCTGACCTGGTCTGGCCTACATGTGACGCCAGACCCACAGTAATGTGTTTGAATCTTAACTGCCCTCTGAGCAATTAGTAATGGCCAATAAATGCTGCCCTAGACAACAACGCCCTCATGCTGCAAATGAATAAAGGGAAAAAAAAAATTCCACTTAGGGATGGGAATCTCTCAGGGATATCCAGATTGACATGTATGTGACTCCAAACTCACAGCAAGGAGTTTGAATCTTAACTACATCTGAAATGGCCAAGGAAGTGAAAACAGTACGATATGACGAAGTGGTGGCTGTGGGTATAATTACAAAGTTTAAAAGAAATTTGGATGGAAATATGAATAGGAACGGTTTGGAGGGATATAGGTCAGGAGCTTGCGAGTCGGACTAGTTTAGTTTGGGATAATGCTTCGCATGGACAGGTTGGACCAAAGGGCCTTGTTTCCGTACTGTATCACTCCATTCCTCTACCTGTGACGAGGAGGTTTGGTCAACAAACACTTGTATTGTCCAGGGCAGAAACACAGATTTCCCTGAAAGTATTAAAAACACCATGAGGCTCTGAGAACAAATAAATAGAAACATGAGTCGGCACAGAACTATTTATCCAACTCTGCTGTAATGCACTGCACAACACACACACACACACACACACACACACACACACACACACACATTTTAATCTTCACCTCCCCCTGCTGGGCCATGAAATAACCACAATCAGAGACAAACAATCTCCCTCTCACCTGCCTGAGCTGGGAACAATAATAAACCTCCTGTTTCTACTGTGCCTTTGTGATCTTGTTTCCACATGGTCAGGAAATATCTCCAGATATACTTCCTGTCACACTGCAGTTTCTGGATTTTCCAATTTCAAGCACGGGAGGTTTCACTCCCACCTCTGATCCAGCTTTACCATTCCCAAGGATTAACTCTATTTCCCGAATCAAGAATTTCTCTCTTACTCCCATCACCACTGCATGAATTTTCACCGGACTCCCCTCCCTCAATTTATACAATGGCACAAAACTGTTTTCAACATGATTTCCACATATTCCCATTGGTTCTGGCGATATTCCCTCTGAACTGCATATCTCCTGACTGTTGACTTGGTCCCGTGTCTCTTAAAATTTTAAATTCTTTCCCTATTCCCTCCTGCCATAAGTGAGAGGCCCTCACCCAATGAAGGAAATCCTTTCAAGAGATCTGGCACTTAATTTTCAAACCAAACCCTCCCCAGGTTGAACATTCTTTTTCACGTTTATAACTTCCACTGTTCATTTTGTTTCCACTTCATCAATATTCCTGGCTTCTCCTGTTATCCCACTTTCATCCTCCCAGTGGCTTCTCTCAACCACCAGCACTGGGAGTAAATGCGGCCTATTACAATGAGAATGCCTGAGCTTTTTAACTTCTCTTTCCCCAGCATGGGTCTCCTTTTTACCCCACAGTAAACTATCTTTATTATCTTCAGTGAGATCTCCTTTTCCCTTCCCACCTGAGGATTTCTCTTTTCCCCAGTTTCTATCCCTCACAGATTGAATTTGATGCTGGAAACCAAACTATGTTTTATGAGCCAACTAATAACCATCAGCTATTTCAGCTGATAATCTTGCAGTTGTCACTCTCTGCTCTTCCACATGAGTTCTCAATGCCTCAGGAAGTGATTTTTTGAACCCTTCCCAAATACTTGTCTCTCCAGGCGCATCATACGTTTGATCGATTTTTAATGCCCTTATCTACCGATAGGAACTATCTGGTTTGATACTTTCAAAATCAATTTACATTCAACCAGGTTCCCTCATTAGGTTCCAAAAACATTTCTTGCAAGTTTCTGATAGTAGCTCATGTACACTTAGGACGGCAATTTTCACCTCATTACTCTCCCCAGGTACGTACTCTGATAATGACGCAAATACCTGACTTACTGTTACTACCAGCTTTGTTTGAGCCAACAAATCGAAATAATCGCTTATCCTGTCCATCGACCTCATGATTGTTTGCACCCTCTCATGTCCACCCTCAGTCTTTTCTGCTCCAAAGAAAACTATACAAGAAATGTGAACTATCCTGACCCCCTGGTGCTGCCTGATGTGCTGTGTTCCTCCAGCTCCAACACTGTCTTATCCCTGACTCCAGCATCCGCCGTTCTTACTTTCTTCAAGCCTGTCTATTCTCTCCTTAAAGCCCAGTTTCTCCATCCCAGGCAACATCCTGGTGACCCTCCTCTTTACCCCCTCTAGTGCTATCACATCCTTCCTGTGGTGCAGTGACCAGAAATGCACACAGTACTCCAGCTACGGCCTGAGCAATGCTCTGTACAACTCCAACATTACCTCCTTGCTCTGATACTCTATGCGACACCTGATGAAAACCAATCTTCCATGTGCCCTCTTAACTGTCCTATTCACATGCTGTGTTGACTTCAGGGATCTATAAATAATTACTCCAAGATCCGTCTTTTCCACAAGACTTCCCAGTGTCCTGCCATTCATGAAATATTACCACCTCTTGTTTCATTTTTTCCCAAATACATCACCTCATATTTCTCATGGTTAAATATAATCTGTCACTGATCTGCCCAAACCATTTTTTCAACCTGTAACCTATGACAATCTTTTCCCCTGTTCGCCATTCTACCAATCCCAGTGTCATCTACAAATTCGCTTAATGTTTTCATTTCGATTATTTTGTATATAGCAGACAGTCAGGGCCCCAGTACTGATCCTTGTGGTACAAAGCTGGATATCAATCTCCAGGCATTCAATGACCTTGCACCACTATCCATTCCATGCTGTACTCTACCCAGTTTCTGATCCATCTCACCGAGCTTCGACCCTGACATTTTCTTATTTCAAAGAAAAGTGTGAGCTGCTATGTTCCAGATGCAAAGCTACTGTTCAAACAACTCGACGTTAAGCACAACACAATTTATATAGACACTGCAGTTTGAATAAGATAAAAGAAAGAAGAATTTAGAATAACTTAATTCATGGAAAACTTAAAAGAACAATATGTTAAGAATTCTAATTTACTATTCCAACACAGCAACATCCCTTGAACACACCCATTGGCAAAAAGGAAAATTTGGACACAGATTTTCACATTCAGTTCTCCAATCCAGGAGGAAATACTATCAAAAGAAGATCCAGAGACTGGAGCAGCGCAGAGACATCTGCTGAAACTTCCAACTCTGTTGAAACCCGAATAACTCATGATGCTCCTGCAAAATCAAAATCCAGAAACCTTGATTTGTGAGAGCTACCCTTATCCATTCAGGTTGTTGAAAAGGATCCAAGGCCTCCAAGCCGTTTACTCATGTGGCCCTCATCATCCTGCTTGTTACGTCTCCTTCAATCTCCCTCTTCAACGAAATCAGAACAAAATAACCCTGTCAGGTCACGGTGTTGAAACAATATAAACTACATTTCTGAACTTTTCTAATCCACACACTCCATCACATTTGCAAAACATGCTAACAAATTTGTGAGACAGATGACCTCCCTTTGACAAAGCCATGCAGAATATCCCTAATTAGCTCATGCCTTTCCAAGTGGGTATTAATTCGCTCCTTCAGAATTTTCATCATTAGTTTCCCTCTCACTGACATATGATTCACCATTCGATAATTTTCTGGTCATTCTCTACCACCCTTCTTAAAAGTGGAACCACATTAACCATCCTTCAACTCTCTGGCACTTCCTCTGTGCCCAGAGAGGAATTAAAAATGTGTGTCAGAGCCCCTGAAATTTCCTACTTCACTACCTCCTGAAGTCTGGGAGGAAATTGATCTGAGCCAACAACACCTCCTCATTTACTCTGTCAAACTGTGCAAGTTCCTCGGGGTACCTTTTCCTGAATTCCATACCCTCATTTTACTTTTCAACAGTAGATTCTATGTAGATTTAAACAAATATAGATTCTATATTCTTTTAACACCCTTCTAAAATGCTGTAGCTTCACATACTGGGTGCCCCATCAGTCCACAATGAACCCCACACTTTCTATGGTTAACCTCTTCTCTTTTATTAATTCAGAATATATCTTATGATTCTCCTTAAATCTGTTTGTAATCCCTTTCTAATACCCATATTTTGCTCATTTAATTGCTATCCCAACTTCCTTCTTGCACATTCTGTATTCTTCTTGGGCCATAGCTGAACTGCTCCCTCAAGACTTGCTGAAAGCATTTCAGTTCTTCTTTATCCAATCCTGAATTGTCCCAGTTATCCGGGGTTCTCTGAACATACTGCCTCTGGATTTGTCTCTTCCCAGCTCCACATTGAATGCTCCCCACTTCTCCAGTGTAGACTTAATTGGAAGAAAATTATCCCAGTCTCCTGTGGCAAAATCCTCAAACAGCACCTTCCAAACACAAGACTACCTCCATCCGGAATGACAAGGGCAGCAGATACCTGGGAGCACCACCATCTCTATAATCACTCATCATCCTGACTTGGAAAATATCACTGTTCCTTCATCGTCACTGGGGAAAAATCCTGGAATTCCCTCCTTAATGGCATTGTGGGTCAACCCACAGCAGGACGACTGCAGTGGTTCAAGAAGGCAGCTCACCACCACCTTCTCAAGGGGCAACTAGAGATGGGTAAGAAATGCTGGCCAGCCAGCGATGCCCACATTCCACAAAACAAACCAAAAAGGAAAAAGATCCTATCTTATGAATCAGACCAAATCCACTCAAACTACACCAAGGTTCCAGGTTTTAGCCTCAACACTAGCCTTATCTTAATTGAAAAGTAACTGTGAGGTGTTGTATTCCAGATGCATATCAGTTGCTCAAGCTACTCGACATTAAGCATAACACACTTTATTATTACACCTTCATTTAAAGGACAGACAAAATAAAAACGATAAGAATTGGCTGAGCAAAACAAAATATATATTAAATATTATTAATTAATATGGTAGTATCCCATAAACACACCCTTAGCAAAGGCAGATTCACTAAAACAGATGGTCTCACATGCAATTCTAACAGCAGGAAGAGAACCCCAGCTTTTAGCTGTCACCATTTAGTGTCACAAAAGTTGAAACTGTCTTTGCTTTTTCCGGTAAAGCTACCTGCTGGGGTCCTCTGAGTATGTCCAACTTACAAATACACGTTGTTTGTCCTACCTTCTTAATACAGTCTCCCAAATGTGGAATAGGATATGAATCAGATTTTGAAACTGCTTTGACATTGCAATCATCCACACAGAGTTGTTGTGTGTGCCATCTGATTTTGCCATAATTACGATGGATGAGCTCCAGTCGCTGTAATTACATTGATTCAGTTATCTTTTCACAAGCATACAAACTATTTTTCATCCTGTGCCAACTTTAAGTGGTTAATTCTGCCAGGCTGTTGCTTAGTTGGAACAGCATTTCCGATATGTAATGTAATCGGTGTGTGTAATCGGTTTTAGACTCCCAGCAATTCCCACTGAGCTCAACATTTGACTGTAATTAATCTTTCAGGTCATTTTAATTTTCCATCAAAACATAACTCAACAATTTAACCCAATTTTTTTTCCAAAAAAATCCTCATTCTTTAATTTAATTTGAGGAATGTCCGCTTCAAAATCCTCAGAACTTGGCTCGTCACTTTGTGTCATAACCAGTGACACATGCTCCTTTTATATCCCTTCCCTCTCAAAATACCTGCTGAGCATATTTACATGATACACCCTGTGAGGTTTCTTTCTGGCTGGCTTTCTTATCATATAATTCATCTCCTTCAATTATCGATTGATTTCATAATGTCCACTAAACCTTGTTTATAAATGCTCATCTGCCACTGGAAGTAAGACGAACACTTGATCTACATGAGTAAAATTGCAAATGTTTGATATCTTGTCTGCTTCTTGTTTTATCATGAGCTGTGCTACTTTTAACTGCTGTCTAGCCAATTCACCTGCTCAAAACTTTCCCTAAAATTTGACATGTTGTCCGATGTGTGGGCTCTGGTCTCTGACTCACCAATTTCTACTTAATTAATTTCAGTGGTCCTCCCACCTCATGCCCCAAAACTAATTGAAATTGACTGGATTTAGTTGATTCATTTGCTGCATCCCAAATTGCAAAAGTTACAAATAGAATTCCTTTATCCCAATCTTCTGCATAGTTTTGACTATAAACCCTCAACATCGTCTTTAAACTTTGATGCTAATATTCTCATGCTCCTTGCATTTTTGGATTTGAATTGCTTAAAACCAAAACTGCCAGTAAATTCCTTGAGCAATTCTGATTCAAAATTTGACTCTTGATCTGCTTGATATCTCTGGAGGCAGTCTATATCAAGTAAATATATTTTTTGTAACTCTTCAACAATCCTTTTAAATATGATACTTCACAAAGGAGTAGCCTCTGTAAATGCAGGAGATGCATCTATTATAGTGAAACAATATTGATTACCACCAATTGTTTGAGATAGGGGCCCATTGTGATCAATTAAGATCTTTGTCAAAAAATAATTCCTCAATTTAGGAAATGAGTGTGAAAGGCGCTGGGTTTATCACTGTCCGAGTTTTTCCCATCACCTGACACGTGTGGCATGTCCCTCAAAATTCAGGCAAATCCATATGTAGTCCAGTCCAATAAAAATGATTTTGTGTTTTGCCTTTAGTTTCCCTTCATCACAAATAACCTCCTGCTGGTAATTCATCTGCAACCAGCAACATCTTCTTCCTATAAACAACACTATTACAGCTTCATGAACTTCTGCCCATTTCTCATCTGCTTCGATGTGTGATGGACTCCATTTTTAGAACCAGAACATTTTTATATCGGCTGCCTATCTATTATCATTATGTTTTCTTCGTGGCTGTGTTTTACGTTATGTTTACTTTCTGTTTGTTTTTTTTATGAAGCTCCTTGTTCTAAATTCTATTGTCAACCTCAGTCGTTTTTACTTTGTCCATGGGATGCACCTCTGGCTAACACCACACTTATGGCACTACAGTTCTGGGTTGGTGTGCCACTGTTAATGTCACAGCAAAGGGTTATGTTATGCTGTGTACGAACCATTGAGTCAGGAATTCAACTCCGAGTTCCACTGTACATATCTCATGACATCAACCCACAGGCTTTTCAAAACACTTTCCTTTCGATTGTTGCAATTTCGCAATCAATTCTCAATTCAAAACACTGAAATGCTCCCAGGAGCCTCACATCAGGTATAATTGTCTCACACACTTAATGTGGAGTAGTGTATCTTACCGAAATGCATGGTGCACCAAAAGGTCTGCTCTTTGCAATCTATTATCCCATCCTTGCAGCTATCGGAGTGCCAGGTACGGTACTGGAATTTGTTGTATGTTTTGAAAGTAATTTTGATTTTAGCTGTTCCAAATAAAAATGAATGTGATCACGAGTCTGTTTTGTGTAACGTTTTCCCTTTCAGCATTAAAAAAGTCTTTCCTGGAAAGTTATTTGCTTCGAACATATTAATGTATCTCCTCAGATCCAATTACTTCATTCAACTGTATCATTGCTTCAGCTCTGTTATCTTTTCTCTCTTGTCATGGAATATTTTATTGACTCATGTATCATGATTTGCCCCTTTTGCAACATTACCTTTAAAATATCATTTCATGCAGTATTTCTACCAGTGGATCATATATCTTCAGTTTGACTTTTCATTTCTTTGAGTCCTTGTTTCAAGCCTTCCCTTCAATTGTTTCCTGGGAGAATGTAAACTTCTCAAATGCAGGTGAAAGTTTCATGAAATAACATTAACTCTGTACCTGCAGGGAGCTTTGGGTGTGGGCCATTTCATGAGCACACAAACTTCAAAAATCTAACACAAAAGGGCCCTGTGACAATATAGTCGTGCCTCTATCACTGTCCCATGGCGATTGGGATTGAGTCCCATCTGTGCCTGAAGTGCAACGTAACTTGCATGAATTGATGGGGGAGAAATAATTGCATGTCCTGTTCGTGTCATGCAATGCAATTCATGATATTCACACAACATGTAAAGGTCTCTGATTTGCAATTATTTTAAACAGTTAGCAATACGTTCTGTGCTGGAATGGAGAGCACTCTGGGATCTTACACCATTCAGTCTCATCCAAATTATGGTAGAACACCATTTCTTCCGAAGACGGTGACTGAGTCAAAAGACCTCAGAGGAATTGTGCCCTACGGTTCCAGGTTGGTCTGACACTCTGATCGTCATTGCAAAGGATCATGTTATATATAGTGTTGGCAACCTTTGTGTCACAAGTTCAAGTCCCTATTCCCCAGTACGTATCTCACAATCTATTCAAACAGGTTGATTTGCAATAATTATGAAGGGAATCGTGTTGAAACTACCATGAAGGAGAGTTCTACATGTATCCACATGTAATGTTTCTCCTGAAATGGAAGCTAAAATGCAATGAATATTAATGTATCATGTTAAACTTCATTGTTTGGATCACAGGAGCATAGCAAATGAAATGTAAAGCAATACAGTGTGAAGAGGCCCATTAAGTCTGCTCCAGCAAAAGCTACTCAAAATCTACACCAACCCCATTTTCAAACCCACAGCCTTGCATGTTATACCATTACATGTGCTGATCCACATCCTTTCTTTGCTGGTTGTGAGGTTCCCCACCTTGGCTATGCTCCCAGGCCGTTCATTCCAGACCTCTCCACCCTCTGGGTGAAAGATAGTTGTCCTCAGAAGCTCCCTAAACCACCTGCCATTTTTCACAGGTTCACGTGCTGGATTCGAGTGGGAAAATATTGAACTTAAACATCAAAATAACTCTTTGTTTGCTGCAGCCAAGGCATAGCTGTATCTCAAAGTTATGATTACTATTTATTTCTCGCTCTAATAATATATGTCTCATATGAAGTTGCAGTATTCAAAGGATTAACATTTCAGTGCTGAAGATAACAATTGATGCAGTGAAATGATGTTATTTTATGGAAAATTATAAACAAAATTGCAGACACAAGGTAACAATGCAAGGGCCACTATATTTGTAAGGTTGATGTTTCTCTGTACCACATAATGCCTGGTTTCCATTCTCAGTCTCTAACTCCATTCCTGGTTCAGTGCCAGCTTGGTGTTGAAAGTGATCTGAGACTGATGGTTTCTGAGTGAACATTGCTGAGGCCAAACTGAAGAAATGTTCTGAATTGTTCCTGCTCTCAATCTTTCCTGAAAGAAAGATCATTGTCGTATCATTCCGATATGCAAGTAAAAGTTATAATTCAATTTGCATGAGTGACTAAGCAAAGACCTGATCCTAGTTCTCCTGAGCAGCTGCAGTAACAATGCTGCTCAAATGGTATGTCTGGATCTCAATGAGGTAAAGGCGAATTTGCCATTGTCTCTCGAGACCAGGAGACTGCACTCTCGTTCAAAAAAAAATATTGCTGGTGTTTGAACTTGAAGGTTTTATAGTTCTATTCACATTGTCTCTCTCACTCTTCCATTTCCAACATTCTCTGGATTATCCATCGTTTTCATATTGCAGCGAATTTGGCAGTGATTCTGATCCTAGCCAAAGGAAGGTGTGGTCTCTCCAGATGTATCACTTACTACCTCGTATCCATGGCAGCAACAGACCTACTAGTCATTATTACAGCTGCGATATTGAACCGTATTGTTGGAATTTACTTCCCTTCCAGCGTCTTCTATGTTACCCCAGTCTGTAGTTTCAATTTTGCTCTATTGGCTGCAAGCAGGGATTGTTCTGTCTGGGTAACTGTCGTATTCACTATTGATCGTTTTGTGGCCATTTCTTGCCGGAAATTGAAGACAAGATATTGCACAGAGAAAGTAGCAGCTGTGGTTATAGGGGCAGTTTGCGGAATGAGCTGTTTCAAAAATACATTCTGGTATTTCATATGTGAGCCTTTATATATAATTGATAATATTCCATGGCATTGCAAAATTAAGGCAATATTTTATACTTCACCTGCATGGGCTGCATTTGATTGGATTGATAGCATTTCAACCCCTTGTCTCCCATTCGTTTTGATCTTACTGCTCAATGCTGTGACGGTCAGACAAATTGTAAAGGCCATTCAAACTCGCAAAAGACTCCGTGTTGGAAAACAGGCGGAAAATCTGAATGACACGGAGGTGAACAATCGGAGAAAGTCCATCATCCTGCTGTTTTGTATCTCGGGCAGTTTCACCCTGTTATGGCTGCTATTTGTCTCAACATTTCTCTACGTCCGAATTAAAAATGTAAGTTATTTCTCGGGTTCCAATTACAATGAGTCCAATTTCATCCTGGAAGAAAGTGGGTATATGCTCCAGATCTTAAGTTCCTGTATAAACCCATTTATTTATGCAGGGACCCAGAGTAAGTTTAGACAGGAGTTAAGGGATGGTCTTAAACTTTCCATCAATTTCATTCTGAAGATGTTTAAATTGTGACATATAATAAATATTTTTATGGAATAAACTTCATCCTGTTCCCTTCCATCTGGTGCTATAAAGAGACTGTACCGTACAGTTAGGCGGGGAGGGGGTGATGGCTGAGTGGTATTATTACTGCACTGTTGACCCAGATACTGTTCTGGGAACTCAGGTTCCAATCCCACCGTGGCAGTTGGGCAGTTAGTGGAATTTGAATTCAATAAATACATGCAATTAGGAATCTAAGGATGACCATGAATCCAATGTTGATTGTCAGAAAAACCCATCTGGTTCACGGATGTACTTCAGGAAAGGAAACTGCCATCCTTACCTGGTCTGGCCTACATGTGACTCCAGATCCATGGCAATGTGGTTGACTCTCTGCTACACTCTGGGCAATTAGGGATGGGCAATAATGCTGCCACGTCAGCGATGCCTAGATCCCATTAATGAATAAAGTGAAAAATACAAGGTGTCCCGATTTAAATATTTCTGACTTAAGCAGACTTGTACTTATGAACACAATCGCATTCACGGCTATAATTTTAAAGACGCAACACTTACTAACTATTCCTTTCCATTGTCCTGCACTAGGTCCTGATTAGCCAACTCCAACCCTGCCTTGTACTGGCAATGTCACAACGAGTAAATCGCCTTGTGGTATTATCACAGTCCCACAGTAACATGGTTGGCTGTTCAATGACCTCTGTGTAATTAGGGATGGCCAATAAATATTAGACAGCAATGCTCACATCCTGTGAGTGGATAAAGGAAAACTAAATCTCTGGGTGGAAATGCAGCAGCTCAGTGAGGGGACGGGGGACAATATTGGTAAATACTGAAGAAATTTGGTTCTGATGAGGAGATGCACCGGGCTTGAAATATTTCCTCTGCATTTCCTTCTCTCTCCACACATGTTACCAGACCCACTGAGTTTCTCTTTTCTTAGTTTCAAATCTCCAGCATTCACATTGCTTTGCTTTTACTCATGGGAAAACGTGTCTCATTAGTATCTCTTTCCAGATGGAAATCCCTCAGGGATATCCAGATGGACATGTATGAGTCTCCTCACTCACTTTAAAGTGTTTGACTCATAACAACATCAGAAATGGCCAAGCAAATGGGCACGCACATACACACACACACACACACACACACACACACACACACACACACACAGACACACAGACACACACACACACACACACGCACACTTACACACACACACACACACAGACAGACACACACAGACACACAGACACACACACAGAGACACACACACATACACACACACACAGACACACACACAGACACACACACACACACAGACACACACACACACACAGACACACAGACACACACACACACACACACACACACACAGACACACACACACACACAGACACACAGACACACACACACACACACACACACACACACACAGACACACACACACACACACACACACACACACACACACACACACACACTATTTTATCTGCACTTCCCCCTGCTGGGCCATGAAATAACCATAATCACAGACAAACAATCTCCCTCTCACCTGCCTGAGCTGTGTGCAGTAATAATCCTCCTGTTTCTACTGTGCCTTTGTGACCTTGTTACCACGTGTGCAGGAAAAATCCTCGGATATACTTCCTGTCACACTGCAGTTTCCTGATTTTCAACTGGCTTTTCAACCACAGGAGGCATCACTCCCACTTGTGATCCAGCTTTATCATTCCTGACCATGAAGTGAATTTTCTGAATCAAGAATTTCCCTCTTACTCCCACCACCTCTTCACTCATTTTCATCAGACTCCCGACCTCACATTATACAAAGGAACAAAACTCTTCTCACCCTGACTTACACATATTCCCTCTTTCTTCTGGCAATGCTCCCTCTGACCTGCATCTCTCCTGACTGTTGACTTGATCCCGTATCTCTTAAAATCTTCATTTCTTTACCCACTCCCTCGTGCCATATGTGAGAGCCTCTCACCCACTGAAGGAAATTCTTCAAAGAGATCTGACACTAATTTCCAAACAATCCCTCACCAGGTTGTTCATTCTTCTGCAGGTTTTTAGCTTCCACTGTTCATTTTGTTTCTACTTCAGCAATATTCCTGGCTTCCCCTGTTTTCCCAAATCCATCTTCCCACTGCCTTTTCTAAACAACTGACGCTGTGACTAACTGTTACTAAAAACTTTGAGTCAACGAAACCTACATAATCGCTCATTCTGCCCATCGGTCTCATGGTTTTATATGCCTCAATCACGTCTCCCTTCAGACTTTCCTACTCTGAAGAAAGCAATCCAAGAAATCTTAACTTTCCTGCTACTCTGATGCTGCCTGGACTGACGTGTTCCTCGAGCTCCAACAGTGACTTGTCAGTGACCCCAACATCTCCAAGACTGTCTATTCTCTTCCTCAAGCTCAATTTGATCAGGGAGGCAGTTCTTTCAGTTGTGAGGTTTAACAAGCTGCAAAACAGGGGATTCTGTGACTCACCAGGTGGAGATTGAATACAAATTTCGGTGGAACCTTCCTTCCAACAGTGAAAATAATCGGCTTCAAAAGACCTATTACTTTCCCAAAAGCTGTGGCCGCGAATCAAGTGGGAAAACTTGCCCCCCTCGAGTATCTGATGGTAAAAGATACTTGTGAATCTACGGCGGCCAC
This sequence comes from Stegostoma tigrinum, assembly GCF_030684315.1. NCBI lineage: Eukaryota > Metazoa > Chordata > Chondrichthyes > Orectolobiformes > Stegostomatidae > Stegostoma > Stegostoma tigrinum. The sequence goes on from NC_081398.1 coordinate 13,157,820, forward strand.
ACACACAGGACCGGCTTTCCATTCGGTCCAGAGGCAGATTAAACTGCTGAGTCCCCAGTGAAGCATTTGGATCGTCCTGTGCTTCCTGATCTGGCAGAAGTTTGACAAGTTCTGATGTGCCAATGCTCAAAGGCCTGCTTTAGAGGCAGATTTCACTGTCGTGCCTTAAATTAAACAACTGGCAGAGATACAGAAGGTAGAGGCCCCACTGAGTTGAACTCAGATCGCTGGATTCAGAGTCCAGAGTGCTAACCATTACACCATGGGACCAGCCTCACAGGGGGGTTGCACATGAGACAGAGGGAGAGGAAAAGATGGAACGGGATTGAGAAATGGCTGCGATAGTTTCATCCTCAATCCTGATTCTGGCGTGGAGATAACAGGGGTGTGACACTGCTCCCTGCTCACTGACAGACACAACTGCACACACGGAGGTGAAATCAGGGATTCATCAGACAGCTTTGGTCAAAATCAACATGAAAGTGACACGACCAGTTGAAGGGAGAGAGACATGACGGTGGGAAATGGGAAACACACAAGACCTAAAGTTGCAGCAGCTTTGAAGAAGCTCAATGAAGTTTAAATAAAAACCCTGACAGAGTCGACAAACTATGACAATGGAGTTGATGGATGGAAACTACGTGGGGCAGTTCATTGACAAATCTGGAGAAATAGAAAGGGTCAGTTTCATTTGAAAGGTGTGAGAACTTGGCGCACAGTTTACAACAAGGTAAGTTCTCTATGCTCACCAAAGTACAGGGCACCGGTAAACTACGCTCAGAAGATGAGTTTGACTCACGCTACTAAAGAACACGGAACAATAAGGCAGCACCAAAGGCATTTAGCACATCGCTGCTGTATCAGAATAACTGGAATCACAAAACTAAAGAGACAGCGTAAAATGCGATTGAAATCCAGCTGAAGCGGAGGAGACAGACAAAGACAGTTCCAGGGCTTTCAATGCAAACCTCAGTGGGGTTTGTGAAGCTAAACGAGAGCTTGCCAATGAAAATTTGATCAGGGAGGCAATTCTTTCAGTTGTGAGTTTTAACAAACTGCAAAACAGGGGTTCCGTGACTCACCAGGTGGAGACTGAATATAAATATTGGTGGAACTTTCCTTCTGCCAGCGAAAATTATCAGCTTCAAGCTGTACCCGTTGTGGCCTCCTCGACATCGGGGAAACCAAGGGGAGGCTTGGGGACCGCTTTACAGAACACCTCCGCTCGGTTCGCAATAAAAAACTGCACCTCCCAGTCACGAGCCATTTCAACTCCCCCTCCCATTCCTTAGACGACATGTCCATCCTAGGCCTCCTGCAGTGCCACAATGATGCCACCCTAAGTTTGCAGGAACAGCAACTCATATTCCGCTTGGGAACCCTGCAGCCCAATGGTATCAATGTGGATTTCACCAGCTTCAAAATCTCCCCTTCCCCCACTGCATCCCTAAACCAGCCCAGTTCATCCCCGCCTCCCTAACCTGTTCTGCCTCTCACCTATCCCCTCCTCCCACCTCAAGCTGGACCTCCACCCCCTAGCTCCCAAACTCATCCCACCCCCTTGACCTGTCCGTCCTCCCTGGACTGACCTATCCCCTCCCTAACTCCCCACCTATACTCACCTCTACAAACTCCATCCCCGCCCCTTTAACTTGTCTGTCTCCTCTCCACCTGTCTTCTCCTCTATCCACCTTCAATCCACCTCCCCCTCTCTCCTTATTTATTTCAGAGCCCTATCCCCATCCTCCTTATCTGATGAAGGGGCTAGGCCCGAAACACCAGCTTTTGCGCTCCTAAGATGCTGCTTGGCCTGTTGTGTTCATCCAGCTTCACACTTTGTTATCTCGGATTCTCCAGCATCTGCAGTTCCAATTATCTCAGCTTCAAAAGACCCATGGCTTTCTCAAAAGCTCCGGCTGGGACTGACGTGGGCAAACTTCCAACCCACGAGTTTCTGATGGTAAAAGGTACTTGTGAATCTCCGGTGGCCAGATACACAGCACTGGCTTTCCACTTGGTCCGGAGGCAGATTAAACTGCCGAGTCCCCAGTGCAGCATTTGGATCATACTGTGCTTCCTGCTCTGGCAGAAAGTTGGTGAACTCTGACATGTCAGTGCAAAAAGGTCTGGGTCAAAGGCAGATTTCATTGTCGTGCACCAAATTAAACAACTGGCAGGGACACGGAAATTCAAGGACCCACTGAGCTTTGAAATCAGATCGCTGGATTCAAAGTCCAGAGTGCGAACGATTACACCATGGGACCAGCTTCACAGAGAAGTTGCACATGAGGCAAAAGGAGAGGAAAGGATGAAAAGGGATTGAGAAATGGCTGCGATAGCTTCGCCCTCAATCCTGATGGAGGTAACAATGGTGTAACACTGCTCCCTGCTCACTGACAGACACAACTGCACTCACAGATGTGAAATCAGGGATTCATCAGGCAGCTTTGATCAAAATCAATATGAAAGTGACACGACAAGTTCAAGGTAGAGAGACAGGACGGTGGGAAATGGGAAACACACAAGACCTAAAGTGGCAGCTGCTTTGAAGAAGCTCAATGTACTTTAAAGTAAACCCTGACAGAGTCGACACACTCCGACAATGGAGTTGATGAATGGAAACTATGTGGGGCAGTTCATTGACAAATCTGGGGAAATACAAAGGGTCAGTTTTATTTGAAATGTATGCAAAACTGGCGAGTTGTACAGAGTGTTGGTCAGGCCACAGCTGGAGTATTGTGTGCAGTTCAGGTCACCTCACGACAGGAAGGATGTGATTGCATTGGAGGGAGTACAGAGGAGGGTAACCAGGAAGTTGCCTGGGATGGAGAAACTGATCTATAAGGAAAGCATAGATAGGCTTGGTTCCAAGGAACGGTCACTGGACCCAAAGCGTCAATTCTGATTTCAATTCACCGATGCTGCCAAACCTGATGAGCTTTTCCAGCAATTTCTGTTTTTGTTCCTGACTCACAACATTCACAGTTTTGATGGTTTTCAAAATCTATGCCCTCTCATTCTGTACTCCCCCAGCCCTTGGGAAAAGGCCTTGGCTATTCACCCTACCCAGGCCTTTCATGGTTTTATAAACCTCTATAAGTGCACCCCTCAGCCTCCAACGCCCTAGGGAAAAAAAGCTTTAGCCTATTCACCCTCTCCCGATAACTCAAACACTCCAACCCCAGTAACATCTCAGTCAATCTTTTCTGCACTCTCTAAAGTTTAGCTACATCCTCCCTATGGAAGGGTGACCAGAATTGTGCACAGTATTCTAAACATGCCCTCACCAATGCCCTGTACAGCCAGAATGTGAGATTCCAACTCCTTCACTCAATGTTCTGACCAATGAAGGCAACCATGCCAAATGCCTTCTTCTCCAACTTGTTCACCTGAAAGTCCACATTCAAAGGAAATATACAACTAAACCCTACTATACTAGGTCCTTTTGTTTAGCAATACTCCCCAGGGCCCTACCATTAACTGTGGAAGTCCCTGCCCTGGATTGCCTTACCAAAATGCGGCACCTCACATTTATCTAAATTAATCTCAGTCTGCCTTCCTGCTGACAGGTCCTTGGCCAATTGGCCCATCTCATCAAGGTCCTGCTCTACTCTGAAATAATCCTCTTCTTCACTGTCCACTACACCTCCTATTTGGGTGTCAACTGCAAACTTAGTAACCATGCCTCGTATATTCACATCCAAATCATTTATAGAAATGGCAAAAAACGGAGGAACAGGTAAAAATCCCTGCAGCGTACTGCTTGTCACAGGTCTCCAATCTGTGAAGCAACCTGCCACCACCACTCTCTGTGCCCCATCTTGAAGCCACTTTTGTATCCAATTGGTTACCTCTCCCTGAATCCCATATGCTCTAACCTTGTGAACTATCTACCATGTGGAACCTTGTGAACACTCTGCTGTGGTCCTTATAGACAACGTTCATCATTCTACCTTCACCCATTTTCTTTGTCAACTCTTCAAAAAGTTCACTCGAGTTGGTGGGATACGATTTCCCTGCAGAAAGCCATGTTGACTCTCCCCAGACAGTCCCAGCCTTTCCAAATGCATATGAATCCTATCCCTCACAATCCCCTCTGACCACTTCCCTGCCATTGATGTAAGCCTGACTGGTCTCAGTGTCCCCTGGCTTTTCCTTACAGCACTTCTTAAACGATGGCACCACATTCACCAACTTCCAATCTTGCGGCAACTCGTGTGTAGCTTTCGATGATATAAATATCTCACCGGGGGACCAGCAACCTCTTCCCTCGCATCCCACACAAAATTCTGGGAAACACCTGATCAGGCCCTGGAGAGTTATCCACACCTCACAGCCCGCAAGCTCAATTCCCCATCCAATGAAAGCAAATATACCGAATGCCGACGTTACAATCCTATCCACTTGGGTCGCAACTTTGAGGGATCTAAGGATGTGGACCCCAAACCTCTCTGTCCCTCCACACTGCTGAGAATCCTGCCATTAACCCTATGTTCTGTATTTAAATTCGACCTTCCAAACAAATCACATCACACTTTTCTCGCTTGAATTCCATCTGCCACTTCTTTGCCCAGCTCTGCATCCTGTCAATGCTCCATTGCAACCGACAACAGCCCTCCACTCTGTCTACAATTCCACCAACCTTCGCATCATCGGCAAATTTACTAATCCACCCTCCCACTTCCTCATCCAAGTCATTTATAAAGATCACAATCTGCTCCCATTTGTCAGCATTTGGCCCATATTCCTCTAAATCCTTCCTGTTCATGTGCACATCCAAGATGCCTTTTAAATATTGTAATTGTACCAGCCTCCACCACTTCCTCTGGCAGCTCATTCCATACACACACCACCCTTTGTGTGAAAATCTTACACATTATGTCCCTTTTAAATCTTTCTCTCTCACCTTTAACCTATGCCCTCCAGCTTTGGACTCCCCCACCTCAGGGAAAAGATCTTGTCTATTTACCTTATCCATGCCCCTCACGATTTTATGAACCTCTATAAGGTCCCCACCACCCACCCCCAGCCTCTGGTGCTCCAGGAAAAACAGCCCCAGCCTATTCACCCTCTCCCTGTAGCTCCAACCCTCCGATTCTGGCAAACAACCTTGTGAATCTTTTCAAAACCCTTTCAGGTTTCACAACATCCTTCCTAGAGCAGGGAGAACTGAATTGCACGCAGTCGAACAAAGAAAATTACAGGACAGGAACAGGCCCTTTGACCTTCCAGGCCTGCACTGACATGCTGTAACATGACATCCGAACTCCCATACTCAATGCTCTGACCAATAATGGCGAGCATACCGAATACCTTTTTCACTATCCTGTCCACCTGGGACTCCACTTTCAAAGAACTACAAACCTGCACTTCAAGGTCTCTTTGTTCAGCAACACTTCCCAGGATATTACCATGAAATGTCTATGTTTTGCCCTGATTTGCCTTTCAAAAATGTAAATCTCACCCATCTCCTGTGATTGCACATGTGGACAGCCACATTGATTGTGTAAGGGGCCCTATTCGCTCCCTTGGTGCCCCATTACCCTGTATGCACTTATAGTCTGTCTATGGATTCAGGTCTGGCAACATCTGCGGAGAGAGAAACAGAGTTCACATGTCAAGTCCAGTGATACTGTTTCAGAGATTCACTCACTGCAAAAGAAATGCATGGCATTTAGAGCAGGGGGAGCCGGAGTGCTAAAGTAAGGAAGTTGAGCTCCAATTGAATTGAGACCCCATCAATTAGCAAGGAGAGGAGCCATGCTGTGAATGCTTGTTGCGCTAAAGCATGGGATGAAACAATTGTTCAATTTTCTGTCTGCAAGAACAGGTAGGAATCCTGCAATGAGTAACTCATCTCCTGACTCCCCAAAGCCTGCCGACCATCTGATGAAGGCTTTTGGCCTGAAAATTGAATTTCCAGCACCTTGGATGCTGTCTGACCTGCTGTGCTTTTCCAGCCTCACACCTACAAACTCTGGCTCCCAGTGTCTGCGGTCCTCACTATCTCCATTATCTACGCTCAGCCCATTGAGCCCATGTTCTTTTCTGGAGACTTTGTGCTGGGTTTGATACAACTGATTTGGCTTGGTGTGACATGTCAGAGGGCAGGTAAAGGCATAACATTGCTGTGGGATTAACAGGACCTAACATCCAAAACAGGATGGGGCAGCATTCTTTCCCTGAAAGGAATCAGATGGTCTTATTTCTAAGAAAAGAGTTGACAACAGACTAACATTTGATTGTAAAATCAATGCTTGTTTTCAAATGTTCACAATTAAAACACATTTGAACCCATCTGCTCAGAATATTACTGGCAGCCATCGAGGGACATGAACAATAGGGAACCACCAACTTGTTAAGAGCACTGCTTCTTCACTCATAGTTGTTTAAACCTATAAAATATAGAAGCAGAAGTAGGCCATTCAGCCCATCAAGTTTGCTCTGCCATTCAGTGAGATCATGGCTGATCCAATAGTCCTCAGCTCCATTTTCCTGCTTTTTGCTCATTCCCCATTTCCTTACTGATTAAAAATCTGTCTTATCTCATTCTTGAACATACTTAATGATCCAGCCTTGACAGCTCTTTGCAGTAAAGAATTCTACAGATTCACAATCTTCGGGAGAAGAAATTCCTCCTCATCTCTGTCTTAAAGGTGCAACACATTTCTCTGAGATGGGCGTCCCCTGATCTAAGATTTTCCCTCCAGGGGAAACAACATTCCACATCAACCCCGTCAAATCCTCTGGGAATGTTGTTTATTTCGATAAGGTCACTTTTTATTCTCGAAACTCAAATAAGTACAGACCCAACCTGCTCAATCACTCCTCATGAGGCCTCCTGGGCAGGCATTGGCCCAGTGGTATTATCGCTACGCTGTGCTATTAATCCAGAAACCAAGGTGATGTTCTGGGGACACAAGTTCAAGTCCCACCACTGCAGATGGTAGCATTTGAATTCAAAAAAATAAATGTCAAGAATTAAGAATCTACTGACCACAATGAAATCATTGCCAATCATCAAGAAAATCCCATCTGGTTCACTAATGTCTTCAGGGAGGAAATCTGCCACCTCAGCTGGTCTGGCCTACATGTGACTCCAGACCACAGCAACGCCATTGACACTCAACTACACTCTGAAATGGCCAAGCATGCCCTGCAGGTGCACCAATTGAGGAGGAGCAGAGGGAACTTCGGGTTCATGACCACAGTTCCGCGAAAGCTCCCACCAGGTGGATTGAATTATTAAGAATATGTGTGGTGTGTTAGCTTTCATTAATAGAGGGATTGAGTTCAAGAGCTGTAAAGTTATGCCCCAGCTATACAAAACCCTGGTTCAGCCACATCTGGAGTATTGTGTTCAGTTCTGGTCACCTCATCACAGGAAAGATGTGAAAGTGTTGGGAAAGGGGCAGAGGCGATTTACCCGGATGTTGCCTGGAACAGAGCAAAGGTCTTATGAGGAAAGGTTGCAAGAACTAGGGCTTTTCTCTTTAGAATGACGAAGGATGAGAGTGACTTGATAGAGGTGTACAAAATGATCAGAGATATAGGTAGAGTAGACAGCCAGAGACTTTTTCCAATGTTGGAGGCAACTATTATGAGGGGGCATAGGTTTAAAGTGAGTAGAGTTAGATATCGGGGAGATATCAGAGGTAGGTTCTTTACTCAGGAGGGACATAGAATGCATTGCTGGAGAGGGTAGTGGAGTCGGCCCCATTAGGGGCATTTAAGCGCCAATTAGACAGGCATATGGATGATATTTTAAGGTAGCGGTAGGGGTTAGATAGACCTTAGGTTTAGGGTAAAGGCTTGGCACAACATCATGGGCCAAAGGGCCTGAACTGTGGTGTACTGTTTTATGTTACATGTTCTATGTTCTATGCTCTATATTCTAGGTTCTATGTTGTATGAAATAAAACTGGATGGATCAGCTGGCATCAACCTAGGGACCAGAAAAGACAATGACAGAAACAGCCCTGATGACCATGCAAAGTCCTCCTCACCAACATCTGGGGGTTAGTGCCAACATTGGGAGGGCTGTCTCACAGACTAGTCAAGCAACAGCCTGACACAGTCATACTCGCAGAATCATACCTTACAGACAATGTCCCAGACACCACCATCACCATCCCTAGATAAGTCCTGTCCCAACGGCAGGACAAACCCACCAGAGGGGGTGGCACAGTGGTATCCAGTCAGGAGGGTGTTGCTTGAGAAGTCCTCAATATTGACAGGTTCTGCCAGGGCCACTCAGCTCCTGGCCTCATTACAGCCTTGGTTCAAACATGGACAAAAGAGCTGAATTCCAGAGGGTGAGGTGGGAGTGACAGCCCTTGATATCAAGGCTGCATTTGACAGAGTGTGGCATCAAGGAACCCGAGCAAAACTATTACTAATGGGTATCAGAAGGCAAACCCTCCGGTGGGTGGAGTCATACCTGACACATAAGAAGACGGCCGTGGTTGTGGGAAGTTAATCATCTCAGCTCCAGGACATCTCTGCAGGAGTTCCTCAGAGTGGTGTCCAAGGCCAAATCAATTGTGAGGGAAAACCCATCTGGTTCACTAATGCCCTTTTGGGAAGGAAAATGCCATCCTTGCCTGGTCTGGCCTTCGTGTGACTCAAGACCCTGACCAAGCACAGCTGCTTCTTTCTAGACCAGGCTGAGCAGAAACACAGGGCAAATGCAACAATGGCTGGTTAGTCAACCCTAAAACATTGCCAAAAATGTAACAAATGTCACATTGATAAACTTAGCAAAGTGAGAGGAGGCAGTAAGGGTTTACTTGATGCATTGGCTAACCCAGGTGCACATTTCTTTCACTGGCCACTCCCATCCCATGTCATCAAGTTAAATACCACTTTTTCCTAGCTATTATCAGTTCTGAAGAAAGCTCATAGAGCATAGAACTGCACAGGGCAAGAATGGACCCTTCAGCACATGATGTTGGGCTGAACATGATGCCAAATTAACCTGATCCCTTCTTCCTGCCCTTGTTCCATATCCCTCCATTCCTCGCATATTCATATGTTAATCTAAAAATCCCTCAAATGCCCCCATCTTATCTGTCTCTGCCACTTGGTAGTGCGTTCCAGACTCCTACCACTCTCTGTGCCCCTCACATCTCCTTTGAACATGCCCACTTACACCTTCAATGCATGCCCCACACATTGAACATTTCAAATCTTGGATAAAGGTTCTGAACATCAACCCTATCTATGCATCACATAATTTTATCGACTACTATCAAGTCTCCCCTCAGCTTCTGCTGCTCCAGAGGAAACAACTTGAGTTTTTCTAACCTTTCCTTATAGCTCTTATCCTCGATTCCAGGCACCATCCTGGTAAATCTCTTCTGCACCCAAAAAGTTCTCTTTGTTTTCTTTCCACAGATGCTGCCAGGCCTGCTGAATTCCTCTGGCAATTTCTGTTTTTGTTTGAGACTTCCAGCATCCACATTTTTTTCTTTTATTTTACCGTCAAAATACCATAATCTGATCAGATTGTCGAGTTGCTCTTGCACTCGTGAGATGACCAGTGGTACTTTAACCTCAAGACCACCACACTTCAGGCAAGGGGAAAGGTTGTGAATGAGGGTTCTTTGTGCTCCCCTGAGCTGGGACAGGAACTGAACCCATGCTGTTGGTACCACACTGATTCCCAACCCAACTGTCTGGCCAGCTGAGCTGAACTGACACCTTATTTTGGCATGGACTGAATGTGGTTGCATCCTCAAAGTGACATTTTAGCTCGTTTATAACCACCTTTCCTTCAGGGTGACAAAGTGAGATCTAAAATAGTTTGTTAGTGGTTTCAAAAGGAAAGAGTGAATCTTGTCTGGGACCCAGCATTCATTACCAACACTGGGAGACTGACTTTCAACTTCAGATTCCTCTAATTGGAGCATACATTGTGCCATTGTTCTTGGCCCTTAGCATTCTCTTCTCAGAACAATATAGAAATATCTTCAGCACATCAATATTTTAAATCAAAAGGCATGGAGCCGTCTATTTAAAATGTAATATGCTGTGGGGAAAGATATAATAACGTGTTCGAGTCATCAAATGTTGGTCACAAATGCAGTACCATGTAAAAGAAAAAGACACTAAGTTATGAATTCAAACTTTCTTTGATGAAGTTAAGATCACTTATTGAAACTGAATGTGGTAATTGATCAAACCAGGGCATCATGCTCCATTAAATAAATTGGCAATGCAGGCTTCCTTGCAAGTCTTTTAGACTTTCATACTACTGACACGAGGTTCAATCTATTACAGGGTTGAGACACAACTTTGCTCATTTCCCTTGGTATGAGTTAAAAGGTTTTGTGTCATAAATAGGAGCTTGAAAAACAGCAGAGCGAGAAAGAAAGGTATTTCTGTTGTAATGTACTATGAAGGTGCTTGTTTTTCATATTGATTGGAGGTTTTAATTTTTGAAGGTGTGGAAAATGAGTTTGTTTCAGGTGTTGTTGAAATATCTTGAGTAGGTTCTTTAAAATGGCCATTGGAAGTTCTTTGTGAACATCTTAATGTTCATTAAGTTACAAGGCTTCCTGTAAAGCCCATGGCTGGTGATAACTGCTTGCTTTATTGCAAACTACTTCTAGCGCTGTTTTAAGTTGTGGCTGGTGTGAATTGTTTCATCAGCTTCAGTTGGTGGAAAGTCTGCTCAGAACAAGCTGCCTAACTGGGCTGTCCTTTTTCTGAAATAGCAACTATATACTTGAGTTCAAAGTAAGATCTAATAGTCCTTTTGGAACAGTGATTAAAAAGAACAACTTGAGGTGTATTTTCTGAAAAAGCTGTGTCTGTAAAGACTACAGAGTAACTTGGCCACGTGGTCCTGAACATTAGACTTTGCGCCATTCTCAGCTTAGCCTTTTTTTTCTCCCTTAGGAATAACCTATTTCCCAAGGTGGTACTGATTTTTTATTTCAGAATTTTAATTTCAGTGGAGATGTTTTTCGGAAATAGTATGAACTGCAGATGCTGGAGAATCTGAGATAATGAAGTGTACAGTTGGATGAACACAGCAGGCCAAGTAGCATCAGAGGAGCAGGAAAGCAGAAATGAAGGGTCTCGGCCCGGATACGTTTTTCAACTACCTTTCCCTCAGAGGGAATGTGTGCGTATTATGTAGATATTTATGGGGATCATCATTTATAATGCTGTATTGCAGAGTACATAGGCATTTTAATCAACCTGTTAAAACATACGTCTGGAGCATGTCGGCCTTCAGCTCTTCTGGCTGTGAGGTAGGGACGCTACCACAGTCCTCCACTGACCAATATTACATTGATATATAGAACAATTACAGTGCAGAAAGAGGCCATTTGGCCCACATTGACCCTCAAAAAACCTTCACAGGCCCACACCCCATGCTGTAACCCTGCATTTGCTGTGACTAATTGGCTGACCCAGCACATCTTTTGATGCTCAAGAGCAATCCAGCACGGCCAATCCACCCAAACGTGCACATCTTTGGACTGTGGGACCACATCACCCAGTGGAAACCAACTCAGACATGAATAAAACACACAAACTCTGACTTGCCCAAGAGAGATGCCCAAAGCTGGATTCGAACCCAGGCACCTACTGGAGTGGAACTGCAGTGCCAACCACCGAGCCCCTCTGCCACCCAGGGGTCAACACCACTTGCTTTGTTAGTCAACCTGCCAAAGTGTGGGGTGACCGAAAGACTGGCGCCTGATCAATTTCGCAGAAACATATAATCACTACGTTGTTGAAGCAGGACAATCAGCCCAACCAGTCCACACCAACTCTCTGGAGAGCATCTCACCCAGACCCAGCACCCCAACCTCCAACCACATTTCCCATGGCTAATCTCCCCAGCCTGCACATCCCTGGGCACTATGAGCAATTTAGCGCAGCCACTCCACCATAAACTGCACATCTGTTGGTGAACAAACACTCACAAACTTCAAATTTGTTCAATCAAAACCAATCTTTAATTGACAAATTGCAAGTGACTCACACCCGTTCTAACGTACGATGATCTGTTATGCAAAACTACGCAGCATTCATCTTCCTCGGTAGCATGAGTGAGCCAAGTCTAAGTTACATTTGACACAAGCTGACAGGGGCTGATTCCTAGTGTTGTGGTCTTCAGTGCTTCAAAATCAGTATTCTTCTTCATTCCTCTGAGGATGATTGTTCCTGGGTTTCTAGCCCAGTGTTCAGTCCATCAGTATATTTATTTCTCAGGGAGGTGTGGGACACAGTGGCTGAGTGGGTAACCCTGCTGCCTCCCAGCCTGAGGGACCTGGATTTGTTTCTAGCCTCAGGTGACAGTCAGCGTGGGGTTGGGAAAAGTTCTCTCCGTGTCTGCGTGGGTTTCCTCCCACAGTCCAAAGGTATGTGGATTAGCCATGGGAAATGCAGGGTTACTGGGATAGGGAGAGGGGTTGGGTCTGTTTGGGACGTTCTTTGAAGGGTTGGCGTAGACCTGATGGGCAGAAAGGCCGACTCCCACACTGTAGGGATTCTATGGCAGTTAACCTGCTTGTAGAAAATTGCCAAATTCTTTCACTTCAGCAGTAAAAAAAGTTAATACTCCAGTTGGTGAGGCTATCTCCTGCTGTCTATCTGTTCAGACAAGATCCCGTTGCTTCAGTTAATTAAGCTATCTTCTGCCGTTGAGCCAGTAGCTTGCTCAGCCCAGATTTTGTGAGAACCACTTGGCTCCTCAGAGCTCCCCACATTTACCAGCATGCGATAGAATCATGAGAGGAGTAGATAAGGTGAGTAGCCAAGGTCTTCTCTACAGTGGAGGGGAGACAAAACTGAGAGGACATCAGTTTAAGGTGGGAGGGGAAATGTTTAAAAGGGACCTGAGGGGCAATATTTTCCACACAGTGGTTGGCACGTGTGTGGTATGAGCTGGCAGAGGAGGCTGGTACAATGGCAACTCTTAAAAGGCATCTGCATGGGAACATGAATACGAAGGATATGGGCCGAATGCTGGCAAATGGGAGTCATTCAGATGAGGAATCCTGTTTGACATGGACGTGTTGTGTTGAAGGGTCTGTTTCTGTGCTGTGTGACTCGAGACCAGAAATCCGTGCTGAGACCACACCAGGCTGAGAGCCCATGACACTGGGCCACTGAGAGACCACTATGTTCGACTGAGAGACCATAACACTGGGTCACTGACAGACCATTATGCTAAACTAAGAGATCACCATAGCAGCTCACTGAGAGACCACCAGGCCAAGCTGAGAGACCGAGGTGGTCACTGAGAGACTGTTACGCTCGAACATGCCAGGCCGAGAGACAGCCAGTGCAGACCAAAGTGTAAATATGTAGGTAATGTGTTGGGGTCCTATGGGTCTACCCCTTCCAGCTGAGCCAGCAATTTACCTGCAGTTCACTCAACTGGAGAAAATGTTCCCTCTTCGGTCTTAAAATGTGTTTAAAACAATGAGACATAAATATAATGCCCATGTTAAGAAATCCAACGTGCAACTTTGGAGAAACTTTAAAATCCACAGATTTTGCATCAAAAATTGAATATTTTAACTCATTTTTTTGAGTAAAATATAATGGGGAAGCACAGTGCCGAAGGAAGTTTATTTTCAGTTCAAACGAGTAGAGGCAACTTTATTCTATTTCAACCCCTTGTCCCTGTCCCAGGGAAGTTTCATGGGAGCATAGTTGAGGTAAACCGTTGAATCCATGCAGTGTGGAAGCAGGCCCTTCAGCCCAACAACTCCACTGCCCACAGAGGATCCCACCCAGACACATTGCCCAATAACCCACCAAATCTATCCAACCTTGAGCACTATGGGTAATTTAGCTTGGCCAATCACCCATGTCAGCACGTTTTTGGACTGTGGGAGGAAACCAGAACACCCAGTGGGAACCCACACAGACATGGGGAGAATGTTCAAACTCCACATGGATAGCCACCCGAGGGTGGAATTGACTCTGCGTTCCTAGTACTGTGAGGCAGCAGTGCTAACCACTGAGCCACTGTGCTGTCCCATGTCGATTTTATTTTAAAAGAGTAGGAGGAACGTTATTTTGAGTTCCAAAGCATCATGGGGCCTTTGAATTCCAAAGAGTTATGAATCTTTACTTCACTGAAAGTGTAGAGTAAGCTTTACTCTGTGTTTATCTCAGTGCTGTCACTCTCCTCAGAGTGTCTGATGAGGACGAAGTTGAGTGGATTTGGCTTTTCCGTTTCCTTCATCGTCTAATAGAAATGGGGGAAGCTTGTGCCAAGCAGAAATATTGCTGATGTTAAATTGCTGGCAACACCCAATAGATCTGACAGCAGCTACAGAGAGAGAACAGCAGTAATTGATTCAAGTCTCGTGTGGCAGTTCTTTAGGAGTTAAAGGCGTTGGATTTTTTTTTGGCAGATGGGAAAGAGGTGAACAGGTGGTATGGAAGTGTGTACAACTCATAAACAAAGCTTTTCACTGTATTTCAGGGCATGTGACAACAAATGATATGACAGTAATATAACAATAAATAATAAACAATCAAGCAATCAAATAAATAAATCGATCACTTGTTGTGAAAGACAAAGGGGTTGAAAAATGGTGATGGAAGAGAAATTGAGATGTTTAATGGATGTGAGGTGTGAGAGGGTGAAAAACAGATCCTGCCTGCTCACAACAGTGTTAACTGGGCAAGGCTGTGAGGGGACAGACAAGAAAAATGGGGAACCCACATCATGCGGTCTGACTCTGAAGTTGTGGGATTCAATGTTGAGCCCTCCAGGCTGTAACGTGTCTACGTAGAAAATAAGTTTTTATTGCTCAAGTTTGCGTTGTGCCACGTTGGAACATTGCAATGGGCCCAGGACAGAAACAGTGAGAGAATAAAATGTAATGTTATGTTATGGGATGTCCCTGCTCTTGAGATAAACATTAAACTCTATACTTTTACTCAGAGTATTGCAAAGCTGACCCCTACCTCACTGTTGACGTGATGTTAAATACAGCTCTCTCTCACTGACAGAGTTAAGGTAGACCAAGGCCCCATCATTTCTTTCATAATCACTGACTGGGTCATTTTGATATTTCTTATGACCAATCCTGGCCATTCTACGTTAGAAAATATTCTTGACCTTGTGAATTTTGTCAGGACATTAATTAAAGCATTTCCTGAAGATGAGCAATGTCAGTTGGAGCAGGGAAAGATGTCCTTGATTTTCTGTTCGATGAGGCTAAGAGAGGCTTTAATGAGAAATACAGGCTCAAGTTCCCACAGGTCAGAGATATCAAGAAGCAGAGATCAAAATTTAAAGCCATTGCCAGCAAAGCCTACAGACTAGATGTAGAAATTTGTGCATAACAGAGAGAGAGAGAGTGTGTGTGTGTGTGTGTGTGTGTGTGTGTGTGTGTGTGTGTGTGTGTGTCACACATCATGAAAACAGGTCCTTCAGCCCACCATGTCCATGTTGACCAACAAACACCAAACCTCACTCATCCTTTTTACCTGTATTTCGTCCACAGCCTGTGATGTCCAGTCAATTTAATTGCTCATCCCAATGTCTATTACATGCTGTGAGAGTACCTATCTCAGCACCCACTCTGTGTATCTAACATCCTCTGGGAGAAATAGTTTTTTTTTCTCAGATCTCCTCTCAGCCACTTGCTCCTCACCTTAAACCCATACCCTCTTATCTGCCTTGGGGAAGAGCTTTTCATGATCTACACAATCTATGCCTTTGTGCAACTTTGTATCACCCACTCAGATCCCATATCAGCCACCCCTGCTCTGGGGAAAACAAAGCCGGCACATCCATTCCCTCCTCATAACTGAGAGTTTTCATTCCAGGCAACATCCTCGTGAATCTCCTCTGCAACCTCTCCAGTGCTATCATGTCCTTTCCAATCATTTGGCAAACAGAATTATACACAGTATTCCATCTGTGGCCCAAGAAATGTTTTATGAAGTTGTAACAAGACCTCGCTGCTCCTGTATTCTCTTTCCAAGACAACGAAGACTAACATCCCCATATGCCTACTTCACCATCCTGTCTACCTGTGCTAGTAGATTCTGGGATGTCTGGACATGTCCCCCAATGTCCCTTTGTTCCTCAGTACTCTATAGAATCTGCGATTTATTTGGCCCTTCCAGCCTGCTCCACCATTCCATAGAACCATGGCTGATCCAACATTCCTCACATCCACTTTCCTGCCTTTCCCCCAAAACCCTTGATTCCCCGACTAATCAAGGATCTATCTCTGACGAAGATGGACTCAAAACATTACATTGCTCTCAGTCGATGTAATTTCCAGCAATTTCTTGTTTTTCAGTGCAGATTGAAGCTCTGATAAGGTTCTATATATCTCAGTCTTAAATATACACACGGACTCTGCTCCTCGATGGCAAGCTATTCATCCATAAAACAAATCTTAATTTCTCATTTATTACCTCAGCTCGGTATGAATTACCTACATTTGCACTTTCGGCCCATTGCCATCCCTCCAACAGCTACAACATTTTTCTATCTACCAGGTATGATTTGTAACCAGCGGAGAGCTTTCTCCCTGATTCCCTTTCACTCCAAGTTTGCTGGGGCTCCTTGAAACCAGACCTGGTCAAATATGGCCTTGACGTTAAAGCTGGTCACGGCTAGAATTCACATAACCTTGATATTACCGTCAATCAGTCTTTCCCAACTCGTAAGTTATTTTTCACTAAATGCTCTCTGTCTGTCCTATACTGAATTGGGCCACCATGCAGAGTGACTGCAGTGTGTAAAATCCAACAGACACACTGCAGTAACTAATTGAAGCTGTTTCAACAAAAAATCTTAGTTCTGAAAAAATGTTATACCAGGTTCGAAACATTAACTCTCTGTCCAGATGCTGTCAGACCTGCTGAATTTCTCCAGCACCTCCTGTGTTTGCAAAGTAACATTTCCATTCTATTTTTCCTAAATTATTTTCCTGAGGATATGTGATTGGGATCAGACAGGCGTGTTTTGCATTTCACTTTTGGTGCGTATGATGTCAACCCACAGACATTTCAAAACCACTTGTTTTCGGTTGTTGCAATTTCCCAATTAATTTCCAAATTCAAAACACTTAATTTCTCCTGGGAGCATCCAGTCAGGTATAAATGTCTCACACACTTAATGTGGAATAGTGTATCTTACCAAAATGCACAGTGCACCAAATTGTCTGCTCTTTGCGGTTTATTATCCCATCATTGCAGCTATCGGCATCCCAGGTACAGTACTGGAAATTGTTGTATGCGTTGAAAGTCATTTTGACTCTAGCTGCCTCAAAACAAAATTGCTGTGATCACGAGTCTGTGTTGTGTAAGTCTTTCCTTTTCAGTGCCATAAAGTCTTTCCTGGAAAGATACTTGCTTTGAACATATCAATGTACCCCTTTATCTTCAATTCCATCATTCAACTGTACCACAGCTTTGGATATGCTACTATTTCTCTCTTTTAACTGAATATTTTATTGACTCGTGCATAATAGTTTGCTGCCGATAACAGCATTCGCTTTAAAATATCATCCAATGTAGTCTTTTACATTGAATCATCTATCTCCGAATTGGGTTTGCAATTTTTTGAGTTAATGTGTCATGTTTTCTCTTCAGTTATTTCCTTTATCATTCTTAATAGTGTGACTGCAGATATTTCTCCAAGTTTTGAGGCACCAATTTGAGTGAATGATGACCACCAGCTACAAGTCAGCATTCTGTCACTTGCAATGTGCTGAGATGATGCTGTCACTTTAAGAAGTTACTTTCTCCTGTTTTTATTTTAGAGAGGCTGGAAGGCAAAGGTAACAAACCAGCTATTGGAGTCAGCTTAAATAAACAGCTTGAGAGGACTTTTTTGAAGTTAGAGCAATGGAAACAGCCGACACAAGTTTGGCCAGCTCTTATAGATCAGGATTCCTTGCATTTCACGCATTCAGCAGCAAGAAGCCATTGGATGAGAACTTCAGTGAGTGCCTCTTCGCTGGTATTCTCTCCGAACCTTTTCTTGAGGTTTTGTCCTCCTGCACTGGAGAACTGCATGTAAGAATCTGTGTCAGCATTTACCTTTTTGCCAAGCGGTATGATTTTGTTATGCCACTGTATTGCAACAATTAATTAGTCATAGTTACTGTGTCTGTTATTCAGTTAAGAAGTACACTGCTGTTCTTATTCTAAATTCCTGTCTTTTGTTTGTATTTAGCTGTGATGCTGAAATAGACTGTTTTTTTTATTAATGTTAGTCCTTTCGCATCACATCGAGTACTTGGCAATTTGCATCTACGTTAAAAGTTAGAAAAAGTTAGGGTCTAGGCCACCCTCTTAAAAACCAGAGGCATGCAAAGATCTCTGGTTTATGATCTTTCTAAACTGTAAGTAATATGTTCCATGCTGAAATGGTGAGCACTCTGCTCTGAATCCAGTCACTTTCATCCAAATTGTGGTGGAATCCCATTTTTTTCCGAACGTGGTCACTGAGGCAAAGCACCTTCGAGGAATTGTGCCCTATGTTTCTGGGTTGATCTGCCATCCTCATCGTCAGAGCAAAGGATCATGTTACACAGTGCTAGCAACCTTTGAGCCAGCAGTTCAAGTCGCAGTTCCCCTGCACATGTCTCACAATCTATCCAAACAGGTTGATTTGAAATAAATATGAAGGGAAATATGTTGACATGGTATCAAGCAGAATTCTGAAGTACACACATGTAATGCTTATCACTGAATTGTAAGCTAAAATGGAGGGAATATTAATTTCTGGTGTTGAATTTCATTTTCTGGATCATGGGAAAATGACATGGAGCCCATCAAGTCTGCTCCAGCAAGAATTACTTGAAATCTACACCGACCCCACTTTCAAGCCCACAGCCTTGCATGTTATAGCATTACATATGCTCATCTACATCCTTTCTTGTCAGGTTGTGAGGTTCCCCACCTCGACTACACTCCCAGGGAGTACATTCCAGACCTCACCACCCTCTGGGTGAAAGACAATTGTCCTCAGAACCTCTCTAAATCTCCTGCCTTTTGTGACAGGTTTACATGCTAAATTAGAGTCGTAGAATATTCAATATTATGATTGTATTAATTCCCTGTTTGTTGCAGCCAAGACATGGCTGATTTTCAATGTTATGATCACTATTTATGACTCGACCTAATATGACATGCATCAAATGAAGTCTCAGCTGAAGATAAGAACTGTCCACAGTGAAATGATGTTATTTTGTGGAAAGTTGTGAACAAAATTGTGTGCATATGGGAACAATGTAGGGCCACTTTATTTATAAGTTTTATTTTTCTCTGTACCACATAATGCTGGGTTTCCATTCTCAGTCTCTAACTCCCTTACTTCCCTTCCAGCATCTTCTTTGTTACACCAGTCTGTAGTGTCAATTTGTGGCTAATGCATAGAAGCAGGGATGTTCTTTCTGGGCAACTGTCATATTCACTATTGATCGTTTTGTGGCCATTTCTTGCCCGAAATTGAAGACAAGATATTGCACAGAGAAAGTAGCAACTGTGGTTATAGGGGCAGTTTGTGGCATGAGCTGTTTCAAAAATACGTTCTGGTATTTCATATTTGAACCATTATATAGAATCGTTAACATTCCATGGCGTTGTAAAATTGAGTCAATATTTTATACATCACCTGCATGGGCTGCATTTGATTGGATCCATCGCATTTCAACCCCTTGTCTCCCATTCGTTTTGATCTTACTGCTCAATGCTGTGACTGTCAGACAAATTTTAAGGGCCATTCAAACTCGCAAAAGACTCCGTGTCGGAAAACAGGCGGCAAATCTGAATGACACGGAGGTGAACAATCAGAGTAAGTCCATCATCCTGCTCTTCTGTATCTCAGGCAGTTACATCCTGTTATGGCTACCGAGTCTGTTAACATTTCTTTATGTCCGAATTAAAAATGTAAGTTATTTCTCGTGTTCCAATTACAATGAGTCCAATTTCATCCTGGAAGAAAGTGGATATATGCTTCAGATCTTAAGTTCCTGTATAAACCCATTTATTTACGCAGGCACCCAGAGTAAGTTCAGACATGAGTTAAGGAGTGGCATGAAATTTTCTGCCAATTTCATAGCAAAAAATGTTTAAATCTTGACATATAATGAACATTTAATGGAATAAACTTCATCCTGTTACCTTCCAGTTGGTGCTATAAAGAGACTTTACTGCACAATCGGTCCCAATTTAAATATTACTGACTTAAGAAGGCTTGTGCTTATGAACACCATTTAATTTCAGGATATAATTTTAAAGACCCAAGCATTACTAACAGCACCTTCATATTTTCCATAAGACCACAAGTCATAGGAGCAGAAATTTGGCCATTCAGTCCATCCTGTCTGATCCATTATTCACTCATGGCTGAGAAGTTCCTCAATCCCGTTCTCCCACTTTCTCCCTGTAACCCTCGATCTCCTTGATAATCAAGAGCCTATCTATTTCAGTCTTACATGCACTCAATGACGTCGCCCCCACAGCCTTCTGTGGCAGTGAATTCCATAGATTTACCACTCTCTGGCACTCTCTCCATTCTAAAAGCTCTTCCCTTTACTCTCAGTCTGTGTCCTCAGGTGACTCCAGAATTCAACATATTCTCACCATTTCAAAAATCGTCTATGCTTTTATTTTTCTACCCAAAGTGCATAACCTCGCACTTTCCCACATTATCCTCCATTTACCACTTCTTTGCCCAGTCTCCTGACCAGTCCATACCCTTCTGCAGCCTCCCCACCTCCTCAATACTACCCGTCCCTCCACTCATCTTTGTATCTTGTGCAAATTTAGCCAGAAGGTCCGCAGTTCCTTTGCCTCAATCATTAATGTTTAAAGTGAAAAGTTGTGGTCTCAACCCTGACCCTTGCAGAACACGACTTGTCACTGGCTGTCATTTTGAGAAAGACCCCTTTATCCCCACTCTCTGCTTTCTGCCAGACAGCCAATCTTCTATCCGTGCTCGCACCTTGCCTCTCACACCATGGGCCCTTCTCTTACTCAGTAGCCTCCTGTGTGGCATCTTGTCAAAGTCTTTCTTGAAGTCCAGGTATATAACATCCATTGGCTCTCCTGGGTCGACCCTGCTCATAACTTCCTCAAGGAACTCCAGAAAATTTGTCAGGCATGACCTCCCCTTGATGAAACCATGCTGACATTGCCCTATTTTACCATACACACCCAAATATTCAGAAATCTCATCGATTTCCTGCAATGGACTCCACAATCTTACCCACAACTGAAGTTAGGCTAATCACCTTGTCAATTTCTGTATTTTGCCTTATTCCCTTTTGAAACAGGGGTGTCATGTTAATGATTTTCCATTTCTCTGGGACCCTCCCTGCCTCTTCGCGATTCCTGAAATATCACCACTAATACTTCCACTATCTCTTCAGCTACCTCCGTTAGAACTCTGGGGTGTAGACTATCTGGTCCAGGTGATTTATCCATCTTCAGGCCAATTAGTTTTACTCACACCTTTTCATTGGTGATGGCCACCATACCCAGCTATCCTGCGCTGTGTTCTGATTTGCAAACTCCAACCCTGCCTTGTACTGGCAATATTACAGGAGGTAAATAGACGAATGGTTTTATCACTGGACTGTTAATCCAGAGACACAGGCAGTGTTCTGGGGATGTGTCTTCAAGTCCTGCTAAGGCAGTTGTTGGAATTTGTATCTGATATTCAAAAAGAATCTGGAAAAAACATTCTAGTGATGACCGTGAATCCATTGTGAATTCTAAGGGGGAAACCCATCTGTTTCACTAGAATCTTCCATCCCGACCTGGTCTGGCCTATATGAGACCTCAGACCCACAGTAACATGGTTGACTCTGAAATGCCCTCTGGGTTATTGGGGATAGCCAATAAATACTAGCCAGCAATGTTCACATCCTGTGAGTGAATAAAGGAAAACTAAATCACTGGGTGGAAATGCAGAAGCTCAGTGAGGTGATGGGGGACAATCTTGGTAAATACTGAAGAAATTTGGTTCTGATGAGGAGATGTACGGGACTTGAAAAGTTTACTCTGCATTTCCTTCTTTCTCCACACATGTTGCCAGACCAGTTGAGTTTCTCTTTTCTTAGTTTCAAACCTCCATCATCCACATTGCTTTGCTTTTACTCATGGGAAAACGTGTCCCATTCATAGGTGAGATGATCGCCTAACGTTTCTGATCAGGGTACTCACGTTTTCCTTTGCGGCTTTTCAGTGGCAGCATGGTGGCTCACTGGTTAGCACTGCTGCCTCACAGTTCCAGGGACCTGCGTTCGATTCCACCCTTGGGTGACTACCTGTGTGGAGTTTGAACATTCTCCCGAGGCCTGTGTGAGTTTCGTCCATGTGCTCCGCTTTCCTCCCACAGTCCAAAGATATGCAGGCTTGGGTGGATTGGCCATGTTAAATGGCCCATAGTGTTCAGGGATGTGTAGCTCAGGTCAGTTATAGGGGGACGGGTCTGGGTGGGGTGTTGTGTGGGTCATTGTGCACTTGTTGGGCCAAAGAGCCTGTTTCCACACCATAGGAATTCTATGATTGTCTGTTCTGGGGCCCTTCGAATCCGACCACAGCAGATGGTAGAATTTGAGTTCAATAAAACATCTGGAATTACGAATCTAATGATGACCATGAACCCGTTGTTAATTGTCAGGAAAAACCCACCTGGTTCACTCATATCCTTTAGGAAAGGAAAACACCATCTTTACCTGATCTGGCCAACATGTGACTCAAAACCGAGAGCAATGTGTTTGAATCTGAACTGCCCTCTGAGCAATTAGGGATGGGCAATAAATGCTGGCCTGGACACAACGCCGTCATCCTGCAAATGAATAAAGGGAAAAAAAATCCCACTTACGGATGGGAATCTCTCAGGGATATCCAGATTGACATGTGTGTGACTCCACACTCACTGCAAGGAGTTTGAATTTTAACTACATCTGAAATGGCCAAGGAAGTGAAA
Source organism: Stegostoma tigrinum (assembly GCF_030684315.1). Taxonomy (NCBI): domain Eukaryota; kingdom Metazoa; phylum Chordata; class Chondrichthyes; order Orectolobiformes; family Stegostomatidae; genus Stegostoma; species Stegostoma tigrinum. Next base: position 13,180,771 of record NC_081398.1, read on the forward strand.
ACAGTACGATATGACGAAGTGGTGGGTGTGGGTACAATTACAAAGTTTAAAAGACATTTGGATGGAAATATGAATAGGAACGGTTTGGAGGGTTATAGGCCAGGAGCTTGCAGGTGGGACTAGGTTAGTTTGGGATCATGCTTGGCATGGACTGTTTGGATCAAAGGGACTGTTTCCACACTCTATCACTCTATGACTCTATCTATGACGAGGAGTTTCGGTCAACAAACACTTGTATTGTCCAGGGCAGAAACACACATTTCCCTGAAAGTATTAAAAACACCATGAGACCAAATAAATAAAAAGAAAAGTGAGCATACAACATGTCATCCACCTCTGCTGTGACACACTACACTAGACACACACACACACACACACACACACACACACACACACACACTCTCCACCTCCCCCTGCTGGGCCATGAAATAACCATAATCACAGACAAACAATCTCCCTCTCACCTGCCTGAGCTGGGGACATTAATAATCCTCCTGTTTCTATCCGTGCCTTTGTGATTTCATTTCCACATGGTCAGGAAAAATCCCCAGATATACTTCCGGTCACACTGCAGTTTCCTGATTTTCCAATGACCTTTCAACCACAGGAGGCTTCACTCCCACCTGTGATCCAGCTGTTTCATTCCCACGAATTAATTGTATTTCCTGATTCAAGAATTTCTCTCTTACTCCCTCCACCACTTCATCAATTTTCACTGGTATCTCCAACCTCACTTTATACTTTATATAATGGAACAAAACTCTTCTCACACTGACTTACACACATTCCCTCTTTTTTCTGGCAATACTTCCTCTGAGCTAGATATCGCTTGGCTGTTGGCTTGATCCCGTATCTCTTAAAATCTTAATTTCTTTACCCACTCCCTCCTGCCATACATGAGAGCCCCTCACCCACTGAAGGAAATTCTTCAAAGAGATCTAACACTAATTTCCAAACAACCTCTCACCAGGTTGTACATTCTTTGGCAGGTTTTTAGCTCCCACTGTTCATTTTATTTACACTTCAACAATATTCCTGGGTTCCCCTGTTTTCTCACATTCATCTTCCCACTGCCTTTTCTAAACCACTGACACTGTGACTAAATGCGGCCTACTTTATTCCAGCAAGAAGACCTGAGCTTCTTCACTTCTTCTTTACCCCCATGGGTTCTATTTTTACCTCAAATTAAACCATGTTTATTATCTTTAATGAGATCTCCTTTTCCTTTCGGTAATGTACACTTGGGGTGGTAATTTTCACCTCATTGCTCTCCGCAGATAACTCCTCTGAAATTGATGCAAGCACCTCATGAGCTGTTATTATCAAATTTGTCAGAGTCAACAAAACCCAAATAATCACTCACCCTGCCCATCATCCTCATGATTTTATACATCTCAATCATGTACCCCTTCAGGGTTTTCTGCTCTGAAGAAAACAATCCAAGAAAACTTTCACCCCACGAGTTTCTGATGGTAAAAGGTACGTGTGAATCTCTGGTGGCCACACACAGAGGACCGGCTTTCCACTTGGTCCGGAGGCAGGTTAAACTGCCGAGTCCCCAGTGAAGCTTTTGGATCGTACTGTGCTTCCTGCTCCGGCAGAAATGTGATGAGCTCTGATGTGTCGGAGCTGAAAGGTCTATGTCAGTGACAGAGTTCCCTGTCACGCCACAAATTAACCAACTGGCAGAAAAACAGCAATTTCAGGTCCCACCGAGACTTGAACTCGGATCACTGGATTCAGAGTCCAGAGTGCTAACCATTACACCATGGGGCCAGCTTGCTGCAAAGAGCTGCACACAAGGCAGAGGAAAAGCAAAAGTTGAAAGCAGATTCAGAAATGACTACGATTGCTTCACCTCGATCCTGATTCTGGCGTGGAGATAACAGTGGCGTAACACTGCTCCTTGCTCACTGACAGACACAACTGCACACATGGAGGTGAAATCAGGGATTCATCAGGCAGCTTTGGTCAAAATCAATATGAAAGTGACACGACAAGTTCAAGGTAGAGAGACACGACGGTGGGAAATGGGAAACGTACAAGACCGAAAGTTGCAGCAGCTTTGAATAAGCAAAATGAAGTTTAAAAAAAAAACCCTGACAGGGCCAACAAACTACGACAATGGAGTTGATGGATGGAAACTACGTGGGGCGGTTCATTGATGAAGCTGGGGTAATAGAAAGGGTCAGTTTTATTTGAAAGGTGTGAGAAACTGGCGAACAATTTACAACAAGAAAAGCTCTCTTTGCGCACCACAGTACAGGGCACCGGTAAACTGAACTCAGAAGATGAGTTTGTCTCACGTTACTAAGGATCACACAAGCACCGAGGCAGCAGCAAAGCAATTCAGCACATCGCTGCTGTATCAGAACAACCGGAATCACAAAACTAAAGAGACAGCATAAAGTGTGTTTGAAATCCTGCTGAAGTGGAGGAGACAGACAAAGGCACTTGGGATAATAAGGTGCAGAGTTGGATGAACACAATAGGCCAAGCAGCATCAGGGTGAGATGTTATTGGGATAACGTCTCATTGATTTCTATATTCTCTATAATTTAATGCTCTTTATCTGCTTGCACAGAGGTATGCAGGCACTGCATTCAAACTTCCTGCCCGAGTAGAATTAGGTATAAACTTTGTAAATTCTTATCTTCCTGCACAGGGCTATGTGGAAACTGTCTCAAATAAGATTAGGTGGGCAGCGTTTGTAAAGGTGTGAGACTTCTGAGGTCCTGTAAAGAATGTAACCTCTGTTTATGCTAAACGGGCCAGGGCACTGACTTTTGTTCAAACCAGACACTTCAGCTTGATGAAAACGGTGACAGACTTTGGCAATATTCCAAGATAACAAAGTGTGGAGCTAGACGAACACAGCAGGCCAAGCAACATCTCAGGAGCACAAAAGCTGACGTTTCGGGCCTAGACCCTTCATCAGAGAGTAAGGGTCTAGTCACAAAACGTCAGCTTTTGTGCTCCTGAGATGCTGCTTGGCCTGCTGTGTTCATCCAGCTTCATACTTTGTTATCTTGGAATATTGCCAAAGTCTGTCACCGTTTTGCATGTAGAAGACTGAATTCAATTTCCCACTGAATTTGGTAACAAAGGCTTAAAACTAATAATCAGAGAACAGCCTGCAGGCCAGATCAAACTTTACAGCTCCCGTGTTTTTATATCATGCCATCAAGGAGGCAATTCAAATCTGCTCACTGATGTTCCACATCTACTGCAATTCATTTTTTCCCCTACAGTTTCATAAGCAAAAATCTTGCTCAATGAAATTTTAGAAAGCCGAGGGGGACCCGATTAAAACTTACAGAATACTGAGTGACCGAGATAGAGTGGATGTGGAGAAGGTGTTTCTAACAGTAGGGAAGATTACAGTCTGAGGGCACAGTCTCAAAGTGAGTGTCCTTCAGAGAGGGGTAGAATAGTTCTTGATTAGTAAGGGGATCAAGTGTTACAGGAAGAAGGTAGGAGAATGGTTTTGAGAAACATAAAATTCATGATTGAATTGTGGAGCTAATTCAATCGGCAAAATAGTCTAATTCTGTGCACTGCTTCCACACTGTCGGAATTCTATGCAGTCCATGTGCTGTAGGTTCACCCATAACATGGTGAAGGAGGGATTCCAGGATTTTAAGCCAGTGAAAGTGAAGGAATGGTGATAGAATTCCAAGTCAGCATGGAGAGTCGCTTGGAGGGGAGCTTGCATACGATGATGTTTTCATGTATCTGTTGCCCTTGTCTTTCTAGGTAGAAGTGGTTATGGGCCTGGAGGTTACTGTCTAAGGAGACATGGTGAAGTTCTGGGAAACATCTTGTAGATAAAGTACAGTCAGTTGCTACTGAGCATCCACAGTGGAGTCAGCAGATACTTGTTGATGTGGAGCCAATCAAGTGGGCTGTTTTGGAGATATCAAGCTTCTTGTGTTGTTGTAGATGCACCCATCCAAGAGTATTCAGTCACATTCTTGACTTGTGCCTTGTGAGTAGTAGACAAACTTTGAGGAGCCACGTGGTGAGTTAATTGCTGCAGGATTCCTAGCCTCTGGATTAATACACACTCTTAAACAATAAATGATATTAAGAAACTCTGAAGGCCAATCTTAGGGACTCCCTCAAGTTTAAAGATGAATTTTGTCTACTCTAGTTCCAAGGCCCAGGGGCAATGAAACAGCCCAAAGTGGGACCTGAGCCCCTGCCACAGGTGATGGTTGAAGTGGCTGTGTAGAGTATCTCCAATTTTGTATTTTTTTTGCTGTTAGCTTTTGGTCCCCATCCCGGACTGTCAGAGTTGCTCAAAATGCTTGTTCCTTTTCTGAATGTTTCATCTCAAAGTTGGGAGGTCTTGTGCAAGAGATTCCCATGAGTTAGTTGGATTGAAGCATCTTTTTTTTCAGGAATGCTTTGAAAAAGTCCGTGAAGTGTTTTGTCTCCTCTCAGGGTATCTACTTGGCCATGACAGACCTCAGAGTAGGGAGCTTGTTTTGGAAGTCTTGTGCCACGCTTGCTGATGGTTCGGCCCACCCAAACACGCTCATTGTCCCTAACCAGTGCCTCCACACTAATGATGTTAACCTGAGAGACACAGATGTTGGAGCTTCTCTCCCGCCAGTGGATTCGCGGGAGGTTGCAAAGCAGAGCTCAACCTAACAGGAATGCCATGCCTCGCAGCAGCAACAAAAATAGAAGAAGATTCTGACCTTTATTGTGTTTACTTGTGGGATGAGGACATCTACAGTCCAGCTGTTATTACCCATCCCACATTGCCCAGAGGGCAGCTAAATCTCAAGCACATTGATATGGGTCTGGAGTCAGGTATCGGACATACCAGGAGAGGATCGCAGATTTCCCTCCCGAAAGGGTGCAACTGAATTAGATCGGTTTTTCGAGCAGTTGATATGATTTAATGGTCAACTTTATACACTTAATTGCAGAATTTTTAAAAAGAATGCTGAATCCAAATGGTACAATTTGTTCTGGTAGGATTTGAACCCTACTCCAAAACAATACCTGGATCAGTGGGTTAACAATCCGATGCTAATACTGCGAGAGCAGCACTTGGATATAGACTTGTCTGAGCATCAGACTGAAAGAGGCGATCAGCCTGATCCACTTCCAGCTCCAATCATTGATCAACTGACTCCTGCTCCAGAGATGGCTGTCACTCTGAGGCACGTTCTCCTGTGCTCTATTCCACACAAGAACTCTGTGTGATCAAACCGAGACAATGTCCAGTCCTAAGTGGTTGGTCAGCTGTCACCTTGCCCAGTCAGGTGATCTTTCATTCATTCATTTTCTCTGGAAACAGGCTAAACTCATGGTTTTAAAAGACCTTGAATACACACTTCACTTGTTCAGAATTGCTGCCATTTTCCTCTCACCTCATTAACAATGTATTGACACAGCACGACCCTGTGATCAACCACAACTTTGCTTTTCCTGACAAATGGAGCTTCACACCAACCGCGTTGTGGCTGTTTTAATTAACATTGAGTGCACTGGAGCTTAGGAGGTTGAGGTTTGGCCTTATAGAGGATTATAAAATCATGAGAGATATAGATAAGATGAATGGTGGGCATCTTTTCCCTCGTTAGAGGGTATTTCAAGAGGAGGGGTGCATACATTTAAGGTGAGAGGAGAAAGATTTTAAAAAGACATAAGGAGCATTTTTATGCACAGAGAGCGGTTTGTGTGTGGAGTGAAATTCTGGAGAAAGTGGCAAATGCAGGTACATTTAGAATGTTTAAAAGATATTTAGACAACTACAGAAATAAGAAATGTTTGGAGGGATATGAGAAAAAGGGTCTGTTTCCTTGCTGCAAGGCTGTATGACTCTGTGATTAGTACTTGTCTTGTTTAAAATCACATCCAGTGCACTGTGCCTGTGTTTAATCATGTCCAGTGGACTATATCTCTTTTAATTCACATCCAATGCAATGTTTCTCTTCAAATCATTTTAATAATTCAGTGAATGGATAATCTAAAAGACAGTAAATTGAAATGGTGTATAAACCATGAATATTGGCATGAAGTCTCATCAAATTATCTTGACTAACTTAGTGAAGGGACACATTATTCCATTCTTCAACTCTTCTCTGAATTTCCTCCGAGTAATGGCATAAATAAAGGTGTTGATGCAGCAACTCAGGAGCTGGAGCATGAAGCCAATCTCCCTCACGAGAGTTAAGACCATAAGACCATAAGACATAGGAGTGGAGGTAAGGCCATTCAGCCCATCGAGTCCACTCCGTCATTTAAATCATGACTGATGGGCATTTCATCTCCACTTCCCTGCACTCTTCCCGTAGCCCTTGACTCCTTGTGAGATCAAGAATTTATCGATCTCTGCCTTGAAAGCATTTAACAACCCAGCCTCCACTGTGCTCCATGGCAATGAATTCCACAGGCCCACCACTCTCTGGCTGAAGAAATGTCTCCTCATTTACGTTTTAAATTTACACCCTCTAATTCTAAGGCTGTGCCCACGGGTCCTCGTCTCCCCACTTAACAGAAACAACTTCCCAACAACCACGCTTTCTAAGCCATACATTATCTTGTAAGTTTCTATTAGATCTTCCCTCAACATTCTAAACTCCAATGAATATAATCCCAGGATCCTTAGCCGTTCATCGTACGTTAAACCTACCATTCCAGGGATCATTCGTGTGAATCTCTGCTGGAAATGCTCCAGTGCCAATATGTCCTTCCTGAGGTGTGGGGCCCAAAATTGGACACAGTATTCTAAACGGGACCTAACGAGAGCTTTAAAAAGTCTCAGAAGCACTTCACTGTTTTTATATTCGAACCCTCTTGAGATAAACGACAACATTACGTTCGCTTTCTTAATCATGGGCTCTACCTGCAAGTTAACTTTTAGAGAATCCTGTACCAACACTCCCGATCCCTTTGTACTTCTGCTTTATGAATTTTCTCACCGTTTAGAAAATAGTCCATGCCTGTATTCTTTTTGCCAAAGTGCAAAACCTCACATTTGTTCATGTTGAATTTCATCAGCCATTTCCTGGACCACTCTCTAAAAACTGTCTAAATCTTTCTGTGGCCTCCCCACCTGCTCAGCACTACCTGCCTGTCCACCTATCTTCGTATCATCAGCAAACTTCGCCAGAATGCCGCCAGTCCCTTCATCCAGATCATTAATATATAAAGTGAACAAATGCGGCCCCAACACAGAACCCTGCGGGATACCACTCGTCACCGGTTGCAATTCCAAAAAATAGCCTTTTATCCCGACTCTCTGCCTTCTGTCAGACAGCCAATCCTCAATCCAAGCCAGTAGTTCACCTTGAACACCATGGGCCCTCACCTTGCTCAGCAGCCTCCCGTGAGGCACCTTATCAAAGGCCGTTTGGAAGTCTAGACAGATAACATCCACTGGGTTTCCCTGGTCTAACCTACTTGTTACCACTTCAAAGAAATCTAACAGGTTTGCCAGACACGACCTCCCCTTACTAAATCCATGCTGACTTGTTCTAACCGGACCCTGCACTTCCAAGAATTTAGAAATCTCATCCTTAACGATGGATTCTAGAATTTTATAAACAACTGAGGTTAGGCTAATCAGCCTATAATTTTCCATCTTTTGCCTTGATCCTTTCTTAAACAAGGGGGTTACAACAGCAATTTCCCAATCACATGGGACTTTCCCAGACTCCAGTGACTTTTGAAAGATCACAGCCAATGCCTCCGCTATTTCCTCAGCCACCTCCCTCAGAACACTAGGATGTAGCCCGTCGGGGCCAGGAGACTTATCAATTTTTAGACCTTTCAGCTTTTCTAGCACTTTCTCATTTGTAATGCCTGCCATACTCAACTCTGTCCCCTGGCTCTTCTTAATTGTTGGGATACTACTCATGTCTTCCAAGAGTAGACTGTGAAGACTGACACAAAGTACTTATTAAGTTCTTCAGCTATTTCCCTATATCCCACCACGAGCCTTCCAGCATCAATTTGGAGCATCCCAATGTCTACTTTTGCCTCCCGTTTGTTTCTAATGTATTGAAAGAAGCTTTTACTATCATTTCTAATATTACTGGCTAGCCTACCGCCATATTTGATCCTCTCCTTCCTTATTTCTCTTTGTTATCCTCTGTCTGTTTTTGTAGCCTTCCCAATCTTCTGATTTCCCAGTGCTCTTGCCTACTTTATAGGCTGTCTCTTTTTCTTTGATGCATTTCCTGAACATCCTTTTTCAGCCATGGCTGTCTAATCCCACCCCGGATAATCTTTCTTTTCTTTGGGATGAACCTCTGTGCTGTGACCTCAATTACACCCAGAAACTCCTGATATTGTTGCTCTACTGTCTTCCCCGCTAGGCTCTGCTTCCAGTCAATTTTCATCAGTTCCTGTCTCATGCCCCTGTAATTACCTTTATTTAACTGTAACACCATTACATCCGATTTTGCCTTATCTCCTTCAGACTGCAGACTGAACTCTACCATATAATAATCGCTGCCTCCTAAGTGTTCCCTTACTTTGAGATCTTTTATAAAGTCAGGCTCATTACACAGCACTAAGCCTAGAATAGCCTGCTCCCTTGTGGGCTGCATCACAAGCTGTTCCAGAAAGCCACCCCGTAAACATTCCATGAATTCCGTTTCTTTGGATCCACCAGCAACATTTTTCACCCAATCCACCTGCATATTGAAGCCCCCATGATCACCGTGACCTTGCCTTTCTGACATGCCCTATCTACTTCCCGGTGCATCTTTCGCCCGTGGTCCTGATCACTGTTAGGGGGTCTGTACGTAACTCCCATTATGGTTTTCTACCCTTTGAGATTCCTCAACTCCACCCACACAGACTCCACATCCCCTGACCCTATGTCATTCAGTGCCGTAGATTCAATTTCATTCTCAACTAACAAGGCAACTCCTCCTCCTCTGCCCACCTCCCTGTCTTTTCGAAAAGTTGTGAATCCTTCGATGTTTGACTACCAGTCCTGAACCCCCTGCAATCATGTCTCTGTGATGCCTACCGCATCATAATCATTCAAGATGATTTGTGCTGTTAATTCACCTACTTTGTGGCGAATACTATGAACATTGAGGTAAAGTGCCTTAATGCTAACTTTCATGTCATTATTAGAGATATCGGAAATCCGAAGAAGTCTTAAGCTGTCCTGCATTCGATCGTGCAGTTACCCTCCGGCTCTCCGGGTGATGAAAGCTGGGATCCGGCTGCAGGGCCCTTGGAAGGAAGCATGTCCTTGGCTCGGGCGACAGCAAAACCAGGTGAGCTGTAAACCTGCAGCTTCGAGTCTCGGTGGTGCATTGGTGACGCTGACAAACTGTTCGAGGCTGGGCACTGCCTTCACCGAGCCCTGACGGGCCGGAGCTAAAATGCCCGGCTTTGGGCTCGGCCCGCAGGCGGATCTGACTGTCGTGTCCCAAGTTAAAGGTCTCGATTGGCAATGAGAGGTTCCATCGAGATTGGTTCCGGAATCTCTGGATTCAGTGCCCAGAGCGCTAACCATTACACCATGGGACTGACTGCGACGCTCTCCCTCGGAAATAAAACATCAGTGGGTGCCGTTGGTCCCCCAGTGAGCTGGTCAGCGCTCCAGACTCTGGATCCAGCAATCTGAGTTTGAATCTTGGTGGGTTCTCTAATTGCTGTGTCCTTGCCAGTTGTGTACATTGGGAGACTTTGGTGAAATCTGCCCACTGCCTGTGTCCAAGGCCAGGCTGTTTATCCCCGAAACGTCACATGTCACCGCATTTCTGCCAGCACAGGAAGCACAGCAAGATCCAAATCCAGGCGTGGGGAATTGAGCTCGGGGACTGAGAGTGCGAGACGTTCTCTTGTTGTCTGAGCTGCCCCCAGTGTTGGACACAGAGCAGGTGAGAAAGAGACACCCTCGGGAATGGGACGCGTGATGCAAAGGTGCTGTTAAACACCATCCATCAGAGACCGCGCTTTGGTGACTCGCACGTCGCTTCACAGTCGGAGTTATGTGTGTTCACACGGCTCTGGATGGTCAGGGAATGAACCAGCGGATGTGCTGTTTGAATGGGCAGCTATGCTGTACTTCTGCTGGGAAAGTCTGTTTTGTGAAGAGGAAGGGATCTCTGAAATGACCCCGAGCTGCTTTCGAAGGCATTGACAAAGTGAATTGCACAGGATTTCGGTGATGTGACGGAATTTGCAGAGGCGTGGGTTGAGAGAACATTGTTGCACTTCTGAAAGATGTGTAATGTGATCCAATGGATTAGTGATTTTTGTCCTTAATGTTTGCACACTTCTGTTGCACACAAAGAATCTGCTCTTGTTTCGGTTCTTTAAAGTGTTTGTTCAATGCTCAGCACCATATCGCAATAATATGGACCCCAACGAGTCCAGATCCATTGAGATATATGCAAACAGTAAGTTTCCAGTTCATATTTATTTTACCTATACATGACATTTTAATAATGTGGTTGTGCAAATCTCAATTTCGTTCACTCAACAATAGATTCAATTTGTCTGGTCTGCTCTCGGATGCTTCATTAATAGGAACACACCGTTGCTGACATTTAGACCCACTCACTTTCACACCGCATTGCACCATCACACGGCTCCTCCTTTTGCTAAACAATGCAGGATGCCCATCATATGCCAGTGCAGAAACCAGTTCGCAATAGACAGAGGAAAAAATCAGACATGATGACACACTGCCCATAATTTATTTTTCTGTTCGGATTACTTCTTTATTGATAATAAATGAAAATAATCGGAGGTATTTCACCTCTTCTCAGAATTTGTGTTGTGTTATTGCATAGATACAGGTGTTGATGCAGCAGCCCAGAAGCTGACGCATGAACCCACCTCTCGAACGAACACAACGACATACACAGCCTTGTAATGAGGTAAGTCTTTCTCCAATAAAGACTCTCGTCACCTGTAGTGCACAGAACAATATGGATTTCCCTGATATAGCGCGCAGGATAACCATGGACTTCCTACAACTCTCCATCTCCATCTCAGGGTCACGAGGACATTCCCTATGGCCATGATTCCTGAGTCTGCTGTGGACTCTGTTCGTCACGAGGATGTTCCTGGCTGTGAAAGCATTGAACAGCAAGACCAAAACAAATGTAACGCCTGGTGTTAAGATGTAGTGCAAGTATTCAATGTTTCCCCACACTTTTAATTGTGCAACACTTTGTTATTACTAATGTTATTACCATCACTGAATCACCCGCTATCAACATTCTGGGGGTTACCATTGACCAGATACTCAGCTGGACTGACCACATAAACACAGAGGTTACAAGAACAGGCCTGGGAATACTGCTGCGAATAACTCACCTCCTGACTCCTCAAAGCCTGTCGATCTACAAGGCACAGTCAGGAGTGTGAGGGAATACTCCCTACTTGCCTGGATGACTGCAACCTCAACAACACTCATGAAACTTGACACCATCCAAGACAAAGCAGCCGGCTTGATTGGCACGGCATTCACAAGTATTCACTTCATCCATCATTGACAAGCAGCAGTGTGTACTATCTACAAGCTGCACTGCAGAAATTCACCAAAGACCCTTGGACAGCACCTTCCAAACCCAACACCACTTCCATCCAGAAGGACAAGGGCAGCAGACACATGGGAACACCATCACCTCCAAATTCCCCCCAAGTCACTCACCACACTGACATGGAAATATTTTGCCTTTACATCCGTGTCGCTGGGTCAAATTCCTGGAATTCCCTCCCCAGTGGGATTGTGGGTCAAATCACAGCAGGAGGACTGCAGCGGTTCAAGAAGGCAGCTCACCACAACCATCTCAAGGGACAACTCGGGACGGGCAAGAAATACTGGGCCCAAACAGTAATGCCCATGTCCCACAAATGAACAGAAATAAAATACCTGTTGTCAGCCAAATGAACCTTCTCCAAATTGTCTCTCAAGCCAAAATATCTTTCCTTAGATAAGGATCCCAAAACTATTCACAGTATTCCAGTTATGGTCTGACTAGTGTCTTTGACAGTATCTCTTTATACTCCATTCCCTTTGGAATAAAGGCCAACATTCCATTTGCCTTCTGAATTGCCAACTGAAGTTGAGTGCTAGCTCTTTGTGATTCATGCATTAAGACTCAGGAATCCATCTGTCTTGTAGCTTTCTGCATCCTTCTTCCATTTAAATAACATTTAGCTCATCTGTTCTTGCAGCCATTTTCCCACATTATATTCCATCTGCCATATTGGAAGAGATTGTGAAATCCATCTTTTACATCAGAGTTGTTGATATTGTTCACACACTTGGGGAGAAAATCTCCCAAAGAGGCACACCAACCAGCCTTGCCAGGGAACAATACAACATGTTGATTCCTAAACCCTCCTGTTTGCTACCTCTCAGCACTAACTGATGACCGAGTGCTCACTGATGATCAATTAAGGGGAAAATGGCAGTTAGCGCTGCTGCGTCATGGCACCAGGGATCAAAGTTCGATTCCCCCCTCGGTGGCTGTCTGTATGGAGTTTGCACGTTCTCCCCGGGTCTGTGTGGGTTTCCTCCGGGTGCTCCACTTTCCTCCCACAGTCCAAAGATGTGCAGGCTGGGTGGATTGGCCATGCTAAATTGACTGTAGTGTCAGGGATGTGCGGGCTGTGTGGGTTAGCCATGGCAAGTGCAACTTTACATGGATGGAGTTGGTCTGGTTGGGATGCTCTTGAGAGGGCCGGTGTGAACTTGATGAGCCAAATGGCCTGCTTCCACACTGTCGGGAATCTAACTTCTCTCAATCTTAAATCTTGTACGCAGGTCCCAGATCCAATGTCTTTTAGCTCAGGTTCAGTTCAGTACATCTTGCCCATTGAATCTGTGCTATCCTACCTACATGAATCCCTCCTGCCCCACAACTTTAAGTGTTATGACAGCTCAAGTGCTCATCCACATACTTTTTCAAAGTTATGAAGTTTCCCACCTCAACTGTCCTCCCAGGCAGTACATTCCAGATTCCCACCACCCCTCTGGGTATTATATTTTTTTCCTCAGATTCTCTCTTTCCTCCTTCCCTTGGCCTCAAAATTAAACCTCACATTACAGACCATTTAACTGAGGGAAAAGCCACTTCCTATTGAGCCTATCTGAAGCAGGTTCCCCTCTCAACCACCACTGCTCCAAGGAAAGCCACCCCAATCTATCCAAACTCTCTTTGTAGCTGAACTGCTCCATCCCAGGCAGCATCTTCTCTGCACCTCCTCCAGTGCAATTGTATTCTCCCTGTAGTAAGGTGACCGCTGTGGCGTGAAAAAAATGGGGGAGGTGATGGCCCAGTGGTGTTATCACTGGACTGTTAAATCCAGAGGCCCGGATAACGTTCTAGGAACCTCGATTTGAATCCTGCCATGGCAGATGATGTAACTTAAATTGAACAAAGTATCTGGAATTAAGAATCTAATGCTGACTGTGAATCCATTGTCAATTGTCAGGAAAAACCCATCTGGTTCACTAAGGTCCTTCAGGGAAGGAAACTGCAATCCTTGCCTGGTCTGGCCTATATGTGACTCCAGACCAACAGCAATGTGGTTGACTCTTAGCTGCCCTCTGGGCAATTAAGGATGGGCAATAAATGCTGCTGAGCCAGCTTTGCACTCATCCCGTGAATGAATAAAGAAAAAAAAGTTCTCTACAGTTCCAATATACTCCCCCTGCTCCTAAAACATTGCCAAAAATGGAACAAATGTCACATTGATAAACTTAGCAAAGTGAGAGGAGGCAGTAAGAGTTTACTTGATGCATTGGCTAATCCAGGTGCACACTCCTTTCACTCCCCACCCCAATCACATGTCATCAAGTTAAATACCACTTTTTTCCTAGCTATTCTCAGTTCTGATGAAGGGTCATAGAACATAGAACTGTACAGGACAAGAATGGACCCTTCAGTGCATGATGTTGTGCTGAACATGATGCCAAATTAACCTGATCCCTTTTTCCTGCCCTTGTTCCATATCCCTCCATTCCTTGCATATTCATGTGTTAATCTAAAAATCCCTCAAATGACCCGATCTTACCTGTCTCTGCCACTTGGCAGTACATTCCAGATTCCTACCACCATCTGTGCCGATCACATCTCCTTTGAACTTTCCCCCTTTCACCTTAAATGCATGCCCCTCAGTAACTCTTGGAAAAAAATTCTGAACCTCAACCCTATCTGTGCAACACATAATTTTATCCACTTCCATCAAGTCTCCTCTCAGCTTCTGCTGCTCCAGAGAAAACAACTTGAGTTTTTCTAACCCTTCTTTGTATTTCTTATCCTCGAATCCAGGCACCATCCTGATAAACCTCTTCTGTATCCAAAAAGTTCACTTTGTTTTCTTTCCACAGATGCTGCCAGATCTGCTGAATTCCTCTGGCAATTTCTGTTTTTGTTTGAGACTTCCAGCATCCACAATTTTTTTCTTTTATTTTACCGTCAAGATATCATCGTCTGATCAGATTGTCGAGTTGCTCTTGCACTCGTGAGATGACCAGTGGTACTTTAACCTCAGGGCCACCACACCTCAGGCAAGGAAAAGGTGGAGAATGAGGGTTCTTTATGCTAACCTCAGCTGGTACAGGAATTGAACGCATGCTGTTGGTACTACACTGATTCCCAACCCAGCTGAGCTGAACTGACCCCTTATTTGAGCATGCACTGAATATGGTTACATCCTCAGAGTGATACTTTAGCTTGTTTGTAACCAACTTTTACTTCAGGGTGACAAAGTGAGATCTAAAATCGTTGGTAAGTGGACTCAGAAGGAAAGAGTGGATCTTGTCTAGGACCCAGCATTCATTACCAACACTGGGAGACTTACTTTCAACTTCAGTTTACTCTAACTGGAGCATACATTGTGTCATTGCTCATGGCCCTGAGGATTCTCTTCTAAGAACAATATAGGAATATCTTCAGCACATTAATACAGTAACTCAAAAGGCGTGGAGCCGTCTATTTAAAATGTAATGTGCTGTAGAGAAAGATATACTAAGGTGAAGAGTCACCCTATCTTGGTAACAAATGCACTACAAGGTTAAAAAAATCCAATATGTTATGAATTCAAACATTTTTTGATGAACTTAAGATCACTTATTGAAACTGAATGTGGTAATTGATCAAACCAGGGCATCATGCTCCGTTAAATAAATTGGCAATTCAGGCTTCCTTGTAAGTCTATCAGTTTGATCAGATCATGAGCAACAATTACTCTCAGACCCAAAAAAAGATGATTTAAGCTGACCTTACATCTGATATCACAACTGAACTGTGCACCTTGTCAGTTAAGACATATCGATGAGTTCTACAACGCAGAAAAAAGATTTTGAAATGGAAAGCCAATTGGAATTCATCTAATAATGTTCCCTTCGGAGCCTGCGATTAAATTCGGCCCCAGGCAACAGCAAGTTACATTAGTTAGACATGATAAAGGCACTGAACAGCAGAGTAATGAATGATCTGCCTCGGTTACTTTTAGTCTTTCATACCACTGTCATGAGGTTCGATCTCTTACAGGGTTGAGACACAACTTTGCTTATTTCCCTTGGTATAAGTTAAAAGGTTTTGTGTCGTAAATAGGAGCTTGAAAAACAGCAGAGCGAGAAAAAGGTATTTCTGTTGTAATGTGCTTTGAAGATGCTTGTTTTTCAGATTGCTTGGAGGTTTTAAGATTTCAAGGTGTGGAAAATGAGTTTGTTTCAAGTTTTGTTGAAACTTCTTGAGTAGTTTCTTTAAAATGGATATTAGAATTACTTAGTGAGCCAGAACATCTTTTAATACTCAAGAACAATCCACCAAATGGCCAATCCAGCTAAACCTGTACATCTTTGGACTGCAGGACCAGAGCACCCAGTGGAAACCAATGTAGACATAGATAAAACTTACAACCTCCAACTTGCCCAAGAGCGATTCCCAAGGCTGGATTTGAGCCAAGGTACCTATTGCTGTCGAAAAGCAATGCTAAGCAATGAGCCACTCTGCCACCGATGGTGCAACAACCTTTGCTTCGTTAGCAAACCTGCCAAAGTGTTATGTGACTGAAAAACTACTGCCTGATCAATTTCATCAAAGCATAGAATCTCTACAGTGTGGAAGCAGGCCATTGGCCCATCCAGTCCACACAAGCCCTCCGAGAACCATCTCCCACAGGCCCAGCACCTCACCATCCAACCACATTTCCCATGGCTAATCTACCCAGCCTGCCCATGCCTGGACACTATGAGCAATGTAGCACAGCCACTCCACACTCACCTGCACATCTATTGGTGAACAAACACTCGCAATCTTCAAACTTGTTCAATCAAAACCAATCTTTAATTGACAAAACGCAAGTGACTAACACCCGTTCTAACGTACGACGATCTGTTATGCAAAACTAAGTAACATTCATCTTCCTCGGTAGGATGAGTGAGCCAAGTCTAAGTTACATTTGGCACAAGATGACAGGGGTTGATTACTAGTGTGGTGGCCTTCAGTGCTTCAAACTCTGTGTTCTTCTTTATTCCTCTGAGGATGATTGTTCCTGGGTTTCTAGCCCAGTGTTCAGCCAATCAGTATGTTTATTTCTCAGGGAGGTGTGGGACACAGTGGCTGAGTGGGGAACACTGCTGCCTCCCAGCCTGAGGGACCTGGGTGACAGTCAGCGTAGGGTTGGGAAACGTTCTCCTGGTGTCTGCGTGGGTTTCCTCCCACAGTCCAAAGGTATGTGAATTTGCCATGGGAAATGCAGGGTTACTGGGATAGGGTGAGGGGGTGGGTCTGTTTGGGACGTTCTTTGAAGGTTTGGTGTACACCTGATGGGCAGAATGGCCTTCTCCCGCACTGTAGGGATTCTACAACAGTGAAACAGCTTGTAGCAAATTGCCAAATTCTTTCTCTTCAGCAGAAAAAATGGTAATATTCCAGTTGGTTACACTATCTCCTGCTGCATATCTGTTCAGACAAGATCCCGTTGCTTCAGTTAATGAAGTTATCTTCTGCCATTGAGCCAGTAGCTTGCTCAGCCCATATTTTCTTAGAGCCACTTGGCTCCTCAGAGCTCCCCACATTTACCAGCATGCAATAGAATCATGAGGGGAATAGATAAGGTGAGTAGCCAAGGTCTTGTCTCCAGTGGAAGGGAGTCAAAACCGAGATTTCATCAGTTTAAGGTGGGAGGGGAAATGTTTAAAAGGGACCTGAGGAGCAACATTTTCCACACAGAGGTTGGCACGTGTGGGGAACAAGCTGCCAGAAGAGGCTGGTACAATGGCAACTCTTAAAAGGCATCAGCACAGGAACATGGATAGGAATGGTTTAGAGGGATCTGGGCCAAATGCTGGCAAATGGGGGTCAATCAGATGAGGAATCCTGTTTGACATGGACGTGTTGTGCTGGAGGGTCTGTGTCTGTGCTGTGTGACTCCATGACTTACATTTGGCCGGACAACAGTGTTTGTTGAGGAACCTGGTGATAAATCTTGTTGTTTGAAAACTAATGTACAAAAGAGACTTAACTGCTCACCTTGGTAACTGTAATAACCATTTTTATTTGATGTTATAATCTGTGAAATATTTGATTTGATTTGATTGTCACATGTCCTTGTGTACAAAAGTAGGGAAAAGTGTATGAGATAACAAGGTGTGGAGCTGGATGCTTGTGTATGAGTTATGTATGCATGTTCAAGAGAGAGTGAGTATATTGTGTGTTTGTCTATGTGCATGTGTGTGTGTGTGTGTGTGTGTGTATGTGTGTGTGTGCGCGCGCGCGTGTGGGTGTATATGTGGGTGTGACAGAAAGGATGAAAACAGGCCCTTGATCCCACAATGTCCCTGCTGACCAACAAACGAATCCTTTTTACCTGCATTTGGTCTCTGCCTGTGATACCCGGGCATTTTAATTGCCCATCCCAATGTCTATAACATGCTGTGAGAGTACATATCTCAGCACCCACTCAGGGAGGAGGTTCTGTGTATCTAACATCCTCTGGGTGAAATAGCTTTTTTCTCAGATCTCCTCTCAGCCGCTTGCTCCTCACCTTAAACTCATGCCCTCTTATCTGCCTTGGGGAAGAGCTTTTCATGATCTAGTCAGTCTATGCCTTCAAACAACTTTGTATGACCCACTCAGATCCCACCTCAGCCATCCCTGCTCCTGGGAAAACAAAGCCGGCACATCCAGTCTTTCCTCATAAATGAGAGTTTTCATTCCAGGCAACATCCTGGCGATTCTCCTCCGCAACCTCCCCAGTGCAATCATGTACTTTCTAATCATTTGGCAACCAGAATTATACACAGTATTCCATCTGTGGCCCAAGAAATGTTTTATGAAGTTGTAACAAGACCGCCTTGCTCCTGTATTCTGTTTCCTGGCTAATGAAGGCTAACATCCCGATGTGCCAACTTAAACATCCTGTCTACCTGTCCTAATAGTTCAGGGATCTCTGGACTCTGAAGGTCCTTTTGTTCCTCAGTACTCTATAGGATCTACCATTTATTTGGTCCTTCCAGCCTGCGCCACCATTCCATAGGACCATGGCCTTTCCAACATTCCTCTCATCCACTTTCTTGCCTTTACCCATAACCCTTGATTCCCCGAATAATCAAGGATCTATCTCTGATGAAGATAAACTCAAAACTTTAGCTTGATCTCTCTCCATGTAATTTCGAGCATTTCTTTTTTTTGTTTTCAGGACAGATTCCAACTTTGACAAGGATCTATCAATCTCAGTCTTAAATATACACATAGGCTCTGTTCCTAGAGCTCTTCGTGTGCCCATGACATCCTATTCATCCATAAAAACAAATGTAAATTTCTCATTTATTACCTCAGCTCGGTATGAATTACCTACATTTGCAATTTTGGTCCATAGCCATCCCTCCAACAGCCACAACATTTTTCTCTGTACCAGGTATGGTTGTAACCAGCGGAGAGCTTTCTCCCTGATTCCACTTTGCTCCAGGTTTGCTGGGGCTCCTTGAAACCAGACCCGGTCTCATGTGGCCTTGATGTTAAAGGTAGTCACCTCTAGAATTCACATAATCTTGACGTTACAGTCACTCAGCCTTTCCCAACGAGTAATTTATTTATCACTAAATGCTCTCTGTCTGTCCTGTGCTGAATTGGGCCACCATGCAGAGTGAACGCAGTGTGTACCATCCAACAGACTCACTGCAGTAACTCATTGAATCTGTTTCAAGAAAGAACTTAGTTCTGAAAAAGTGTTGTACCAGGTTCGAAACATTAACTCTCTGACAAGATGCTGTCAGGCTTGCTGAAATTCTCCAGCATTTCCTGTGTTTGCAAAGTAACATTTCCATTCTATTTTTCCTAAATTATTTTCCTGAGGACATGTGATTGGGATCACACAGGTGTATTTTGCATTTCACCTTTGATGCATATGATGCCAACCCACAGAAATTTCAAAACAGCTTCTTTTCGGTTGTTGCAATTTCGCAATTAATTTCCAAATTCAAAACACCTAATTTCTTCTGGGAGGCTCACATCAGCTATAAATGTCTCACACACTTAACGTGGAGTAGTGTATCTTACCAACATGCATGGTACACCAAAAGGTCTTCTCTTTGCGATCTATTATCCCATTCTTGCAGCTATCGGGGTCCCAGGTACAGTACTGGAATTTGTTGTATGTTTTGAAAGTAATTTTGATTTTAGCTGCCTCAAAATAAAATTGCTGTAATCACGAGACTGTCTCTTCCCCTTTCAGCATAATAAAGTATTTCCTGGAAAGATACTTGCATTGAACATATCAATGTACCGCTTTAGCTTCAATTCTATCATTCAACTATACCATTGCTTTGGATATACTACTATTTCTCTCTTTCACCTGAATATTTTATTGACTCGTGCATAATAGTTTGCTGCCTGTAACAACATTCCCTTTAAAATATCATCCAATGTTCACTTTCTTCAGTGAATCATACATCTCTGAGTTGGGTTTGCAATTTTTTTAAGTTAATGTGTCAAGTTTTCTCTTCAGTTGTTTCCTTTATCATTCTTAATAGTGTGACTGCACATGTTTTTCCAAGTTTTGAGGCACCAATTTGAGTGAATGATGACCACCAGCTACAAGTTACCATTGTGTCACTTGTAATGTGCTGAGATGATGCTGTCACTTTAATAGGTTATTTTCTCCTCTTTTATTTGAAGAGAGGCTGGAAGGCAAAGGTAACAAACTAGCTGTGGGTAACAGCTTAAGTAAACAGCTTGAGAGGCCTTGGGTTTTTTTTTCAATTTAGAGCAAGGGAAACCGCCTGCACACGTGTAGCCAGCTGTCACAGATCAGGATTTCTAGTATTTCAAGCGTGAAGCAGCAAAAAGCCATTGGATTCGAGGTTCAGTGAATGCCTCTTCATTGCTATTGTCTCTGAACCTTCTCTTGAGGATGACTCCCCCTGCACTGGAGAACTGTCTGCCATAATAGATTTCAAATTGTGGTCACTAACTTTTAGCTTCTGATTTAATGTTGTTTTGCTGATGTTATTTTCTTACCTCAAACCTTCAATGCATTTACGCTCTTATCCATAACTCTCATATTTAATATGAACAATGCAATATAATTTCACATTGTGACTTCTTTACTCTATCTATGTTTGTCCTGTTGATTGTTTTAATCAAACAACTGCCATTGATAGAATTGGGATTCGGTTTTGTAATTTGGTGCCAGATGTTAATAGTTCAAATAAAATTATGATAATGAAACATTGTTTGAGGAGTTAAATCTTCTGGTTCTGTTCACACTGTCTCACTCACTATTCCATTTCAATCATTATCTCAATTTTACATTTTTTTTCATATTGCAGCTAATTTGGCAGTGATTGTGATCCTATCCAGAGGAAGGTGCAGTCTCTCTAGATGCATCACTTACTACCTCATATCCATGGCAGCGACAGACCTACTACTCATTATTACAGCTGGAATATTGATCTGTATTGTTGGAATTTACTTCCCTTCCAGCGTCTTGTACATTACCCCAGTCTGCAGTGTCAATTTGGGGCTAATGCATGGAAGCAGGGAATGTTCTGTCTGGTCAACTGTCGTATTCACTACTGATCGTTTTGTGGCCATTTCTTGCCCAAAATTGAAGATGAGATATTGCACAGAGAAAGTAGCAGCTGTGATTATCGGGGCAGTTTGTGGCATGAGCTGTTTCAAAAATACTTTCTGGTATTTCATATTTGAACCATTATATACAATCGATAATATTCCATGGCATTGCAAAATTAAGGCGATATTTTATACTTCACCTGCATGGGCTGCCTATGATTGGATACATCGCATTTCAACCCCTTGTCTCCCATTCGTTTTGATTTTACTGCTCAATGCTGTGACTGTCAGACAAATTCTAAAGGCCATTCAAACTCGCAAAAGACTCCATGTTGGAAAACAGTCGGAAAATCTGAATGACACGGAGGTGAACAATCGGAAAAAGTCCATCATCCTGCTCTTCTGTATCTCAGGCAGTTTCATCCTGTTATGGCTACCGAGTCTGTTAACATTTCTCTATGTCCAAATTAAAAACTTTAGTTATTTCTCGGGTTCCAATAACAATGAATCGAATTTCATCCTGGAAGAAAGTGGGTATATGCTTCAGATCTTAAGTTCCTGTATGAACCCATTTATTTACGCAGGGACCCAGAGTAAGTTCAGACGTGAGTTAATGAGTGGCATTAAATTTTCTGTCAATTTCATTCTGAAGATGTTTAGATTTTGACATGTAATAAATATTTAATGGAATAAACTTCATCCTGTTACCATCCAGTTGGTGCTCTCAAGGGAATATGCTGTACAACCAGTCCCATTTTAAGTATTACTGATTTAAGAATGTTTGTGCTTCTGAAGACAATCTCAATCACGGGTATAATTTTAAAGACTCAACCATTACTCACAGCTCCTTCATATTTTCCATAAGGCCATATGACATAGGAGCAGAAATTTGGCCATTCAGCCCATCCTGTCTGATCCACCATTCAATCATGGGTGACAAGTTCCTCAACCCCGTTCTGCCGCTTTCTCCCTGTAACCCTTGGTCCCCTTGATAATCAAGAATCTGTCTGTCTCAGTCTCACATGTACTCTATGACATGGCCCCGACAGCCTTCTGTGGCAGTGAATTCCATAGATTTACCACTCTCTGGCATACTCTCCATTCTAAAAACTCTTCCTTTGACTCTCAGCCTGTGCCCTCGGGTGACTTAAGACTTCAACGTATTCTCCCCATTTACGAAAATAGTTCATGCTTTTATTCTTCTTACCAAAGTGCATGACCTCACACTTTCCCATGTTGTTCTCCATCTGCCACTTCTTTGCCCACTCTCCTAACCTGCCCATATCCTTCTGCAGCCTCCCCACTTCCTCAATACTACCCATCCCTCCACCCATCTTTGTATCATCTGCAAACCCGTCCAGAATGTCTGCAGTTCATTCATCTAGATCATGAATGTTTAAAGTTTAAAGTTGTGTTCCCAGCATTGACACTTGCCAACCACAACTTGCCACCAGCTGCCATCTTGAGAAAGTCAGCTGTATCCCCACTCTCTGCTTTCTGCCAGACGGCCAATCTTCTATCCATGCTAACACCTTGCCTCTAACACCATGGGCCCTTATCTCAAGCAGTACCCTCCTGTGTGGCATCTTGTCAAAGACCTTCTTGAAGTCCAGGTCATTAACATGTATTGGCTCTCCTTGGTCTGCCCTGCTTATAATTTCCTCAAAGAATTCTAGGAAATTTTTCAGGCATGACTACCCCTTGATGAAACCATGCTGACTTTGCCCCATTTTACTGTACACTCCCAAATATTCAGACATCTCATGGATTTCTTGCAATGGACTCCACAATCTTACCCACGACTGAAGTTAGGCTAATCGACTTGTAAATTTCTGTAATTTGCCTTACTCTCTTTTTAAACACGGGTGCCATGTTAGCAATTTTCCAGTTCTCTGGGACTCTCCCGGACTCTCGTGATTCCTGAAATATCACCACTAATGCTTCCACGATCTCTTCAGCTACCTCCTTTAGAACTTTGGGGTGTAGTCTACCTGGTCCAGGTGATTAATCCATCTTCAGGCCAATTAGTTTAAATCGCACCTTTTCATTGGTGATGGCCAGCATATCCAGCTATCCTGCACTGTGTTCTGATTTGCAAACTCCAACCCTGCCTTGTACTGGCAATGTTGCAGGGGGGAAATATCCAATTGGTTTTATCAGAGGGGTTTCATCATGGTTTCACCATGGACGTCCAGTCCCTGTACACCTGCATTCCGCATGGAGATGGCCTCAAGGCCCTCCGCTTCTTCCTGTCCCGCAGGCCCGACCAGGCCCCCTCCACCGACACTCTCATCCGCCTAGCGGAACTCGTCCTCACACTCAACAACTTCTCTTTTGACTCCTCCCACTTCCTACAGACTAAGGGGGTGGCCATGGGCACCCGCATGGGCCCCAGCTATGCCTGCCTCTTTGTAGGTTACGTGGAACAGTCCATCTTCCGCACCTACACAGGCCCCAAACCCCACCTCTTCCTCCGGTACATTGATGACTGTATCGGCGCCGCCTCTTGCTCCCCAGAGGAGCTCGAACAGTTCATCCACTTCACCAACACCTTCCACCCCAACCTTCAGTTCACCTGGGCCATCTCCAACACATCCCTCACCTTCCTGGACCTCTCAGTCTCCATCTCAGGCAACCAGCTTGTAACTGATGTCCATTTCAAGCCCACCGACTCCCACAGCTACCTAGAATACACCTCCTCCCACCCACCCTCCTGCAAAAACTCCATCCCCTATTCCCAATTCCTCCGCCTCCGCCGCATCTGCTCCCACGATAAGACATTCCACTCCCGCACATCCCAGATGTCCAAGTTCTTTAAGGACCGCAACTTCCCCCCCACGGTGATTGAGAACGCCCTTGACCGCGTCTCCCGCATTTCCCGCGACACATCCCTCACACCCCGCCCCCGCCACAACCGCCCCAAGAGGATCCCCCTCGTTCTCACACACCACCCTACCAACCTCCGGATACAACGCATTATCCTCCGACACTTCCGCCATTTACAATCCGACCCCACCACCCAAGACATTTTTCCATCCCCACCCCTGTCTGCTTTCCGGAGAGACCACTCTCTCCGTGACTCCCTTGTTCGCTCCACACTGCCCTCCAACCCCACCACACCCGGCACCTTCCCCTGCAACCGCAGGAAATGCTACACTTGTCCCCACACCTCCTCCCTCACCCCCATCCCAGGCCCCAAGATGACATTCCACATTAAGCAGAGGTTCACCTGCACATCTGCCAATGTGGTATACTGCATCCACTGTACCCGGTGCGGCTTTCTCTACATTGGGGAAACCAAGCGGAGGCTTGGGGACCGCTTTGCAGAACACCTCCGCTCAGTTCGCAACAAACAACTGCACCTCCCAGTCGCAAACCATTTCCACTCCCCCTCCCATTCTCTTGATGACATGTCCATCATGGGCCTCCTGCAGTGCCACAATGATGCCACCCGAAGGTTGCAGGAACAGCAACTCATATTCCGCCTGGGAACCCTGCAGCCATATGGTATCAATGTGGACTTCACCAGTTTCAAAATCTCCCCTTCCCCCACTGCATCCCTAAACCAGCCCAGTTCATCCCCTCCCCCCACTGCACCACACAACCAGCCCAGCTCTTCCCCCCCACCCACTGCATCCCAAAACCAGTCCAACCTGTCTCTGCCTCCCTAACCGGTTCTTCCTCTCACCCATCCCTTCCTCCCACCCCCAGCCGCACCCCCAGCTACCTACTAACCTCATCCCACCTCCTTGACCTGTCCGTCTTCCCTGGACTGACCTATCCCCTCCCCACCTCCCCACCTACACCCTCTCCACCTATCTTCTTTTCTCTCCATCTTCGGTCCGCCTCCCCCTCTCTCCCTATTTATTCCAGTTCCCTCTCCCCATCCCCCTCTCTGATGAAGGGTCTAGGCCCGAAACGTCAGCTTTTGTGCTCCTGAGATGCTGCTTGGCCTGCTGTGTTCATCCAGCCTCACATTTTATCATCTTGGAATCTCCAGCATCTGCAGTTCCCATTATCTCTGGTTTTATCAGACGACTGTTAATCCAGAGACATAGACAATGTTCTGGGGATATGTGTTCAAATCCTGCTAAAGCAGATGTTGGAATTGGAATTGCATATTCCAAACAAATCTACAAAAAAAATTCTGTTGATGACCACAAATCCACTATGACTTCTAAGGGGGGAAACCCATCTGCTTCATGAGAATCTGCCATCCTGACCTGTCTGGCCTACATGTGATCTCAGACCCACAGTAACATGGTTGACTCTGAAATGCCCTCTGGGTAATTAGGGATGGCCAATAAATGCTAGCCAGCAATGCTCACATCCTGTGAGTGAATAAAGGAAAACTAAATCACTGGGTGGAAATGCAGCAGCTCAGTGAGGTGATGGGGGACAATCTTGGTAAGTACTGAAGAAATTTGGTTCTGATGAAGAGATGTACCAGACTTGAAACATTTACTCTGCATTTCCTTCTCTCTCCACACATGTCACCAGATCCGTTGCATTTCACTTAGCTTCAAATCCCCAGCATCAACATTGCTTTGCTTTTACTCATGGGAATACATGTCTCCTGAATAGGAGAGGTGCTAGCCTAGTGCTATTACTGCTGCACTGTTAATCTACCAATCCAGGTGATGTTTCCGGTCAGGGAACTCATGTTTTCCTTTGCTACTTTTCAGTGGAAGCACGGTGGCACTCCAGTTAGCACTGCTGCCTTACAGTGCCAGGGAACCGTGTTCGATTCCACCCTTGGGTGACTGCCTGTGCGGAGTTTGAACATTTTCCCCATGTCTGTGTGAGTTTCGTCCATGTGCTCCGGTTCCCTCCCACAGTCCAAAGATATGCATTCTCGGGTGGATTAGCCATGCTAACTTGCCCGCAGTGTTCAGGGATGTGGAGCTAAGGTCAGTTGTAAGGGGAAAGGATTTGGATGGAGTGTTGTGTGGGTCATTGTGGACTTGTTGGGCCAAAGGCACTGATTCCACGCTGTAGGAATTCAATGTTCTGGGGTCCCGCAATTGAATTCCACCACCGCAGAAGGGGGAATTTGAGTTCAATGTCATGTCTGGATTGAGGAATCTAATGATGACCATGAATCCATTGTTAATTGTCAGGAAAAGCCCACCTGTTTCACTAATGTCCTTCAGGAAAGGAAAACACCATCCTTACCTGGTCACACTACATGTGACTCCAGACCCACAGCAATGTGTTTGAATCTGAACTGCCCTCTGAGCAATTAGGGATGGTCAATAAATGCTGGCCTGGACAACAACGCCCTCATCCTGCAAATGAATAAAGGGAAAAAAATCCCACCTAGGGATGGGAATCTCTCAGGGATATCCAGATTGACATGTATGTGACTCCACACTCACAGCAAGGAGTTTGAATCTTAACGACATCTGAAATGGCCAAGGAAGCGAAAACAGTACAATATGATGAAGTGGTGGGTGTGGGTATAATTACAAAGTTTAAAAGACATTTGGATGGAAATATGAATAGGAACGGTTTGGAGGGTTATAGGTCGGGAGTTTGCAAGTCGGACTAGTTTAGTTTGGGATAATGCTTGGCATAGACAGGTTGGACCGAAGGGCCTTGTTTCCGTACTCTATCGCTCTATGCCTCTCCCTGTGACGAGGAGGTTTGGTCAACAAACACTTGTATTGTCAAGGGCAGAAACACACATTTCCCTGAAAGTATTAAAAACACCATGAGGCTCTGAGAACAAATAAATAGAAACATGAGTCGGCACAGAACTATTCATCCAACTCTGCTGTAATGCACTGCACAACACACACACACACACACACACACACACACACACACACACACACACACAAACACACACAATTTAATCTTCACCTCCCCCTGCTGGAACATGAAATAACCACAATCAGAGACAAACAATCTCCCTCTCACCTGCCTGATCTGGTCCAATAATAATCCTCCTGTTTCTATCTGTGCCTTTGTGATCTCGTTTCCACATGGTCAGGAAATATCTCCAGATTTTCTTCCTGCCACACTGCAGTTTCTGGATTTTCCAATGGCCTTTCAAGCGCGGGAGGTATCACTCCCACCTGTGATCCAGCTTTATCATTGCCAAGTATTAACTGTATTTCTTGAATCAAGAATTTTCTCTTCCTCCCAACACCACTTCACGAATTTTCACCGGACTCTCCAGCCTCAATTCACATAATGGAACAAAACTCTTTTCACCATGAATTACACATATTCCCTCTTTTTTCTGGCAATGCTCCGTCTGAACTGAATATCTCCTGACTGTTGACTTGACACCATATCTCTTCAAATCTGAATTTCTTTCCCCATTCCCTCCTGCCATGTGTGAGAGCCCCTCACCCAATGAAGGAAATCCTTTCAAGAGATCTGGCACTTAATTTTCAACCTAAGCCCTCACCAGGTTGAACATTCTTTTTCACGTTTATAACTTCCACTGTTCATTTTGTTTCCACTTCACCAATATTCCTGGCTTCTCCTGTTATCCCACTTTCATCCTCCCAGTGTCTTCTCTAAACCACCAGCACTGGAAGTAAATGCGGCCTACTTTATGACAATGAGAATGCCTGAGCTTTTTAACTTCTCTTTGCCCAGAATGGGTTTCCTTTTTACCCCATGGTAAACTACGTTTATTATCTTCAGTGAGATCTCCTTTTCCCTTCCCGCCTGAGGATTCCTCTTTTCCCCAGTTTCTATCCCTCACTGATTTAATTTGATGCTGGAAACCAAACTATGTTTTATGAACCAACTAATAACCATCAGCTATTTCAGCTGCTAATCTTGCAGTTGTCACTCTCTGCTCTTCCACATGAGTCTCAGTGCCTCAGGAAGTGATTTTTTGAACCCCTCCAAAGTATTTGTCTCTCGAGGCGCATCATAAATTTGATCGATTTTTAATGCCCTTATCTACCGATAGGAACTAGATGGTTTGATTTTTTCAAAATCAATTTACGTTCAACAGGTTCCCTCATTAGGTTCCACAAACATTTCCAGTAGGCTTCTGATAGTAGCTCATATACACTTAGGATGGCAATTTTCACCTCATTACTCTCCCCAGGTACATAATCTGATAATGACACAAATACCTGACTTACTGTTACACCCAGATAATAAAATGTGAGGCTGGATGAACACAGCAGGCCAAGCAGCATCTCAGGAGCACAAAAGCTGACGTTTCAGGCCTAGACCCTTCATCAGACAAGGGGATGGGGTGAGGGTTCTGGAATAAATAGGGAGAGAGGGGGAGGCGGACCGAAGATGGAGAGAAAAGAAGATAGGTGGAGTGGAGAGTATAGGTGGGGAGGTAGGGAGGGGATAGGTCAGTCCAGGGAAGACGGACAGGTCAAGGAGGTGGGATGAGGTTAGTAGGTAGGAGATGGGGGTGCGGCTTGGGGTGGGAGGAAGGGATGGGTGAGAGGGAGAACAGGTTAGGGAGGCAGAGACAGGTTGGACTGGTTTTGGGATGCAGTGGGAGGAGGGGAAGAGCTGGGCTGGTTATGTGGTGCAGTGGGGGGAGGGGACGAACTGGGCTGGTTTAGGGATGCGGTGGGGGAAGGGGAGATTTTGAAGCTGGTGAAGTCCACATTGATGCCATTAGGCTGCAGGGTTCCCAAGCGGAATATGAGTTGCTGTTCCTGCAACCTTCGGGTGGCATCATTGTGCACTGCAGGAGGCCCATGATGGACATGTCATCTAAAGAATGGGAGGGGGAGTGGAAATGGTTTGCAACTGGGAGGTGAAGTTGTTTGTTGCGAACCGAGCGGAGGTGTTCTGCAAAGCGGTCCCCAAGCCTCCGCTTGGTTTCCCCAATGTAGAGGAAGCCACACCGGGTACAGTGGATGCAGATGTGCAGGTGAAGCTCTGCTTAATGTGGAATGCCATCTTGGGGCCAGGGATAGGGGTGAGGGAGGAGGTGTGGGGGCAAGTGTAGCATTTCCTGCGGTTGCAGGGGAAGGTGCCGGGTGTGGTGGGGTTGGAGGGCAGTATGGAGCGAACAAGGGAGTCACGGAGAGAGTGGTCTCTCCGGAAAGCAGACAGGGGTGGGGATGGAAAAATGTCTCGGGTGGTGGGGTCGGATTGTATATGGGGGAAGTGTCGGAGGATGATGCGTTGTATCTGGAGGTTGGTGGGGTGGTGTGTGAGGACGAGGTGGATCCTCTTTGGGCGGTTGTGGCGGGGGTGGGGTGTGAGGGATGTGTTGCGGGAAATGCGGGAGACGTGGTCAAGGGCGTTCTCGATCACTGTGGGGGGAAAGTTGCGGTCCTTGAAGAATTTGGACATCTGGGATGTGCGGGAGTGGAATGTCTTATCGTGGGAGCAGATGCGGCAGAGGCGGAGGAATTGGGAATTGGGGATGGAGTTTTTGCAGGAGGGTGGGTGGGAGGAGGTGTATTCTAGGTAGCTGTGGGAGTCGGTGGGCTTGAAATGGACATCAGTTACAAGCTGGTTGCCTGAGATGGAGACTGAGAGATCCAGGAAGGTGAGGGATGTGCTGGAGATGGTCCAGGTGAACTGAAGGTTGGGGTGGAAGGTGTTGGTGAAGTGGATGAACTGTTCGAGCTCCTCTGGGGAGCAAGAGGCGGCGCCGATACAGTCATCAATGTACCGGAGGAAGAGGTGGGGTTTGGGGCCTGTGTAGGTGCGGAAGAGGGACTGTTCCACGTAACCTACAAAGAGGCAGGCATAGCTGGGGCCCATGCGGGTGCCCATGGCCACCCCCTTAGTCTGTAGGAAGTGGGAGGAGTCGAAAGAGAAGTTGTTGAGGGTGAGGACGAGTTCGGCTAGGCGGATGAGGGTGTTGGTGGAGGGGGACTGGTCGGGCCTGCGGGACAGGAAGAAGCGGAGGGCCTTGAGGCCATCTGCATGCAGAATCCGGCCCTCCCCACCTATACTCTCCACTCCACCTATCTTCTTTTCTCTCCATCTTCGGTCCGCCTCCCCCTCTCTCCCTATTTATTCCAGAACCCTCACCCCATCCCCTTGTCTGATGAAGGGTCTAGGCCTGAAACGTCAGCTTTTGTGCTCCTGAGATGCTGCTTGGCCTGCTGTGTTCATCCAGCCTCACATTTTATTATCTTGGATTCTCCAGCATCTGCAGTTCCCATTATCTCTAATTCCTGTTACTCCCAACTTTGTTTGAGCCAACAAATTGAAATAATCGCTCATCCTGTCCATCGCCCTCATGATTGTATGCACCTCTCATGTCCACCCTCAGTCTTTTCTGCTCCAAAGAAAACTATACAAGAAATGTGAACTATCCTGATCCCCTGATGCTGCCTGGCCTGCTGTGTTCCTCCAGCTCCAACACTGTCTTATCTCTGACTCCAGCATCTGCAGTCCTTACTGTCTCCAAGCTTGTCTATTCTCTCCTTAAAGCCCAATTTCTCCATCCCAGGCAGTATCCTGGTGACCCTCCTCTCTAACCCCTCGAGTGCTATCACATCCTTCCTGTAGTGCAGTGGCCAGAAATGCACACTGTACTCCAGCTACGGCCTGAGCAATGCTCTGTACAACTCCAACATTACCTCCTTGCTCTGATACTCTATGCGACACCCGATGAAAACCAGTCTTCCATATGCCCTCTTAACTGTCCTATTCACATGCTGTGTTGACTTCAGGGATCTATAAATAATTACTCCAATGTCCGTCTGTTCTGCAAGACTTCCCAGTGTCCTGCCATTCATGAAATATTACCACCTCTTGTTTCATTTTTTCCCAAAATACATCACCTCATATTTCTCAGGGTTAAATATAATCTGTCACTGATCTGCTCAAACCATTTTTTCTCCCTGTAACTTATGACAATCTTTTCCCCTGTTCGCCATTCTACCAATCCCAGTGTCATCTACAAATTCGCTCAGCATTTTCATTTCGATTACTTTGGATACAGTCAGGGCCCCAGTACTGATCCTTGTGGTACAAAGCTGGATATCACTCTCCAGGCATTCAATGACCTTGCACCACTACCCATTCCATGCTGTACTCTACCCAGTTTCTGATCCACCTCACCTAACTTCCCTCAATTCAACTGGCTTCAAAAATTTCTATCAGTCTCCCATCTGGTCCCTCATCTGAATCTTTGCTAAAATCTAGATTGTTCTCGACTCGGCTAGATCCCACACAAAATACTTTAAGAAGGTAGCCTAGACCCTAACATTTTCTTATTTCAAAGACAAGTATGAGCTGCCATGTTACAGATGCAAAGCTACTCTTCAAACAACTCGACGTTAAGCACAACACAATTTATGTAGACACTGCAGTTTGAACATGATAAAAGAAAGAAGAATTTAGAATAACTTAACTCATGGAAAACTTAAAAGAACAATATGATAATAATTCTAATTTACTATTCCAACACAGCAACATCCCTTGAACACACCCATTGGCAAAAAGGAAAATTTGGACACAGATTTTCACATTCAGTTCTCCATCCAGGAGGAAATACTATCAAAAGAAGATCCAGAGACTGGAGCAGCCCAGAGACATCTACTGAAACTTCCAACTCTGTTGAAACCCGAATAACTCATGATGCTCCTGCAAAATCAAAATCCAGAAACCCTGATTTGTGAGACCTGCCCTTATCCATTCAGGTTGTTGAAAAGGATCCAAGGCCTCCAAGCCGTTTACTCATGTGGCCCTCATCATCCAGCTTGTTACGTCTCCTTCAATCTCCCTTTTCAAAGAAATCAGAACAAAATAACCCCGTCAGGTCACGGTGTTGAAACAATATAAACTACATTTCTGAACTTCTCTAATCCACACTCTCCATCACATTTTCAAAACATGCTAACAAATTTGGGAGACAAATGCCCTCCCTCTGACAAAGCCATGCTGACTATCCCTAATTAGCCCACGCCTTTCCAAGTGGTATTAATTCGCTCCTTCAGAATTTTCATCATTAGTTTCCCTCTCACTGACATATGATTCACCATTCGATAATTTTCTGGTCATTCTCGACTACCCTTCTTAAAGTGGAACCACATTAACCATCCTTCAACCCTTGGCACTTCCTCTGTGTCCAGAGAGGAATTAAAAATGTATGTCAGAGCCCCTGAAATTTCCTACCTCACTACCTCCTGCAGTCTGGGAGGAAATTGATCTGAGCCAACAACACGCTGTCACTCTCCTCATTTACTCTGTCAAACTGTGCAAGCTCCTCCAAGTACCTTTTCCTGAATTCCATACCCTCATTTTACTTTTCAAAAATACAGTCTATATAGATATAGACAAATATAGATTCTATATTCTTTTAACACCCTTCCAAAATCCTGCAGCTTCACACACTGGGTGCCCCGTCAGTCCACAATGAGCCCTACACTTTCTATGGTTAACTTCTTCTCTTTTCTGAACTTATAATATGTCTTATGATCCTCCTTAACTCTGTTTGTAATCCCTTTCTTATACTCCCATTTTGCTCTTTGAATTGCTTTCCCAAGTTCCCTCTTGCATTTCTATATTCTTCTTAGGCCACAGCTGAACTGCTCCCTCAAGACTTGCTGAAAGCATTTCAGTTCTTCTTTATCCAATCCTGAATTGTCCCAGATATCCGGGGTTCTCTGAACTTACTGCCTCTGGATTTGTCTCTCCCCAGCTCCACATTGAATGCTCCCCACTTCTCAGGTGTTGACTTAATTGGAAGTAAATTATCCCAGTCTCCTGTGGCAAAATCCTCAAACAGCACATTCCAAACACACGACTACCTCCATCTGAAATGACAGGGCAGCAGATACATGGGAGCACCACCATGTCTATAATCACTCCCAAGTCACTCACCATCCTGACTTGGAAATATATCACTGTTCCTTCACCGTCACTGGGGCAAAATCCTGGAATTCCCTCCCTAATAGCATTGTGGGTCAACCCACAGCAGGACGACTGCAGTGGTTCAAGAAGGCAGCTCACCACCACCTTCTCAAGGGGCAACTAGAGATGGGTAAGAAATGCTGGCCAGCCAGCGATGCCCACATTCCACAAAACAAACCAAAAAGGAAAAAGATCCTACGTTATGAATCAGACCAAATCCACTCAAACTACACCAAGGTTCCAGGTTTTAGCCTCAACACTAACCTTATCTTAATTGAAAAGTAACTGTGAGGTGTTGTATTCCAGATGCATATCAGTTGCTCAAGCTACTCGACATTAAGCATAACACACTTTATTGTTACACCTTCATTTAAAGGACAGACAAAATAAAAACGATAAGAATTGGCTGAGCAAAACAAAATATATATTAAATATTATTAATTAATATGGTAGTATCCCATAAGCACACACTTAGCAAAGGCAAATTCAGTGAAACAGATGGTCTCACATGCAATTCTAACAGCAGGAAGAGAACCCCAGCTTTTAGCTGTCACCATTTGGTGTCACAAAAGTTGAAATTGTCTTTGCTTTTTCTGGTAAAGCTACCTGCTGGGGTCCTCTGAGTAAGTCCAACTTAGAAATACACGTTGTTTGTCCTAACTTCTTAATACTGTCTCCCAAATGTGGAATAGGATATGAATCAGATTTTGAAACTGCTTTGACATTGCAATCATCCACACAGAATTGTTGTGGGTGCCATCTGATTTTGCCATAATTACGATGGATGAGCTCCAGTCGCTGTAATTACATTGATTCAGTTATCTTTTCAAAAGCATACAAACTATTTTTCATCCTGTGCCAACTTTAAATGGTTAATTCTACCAGGCTGTTGTTTAGTTGGAACAGCATTTCTAATATTAACAGTATGTGTAATCGGTTTCATACTCCCAGCGATTCCAGCAACATTTGACTGTAATTAATCTTTCAGGCCATTTTAATTTTCCATCAAAACATAACTCAACAATTTATCCCAATTTTCTTTAAAAAAATTCTTCATTTTTCAATTTAATTCGAGGAATGTCCGATTCAAAATCCTCAGAACTTTGCTCTTCACTCTGTATCATAACCAGTGACACATTCTCCTTTTATATCCCTTCCCTCTCAAAATACCTTCTGAACACATTCACATGATACACCCTGTGAGATTTCTTTCTGGCTGGCTTTCTTATCATATAATTCATCTCCCTCAATTATCGTTTGATTTCATAATGTCCACTAAACCTTGTTTATAAATGCTCACCTGCTATAGGAAGTAAGTCTAACACTTGATCTACATGAGTAAAATTGCAAATGTTTGATATCTTGTCTCCTTCTTGTTTCATTATTAGCTGTGCTACTTTTAACTGCTGTCTAGCCAACTCACCTGCTCAAATTAAACTTTCCCTAAAATTTGACATGTTGTCCGATGTGTGGGCTCTGGTCTCTGACTCACCAATTCCAACTTAATTAATTTCAGTGGTCCTCTCACCTCGTGCCCCAAAACTAATTGAAATTGACTGGATTTAGTTGATTCATTTGGAGCATCCCAAATTGCAAAAGTTACAGATAGAATTCCTTTATCCCAATCTTCTGCATAGTCTTGATTATAAGCCCTCAACATAGTCTTTAAACTTTGATGCTAATATTCTCATGCTCCCTGCAGTTTGGGATTCGAATTGCTTTAAACCAAAACTGCCAGTAAATTCCTTGAGCAATTCTGATGCAAAATTTGACTCTTGATCTGCTTGATATCTCTGGAGGCAGTCCATATCAAGTAAATATTTTTTGTAACTCTTCAATAATCCTTTTAAATATGATACTTCACAAAGGAGTAGCCTCTGTAAATGCAGGAGATACATCTATTATAGTGAAACAACATTGATTCCCACCGATTGTTTGAGGTAGGGGTCCATTGTAATCAATTAAGATCTTTGTCAAAAAATAATTCCTCAATTTAGGGAATGAGTGTGAAAGGCGCTGGGTTTATCACTGCCTGAGGTTTTTCCATCACCTGTCATGTGTGGCGTGTCCTTCAAAATTCAGGCAAATCCATATGTAGTCCAGTCCAATAAAAATGATTTTGTGTTTTGCCTTTAGTTTCCCTTCATCACAAATGACCTCCTGCTGATAATTCATCTGCAACCAGCAACATCTTCTTCCTATAAACAACAGTATTAAGCTTGATGAACTTCTGCCCATTTCTCATCTGCTTCGATGTGTGATGGATTCCATTTTTATAACTAGAATATTTTTGTATCAGTTGCCTATCCATTGCTATTATCTTTTCTTCGTCACTCTGATTTACGTTATGTTTACTTTCTGTTTGATTGTTTTATAAAGCTCCTTATTCTGAATTCTATTGTCACCCTCAGTCATTTTTACTTTGTCCATGGGATGCAATTCTGGCTAACACCACACTTATGGCACTACAGTTCTGGGTTGGTGTGCCGCTGTTAATGTCACAGCAAAGGGTTATGTTATGCTGTGTACGAACCATTGAGTCAGGAATTCAACTCCCAGTTCCACTGTACATAACTCATGGCATCAACTCACAGGCTTTTCAAAACACTTTCCTTTCGATTGTTGCAATTTTGCAATTAATTCTCAGTTCAAAACACTGAAATGCTCCCGGGAGCCTCACATCAGGTATAAATGTCTCACACACTTAATGTGGAGTAGTGTATCTTACCGAAATGCATGGTGCACCAAAAGGTCTGCTCTTTGCAATCTATTATCCCATCCTTGCAGCTACTGGGGTGCCATGTACGGTACTGGAATTTGTTGTATGTTTTGAAAGTAATTTTGATTTTAGCTGTGCCAAATAAAAATGTGTGTGATCATGAGTCTGTTTTGTGTAACGTTTTCCCTTTCAGCATTAAAAAAGTCTTTCCGAGAAGGATATTTGCTTCGAGCATATTAATGTATCTCCTCAGATCCACTTACTTCATTCAACTGTAGCGTTGCTTCAGCTCTGTTATCTTTTCTCTCTTGTCATGGAATATTTTACTGACTCATGTATCATGGTTTGCCCCTTTAACAACATTGCCTTTAAAATATTACTTAATGCAGTATTTCTACCAGTGGATCATCTATCTCCTGTTTGGCTTTTCAAGTTTTTGAGGTCATGTGTCAAGCCTTCCCTTCAATTGTTTCCTGGGATAATGTAAACTTCTCAAATGCAGGTGAAAGTTTCATGAAATAACATTAACTATGTACCTGCAGGGAGCTTTGGGTGTGGGCCATCTCATGAGCACATAAACTTCAAAACTCTAACCCAAAAAGGGCCCTGTGACAACATAGTTGAGTCTCTATCATTGTCCCATGGTGATTGGGATTGAGTCCCATCTGTGACTGAAGTGTAACGTAACTTGCATGAACTGATGGGGTAGAAATAATTGCATGTCCTGTTCATGTCATGCAACGCAATTCATGACATTCACACAACATGTAAAGGTCTCTGATTTGCAATTATTCTAAACAGTTAGCAATAAATTCCGTGCTGGAATGGTGAGCACTCTGGGATCTTACACCATTCAGTCTCATCCAAATTATGGTGGAATACCATTTCTTCCGAAGACGGTGACTGAGTCAAAAGATCTCAGAGGAATTTTGCCCCATGGTTCCAAGTTGGTCTGACACTGATTTTCATTGCAAAGCATCATGTTATATATAGTGTTGGCAAACTTTGCATCACAAGTTCAAGTCCCAGTTCCCCAATACGTATCTCACAATCTATCCAAACAGGTTGATTTGCAATAATTATGAAGGGAATCGTATTGAAACTGCCATGAAAGAGTTCTACATGTATCCACATGTAATGTTTCTCACTGAAATGGAAGCTAAAATGCATTGAATATTAACGTATCATGTTAAACTTCATTGTTTGGATCACAGGACAAAAGCGAATGAAATGTAAAGCAGTTCAGTGACTAAGAGGCCCATTAAGTCTGCTCCAGCAAAAAATACTCAAAATCTACACCAACCCCACTTTCAAACCCAGAGCGTTGCATGTTATAGCATTACATGTGCTCATCCACATCCTTTCTTTGCAGGTTGTGAGGTTCCCCATCTTGACTATGCTCCCAGGCCATTCATTCCAGACCTCTCCACCCTGATGGGTGAAAGATAATTCACCTCTCTAAACCTACTGCCATTTTTGACATGTTCACATGCTGGATTAGAGTGGAAGAATATTAAATTTAAACATCAAAATAATTCTTTGTTTGCTGCAGCCAAGGCACAGCTGTATCTCAAAGTTATGATCACTGTTTATTTCTCGCTCTAATATTGTATGTCTCATATGAAGTCGCAGTATTCAGAGGATTAAAATTTCAGAGCTGAAGATAACAATTGATACAGTGAAATGATGTTCTTTCATGGAAAATTGTAAACAAAATTGCAGTCACTTCGTTACAATGTAACGGCCACTTTATTTGTAAGATTTATTTTTCTCCGTACCACATAATGCCTGATTTCCATTCTCAGTCTCCAACTCCATTCCTGGTTCAGTGCCAGCTTGGTCTTGAAAGGGAGCTGAGACTGATGGTTTCGGAGTGAAAATTGCTAAGGCCAAACTAAAGAAATGTTCTGAATTGTTCCTGCTCTCAATCTTTCCTGAAGGAAAGATCATTGTCGTATCATTCTGATATGCACTTAAAAGTTATAATTCAATTTGCATGAGTGACTAAGCAAATACCTGATCCTAATTCTCCTGTACAGCTCCAGTAACAATTCTGCTTAAATGGCATGTCTGTATCTCAATGAGGTAAAGGCGAATTTGCCATTGTCTCTCGAGACCATGAGACTGCACTCTTGTTCAAAAAAAAAAATTGCTGGTGTTTGACCCTCAGGGTTTTATAGTTCTATTCACACTGTCTCTCACTCTTCCATTTCCAACATTGTCTGGATTATCCATCGTTTTCATATTGCAGCTAACTTGGCAGTGATTTTGATCCTATCCAGAGGAAGGTGCAGTCTCTCCAGATGTATCACTTACTACCTCATATCCATGGCAGCGACAGACCTACTAGTCATTATTACAGCTGCGATATTGAACCGTATTGTTGGAATTTACTTCCCTTCCAGCGTGCTGTATGTTACCCCAGTCTGTAGTGTCAATTTTGCTCTATTGGCTGCAAGCAGGGATTGTTCTGTCTGGGTAACTGTCGTATTCACTATTGATCGTTTTGTGGCCATTTCTTGCCGGAAATTGAAGACACGATATTGCACAAAGTAGCAGCTGTGGTTATCGGGTCAGTTTGTGGAATGAGCTGTTTCAAAAATACATTCTGGTATTTCATATGTGCGCCTTTATATATAATTGATAATATTCCATGGCATTGCAAAATTAAGGCAATATTTTATACTTCACCTGCATGGGCTGCATTTGATTGGATTGATAGCATTTCAATCCCTTGTCTCCCATTCATTTTGATCTTTCTGCTCAATGCTGTTACTGTCAGACAAATTATAAAGGCCATTCAAACTCGCAAAAGACTCCGTGTTGGAAAACAGGCGGATAATCTGAATGACACGGAGGTGAACAATCGGAGAAAGTCCATCATCCTGCTGTTTTGTATCTCGGGCAGTTTCATCCTGTTATGGCTGCTATTTGACTCAACATTTCTCTGTGTCCGAATTAAAAATGTAAGTTATTTCTCGGGTTCCAATTACAGTGAGTCCAATTTCATCCTGGAAGAAAGTGGGTATATGCTTCAGATCTTAAGTTCCTGTCTGAACCCATTTATTTACGCAGCGACGCAGAGTAAGTTCAGACAGGAGTTAAGGGATGGTATTAAACTTTCCATCAATTTCATTCTGAAGATGTTTAAATTTTGACATATAATAAATATTTTGTGGAATAAACATCATCCTGTTAACTTCCAGCTGGTGCTATAAAGAGACTGTACCGTATAGTTGGAGGGGAGGTGATGGCTGAGTGGTATTATCATTGGACTGTTGACCCAAATAATGTTCTGGGAACTCAGGTTCAAATCCCACCGTGGCAGTTGGGCAGTTAGTGGAATTTGAATTCAATAAATACATGGAATTAAGTATCTAAGGATGACCATGAATCCAATGTTGATTGTCAGAAAATCCCATCTGGTTCACTAATGTCCTTCAGGGAAGGACACTGCCATCCTTACCTGGTCTGGCTACATGTGACTCTAGACCCATGGCGATGTGTTTGACTCTCTGCTACACTCTGGGCAATTAGTGGTGGACAATAAATGCTGCCGAGTCAGCGATGCCCAGATCCCATTAATGAATAAAGTGAAAAATACAAGGTGTGCCAATTTAAATATTTCTGACTTAAGCAGGCTGGTACAGATGAACACAATCACATTCACAGCTATACTTTTAAAGACCCAACACTTACTAACAATTCCTTTCCATTGTCCTGCACTGGGGCCTGATTGGCCAACTCCAACCCTGCCGTGTACTGGCAATGTCACAGCGAGTAAATCGCCTTGTGGTATTATCACAGACCCACAGTAACATGGTTGGCTGTTCAATGTCCTCTGGGTAATTAGGGATGGCCAATAAATATTAGACAGCAATGCTCACATCCTGTGAGTGGATAAAAGAAAACTAAATCTCTGGATGGAAATGCAGCAGCTCAGTGAGGGGACGGGGGACAAATTGGTAAATACTGAAGAAATTTGGTTCTGATGAGGAGATGCACCGGGTTTGAAACATTTCCTCTGCATTTCCTTCTCTCTCCACACATGTTGCCAGACCCATTGAGTTTCTCTTTTCTTAGTTTCAAATCTCCAGCATTCACATTGCTTTGCTTTTACTCATGGGAAAATGTGTCTCATTAATATCTCTTTCCAGATGGAAATTTCTCAGGGATATCCAGATTGACATGTATGTGACTCCACACTCACTGCAAGGAGTTTGACTCTTAACAACATCAGAAATGGCCAAGCAAATGGGCACACACACACACACACACACACACACACACACACACACACACACACACACACACACACACACACACACACACACACAGTTTAATGTTTGCCTCTCCCTGCTGGGCCATGAAATAACCACAATTGCAGACAATCTCCCTCTCACCTGCCTGAGCTGAGGTACAATAATAATCCTTCTGTTTCTACTGTGCCTTTGTGACCTTGTTTACCACATGGTCAGGAAAAATCCCCGGGTATACTTCCTGTCACACTTCAGGTTCCTGATTTTCAGCTGGCTTTTCAACCACAGCAGGCATCACTCCCAACTGTGACCCAGCTTTATCATTCCTGACCATGAAGTGAATTTTCTGAATCAAGAATTTCCCTCTTACTCCCACCACCTCTTCACTCATTTTCATCAGACTCCCCGACCTCACATCATACAATGGAACAAAACTCTTCTCACCCTGACTTACGCATATTCCCTCTTTCTTCTGGCAATGCTCCCTCTGAACTGCATATCTCCTGACTGTTGACTTGATCCCGTATCTCTTAAAATCTTAATTTCTTTACCCAATCCCTCCTGCCATATGTGAGAGCCCCTCACCCACTGAAGGAAATGCTTCAAAGAGATCTGGCACTTAATTTTCAAACAATCCCTCACCAGGTTGTTCATTCTTCTGCAGGTTTTTAGCTTCCACTGTTCATTTTGTTTCTACTTCAGCAATATTCCTGGCTTCCCCTGTTTTCCCACATCCATCTTCCCACTGCCTTTTCTCAACAACTGACGCTGTGACCAGCTGTTACTAACAACTTTGTTTGAGTCAACAAAACCTTCATAATCGCTCATTCTGCCCATCACCCTCTTGGTTTTATATGCCTCAATCATGTCTCCCTTCAGACTTTTCTGCTCTAAAGAAAAGAATCCAAGAAATGTTAACTTTCCTGCTACTCTGATGGTGCCAGGACTGATGTGTTCCTTGATCTCCAACACTGTCTTATCCCTGACCCCAGCATCTCCAAGACTGTCTATTACCTTCCTAAAGCTCAATTTGATCAGGGAGGCCATTCTTTCAGTTGTGAGTTTTAACAAGCTGCAAAACAGGGGAATCTGTGATTCACCAGGTGGAGATTGAATGCAGATTTCAGTGGAACCTTCCTTCCACCAGACCCTGACTTTTGACCAACTATGACAATGGAGTTGATGGATGGAAACTGCGTGGGGCAGTTCATTGACAAAGCTGGGGTAATGGAAAGGGTCAGTTTTGTTTGAAAGGTGTGTGAAACTGGAGAATAGACTATGACAAGATAGGGATGAACACGGCAGCCCAAGCAGCATCATAGGAGCAAGATAGCTGACATTTTGGGCCTAGACCCTTCTCTAGAAATGAAAATTCAGATTTCTAAACAAGGGTCTCGGCCCGAAACGTCAGCTTTCCTGCTCCTAATATGCTGCTTGGCCTGCTGTGTTCATCCAGCTCGACACCTTGTTATCACAGATTCTCCAGCGGCTGCAGTTCCTACTATCTGTTACAACAAGATAAGTTCTCTTTGCGCACCGGTAAACTGAACTCAGAAGATGAGTTTGTCTCATGCTACTGAAGATCATGTGAGGAATGAGGCAGCAGCAGCAGCAAAGTGATTCAGCACATCACTGCAGTATCAGATCAACCGGAATCACAAAACTAAAGAGACAGCGTAAAATGTGTTTGAAATCCTGCTGAAGTGGAGGAGACAGGCAAAGACAGTTGAGATAACAAGGTGTAGAGCTGGATGAGCACAGCAGGCCAAGCAGCATCAGAGGTGCAGGAAGGCTGACGTTTCGGGCCTTGACTCTATTTCAGAAATATTTCTATTCATGAAATGTCAGCCTTCCTGCTCCTCTGATGCTGCTGGGCCTGCTGCGTTCATACAGCTCCACACCTTGTTTTCTCAGATTCTGCAGCATCTGCAGTTCCTACTATCTCTGAGGCAAAGATAGTTTCCAAGCTGTCAATGCAAACCACAGTGGGGTTTGTGAAGCTCAATGAGAGCTTGCTGATGAAAATTTGATCAGGGAGGCAATTCTTTCAGTTGTGAGCGTTAACAACCTACAAAACAGGGTTTCCGTGACTCACCAGGTGGAGATTGAATACAAATTTCGGTGGAACCACCCTTCCACCAGTAAAAATAATCAGCTTCAAGAGATCCTTACAACACTTCTTAAACGATGGCACCACATGAGCCAACTTCCAATCTTGTGGCAACTCGTCTGTGGCTTTTGATGATATAAATATCTCAGCAGGTGCACCAGCAATCTCTTCCCTCACATCCCACACAAAATTCTGGGAAACACTTGATCAGGTCCTGGAGAGTTATCCACACCTCACAGCTCTAAAGCTCAATTCCCCATCCAATGAAAGCCAACACACCAAACGCCTTCTTTACAACCCTATCCACTTGGGTCGTAACTTTGAGGGATCGAAGGATGTGGACCCCAAGACCCCTCTGTTTCTCCACACTGCTGAGAATCCTGCCATTAATGCTATGTTCTGTATTTAAATTCGACCTTCCAAATGAATCACATCACACTTTTCTGGGTTGAATCCCATCTGCCACTTCTTTGCCCAGCTCTACATCCTGTCAATGTTCTATTGTAATCAACAACAGCTCTCCATGCTGGCCACAATTCAACCAACCTTCGCGTCATTGGCAAACTTACTAACGCACTCTCCCACTTGCTCATCCAAGTCATTTATAAAGATTACAATCTGCTCCCATTTGCCAGCATTTGGCCCATATCCCTCTAAACCCTTCCTGTTCATGTACCCATCCTGATGCCTTTTAAATGTTGTAATTGCACCAGCCTCCACCACTTCCTCTGGCAGCTCATTCCATACACACACCACCCTCTGTGTGAAAAATGTTGCCCCTTCGGTCCCTTTTGAATCTCTCTCTCTCACCTTTAACTTATGCCCTCTAGCTTTGGACTCCCGCACCTCAGGGAAAAGATCTTTCCTATTTACCCTATCCATGCCTCTTATGATTTTATAAACCTCTATAAGGCTTCCCCCCGCCCCACACCCAGCCTCTGGTGCTCCAGGAAAAGCAGCCTATTCACCCTCTCCCTGTAGCTCCAACCCTCCAATTCTGGTAACATCCTTGTGAATCTTTTCAAAACCCTTTCAAGTTTCACAACATCCTTCCCAGAGCAGGGAGAACTGAATTGCATGCAGTGGAACAAAGAAAATTACAGGACAGGAACAGGCCCTTTGACCTTCCAGGCCTGCACCAACATGCTGCCCCTCACAACTAAAACCCCCTACACTTCTGGGGACCATATCCCTCTATTCCCATCCTAGTCATAGATTTGAAACCATTCTATTCGTGTATTTGAAAGAAGCAGTATTCCAAAAGAAGTCTAACCGATGTCCTGTACAGCTGTAATATGATATCCCAACTCCCACACTCAATGCTCTGCCCAATAAAGGAAAGCATACCGAATACCTTCTTCACTATAACAAAATGTGAGGCTGGATGAACACAGCAGGCCAAGTAGCATCTCAGGAGCACAAAAGCTGACGTTTCGGGCCTAGACCCTTCATCAGAGAGGGGGATGGGGGGAGGGAACTGGAATAAATAGGGAGAGAGGGGGAGGCGGACCGAAGATGGAGAGTAAAGAAGATAGGTGGAGAGGGTGTAGGTGGGGAGGTAGGGAGGGGATAGGTCAGTCCAGGGAAGACGGACAGGTCAAGGAGGTGGGATGAGGTTAGTAGGTAGCTGGGGGTGCGGCTTGGGGTGGGAGGAAGGGATGGGTGAGAGGAAGAACCGGTTAGGGAGGCAGAGACAGGCTGGACTGGTTTTGGGATGCGGAGGCTTGGGGACCGCTTTGCAGAACACCTCCGCTCAGTTCGCAACAAACAACTGCACCTCCCAGTCGCAAACCATTTCCACTCCCCCTCCCATTCTCTTGATGACATGTCCATCATGGGCCTCCTGCACTGCCACAATGATGCCACCCGAAGGTTGCAGGAACAGCAACTCATATTCCGCCTGGGAACCCTGCAGCCATATGGTATCAATGTGGACTTCACCAGTTTCAAAATCTCCCCTTCCCCTACTGCATCCCAAAACCAGCCCAGTGCATCCCCTCCCCCCACTGCACCACACAACCAGCCCAGCTCTTCCCCCCCACCCACTGCATCCCAAAACCAGTCCAGCCTGTCTCTGCCTCCCTAACCGGTTCTTCCTCTCACCCATCCCTTCCTCCCACCCCAAGCCGCACCCCCAGCTACCTACTAACCTCATCCCACCTCCTTGACCTGTCCGTCTTCCCTGGACTGACCTATCCCCTCCCTACCTCCCCACCTACACCCTCTCCACCTATCTTCTTTACTCTCCATCTTCGGTCCGCCTCCCCCTCTCTCCCTATTTATTCCAGTTCCCTCCCCCCATCCCCCTCTCTGATGAAGGGTCTAGGCCCGAAACGTCAGCTTTTGTGCTCCTGAGATGCTACTTGGCCTGCTGTGTTCATCCAGCCTCACATTTTGTTATCTTGGAATCTCCAGCATCTGCAGTTCCCATTATCTCTGATACCTTCTTCACTATCCTGTATACCTGGGGCTCCACTTTCAAAGAACTATGAACCTCACTCCAAGGATTCTTTGTTCAGCAACACTTTGCAGGATATTACCATGAAGTGCATATGATTTCCCTGATTTGCCTTTGCAAAATGCAAATCTCACACATCTCCTGTGATTGTACATGTGGACAGCCACATTGATTTTGTAAGGGGCCCTATTCTCTCTTTTTGTGCCCCTTTGTCATTTATGCACTTTTAGTCTATCTTTGCATTATCCGTAACTCTATTTGCCAAAGCTATCTCTTGCCCCCTTTCTGCCCTCCTGATTTCCCTCTTAATTATATTCCTGCTGCCTTCATCCTCCTTTAGGGATTCCTGCCTTTCTATCAGGCATGTTTCTGTAATA
Source organism: Stegostoma tigrinum (assembly GCF_030684315.1). NCBI lineage: Eukaryota > Metazoa > Chordata > Chondrichthyes > Orectolobiformes > Stegostomatidae > Stegostoma > Stegostoma tigrinum. The sequence goes on from NC_081398.1 coordinate 13,225,546, forward strand.
ACTATGATACCCCCACCCCATGCTCCAATCCATGCCCTGAGCTCATCTGCCTGAGCTGTCAGGCCTCTTGCATTAAAATCAATGCATTTTAAATCCTCAGTCTTCCCTTGTTTCCTGATGTGCTTTAGCTTGCCTGGTCTGTTTCACTTGCCCACTTTAACTTCCACACCAACCTCACCTCTCTCTCTTGTCTCACTACTGCCCAGGGATCCACCCCAATGCCAGAGTGTTTTAAGCCATCCCAAATAGCTCCAGCAAATCTCCCCACCAGAATATCAGTCCCCTTATATTCAGATGCAACCTGTCCTTCTTGTACAGAAGGCTCATGGTTTTTTTGAAAATGGACTCCCAGGTAGACAGGATAGTGAAGAAGGTATTTGGTATGCTTGCCTCTATTGGTCAGAGCAATGAGTACAGGATTTTGAAGCTTCACAAGCTTCAAAATCTCACCTCCCCCATCGCATCCCAAAACCAGCCCAGCTTGTCCTCGCCTCCCTAACCTGTCCTTCCTCCCACCTATCCTCTCTTACCACCTCAAGCCCCACCCTCATCTCCAACATGCTAACCTCATCCCACCGGGCCATCCTCCCTAGACTGACCTATCTCCTCCCAACCTCCCTACCTACACTCACATTTACTGGCTCCATAACAACCTCTTTGACCTGTTTGTCTCCTCTCCAACTATCTTCTCCTCTATCCATCTTCTATCCACTTCCCCCTCTCTCCTTATGTATTTCAGAATCCCCTTCCCCTCACCCATTTCTGAAGAAAGATCAAGGCCCGAAACATCAGCTTTCCTGCTCCTCTGATGCTGCTTGGCCTGCCGTGTTCATCCAGCTCTACACCTTGTTATCTCATTGTGTATAGGAGTTGGGATATCATGTTTCAGCTGTACAGGACATTGGTTAGGTCACTTTTGGATGGTACTTTCAAATAGACAAATAGGGTGGCTTCAAGTATATGATACAGTTCTGTGCCAGAAGAGATCATAATAATCCAAAAATTGGAATGCCTGCCTCCTTGCACCAGTTCCTCAGCCATGTATTCATCTCCACTCGTCTTGTGGGATCTGGAATAATCCAGAGGTTACCACTCTCGAGATCCTGCTTTTTAATCTCCTACCTGACTCCACTTTGCAGAACCTCATCCCCCTTTTTGACCTACATTGTTGGTGCAAATATGGACAATGACCCCCTTGAGATCTGGAACAAAAGCAGAAATTGCTGGAAAAACTCAGCAGGCGTGGCAACATCTGTAGAGAGAGAAACAGAGTTCACATGTCAAGTCCAGTGACAATTCTTCAGAGTTCACTCACTGCAAGAGAAAGGCAAGACATTTGCAGCAGGGGGAGCCAGAGTGCTAAAGTAAGGAAGTTGAGCTCCAAGATAATAAAATGTGAGGCTGGATGAACACAGAAGGCCCAGCAGCATCTCAGGAGCAGCTCAATTGAGTTGAGACCCCATGAATGAGCAAGGAGAGGAGGTCGTGCTGTGAATGCTTGCTGCGCTAATGCATGGGATGAAACAATTGTTCAATTTTCTCTGTCTACAAGAACAGGCGGGAATCCTGCAATGAGTAACTCACCTCCTGACTCCCCAAAGCCTGCCGACCATCTGATGAAGGCTTTTGGCCTGAAAATTGAATTTCCAGCACCTTGGATGCTGTCTGACCTGCTGTGCTTTTCCAGCCTCACACCTACAAACTCTGGCTCCCAGTGTCTGCGGTCCTCACTATCTCCATTATCTACGCTCAGCCCATTGAGCCCATGTTCTTTTCTGGAGACTTTGTGCTGGGTTTGATACAACTGATTTGGCTTGGTGTGACATGTCAGAGGGCAGGTAAAGGCATAACATTGCTGTGGGATTAACAGTACCTCACATCCAAAACAGGATGGGGCAGCATTCTTTCCCTGAAAGGAATCAGATGGTCTTATTTCTAAGAAAAGAGTTGACAACAGACTAACATTTGATTGTAAAATCAATGCTTGTTTTCAAATGTTCACAATTAAAACACATTTGAACCCAACTGCTCAGAATATTACTGGCAGCAATTGAGGGACATGACCAATAGGGAACCACCAACTTGTTAAGAGAACTGCTTCTTCACTCATAGTTGTTTAAACCACAAGACTGTAAAATATAGAAGCAGAAGTAGGCCATTCAGCCCATCAAGGTTGCTCTGCCATTCAGTGAGATCATGGCTGATCCAATAATCCTCAGCTCCATTTTCCTGCCTTTTGCTCATTCCCCATTTCCTTACTGATTAAAAATCTGTCTTATCTCATTCTTGAACATACTTAATGATCCAGCCTTGACAGCTCTTTGCAGTAAAGAATTCTACAGATTCACAATCTTCGGGAGATGAAATTCCTCCTCATCTCTGTCTTAAATGTGCAACCCATTTCTCTGAGATGGCATTCCCTGATCTTAGATTTTCCCACAAGGGGAAACAAACTTCTACATCTACCCCATCAAATCCTCTGGGAATCTTGAATATTTCAATAAAGTCACATTTTATTCTCGAAACTCCAGTAATTACAGGCCCAACCTACTCAATCACTCCTCATGAGGCCTCCTGGGCAGGCGTTGGGCCAGTGGTATTATCGCTATGCTACGCTATTAATCCAGAAACCCAGCTGATGTTCTGGGGACACAAGTTCAAATCCCACCACGGCAGATGGTGGCATTTGAATTCAAAAAAAGCGTCGAGAATTAAAATCTACTGATCACAATGAAATCATTGCCAATCATCAAGAAAAACCCATCTGGTTCACTAATGTCTTCAGGGAACGAAATCTGCCACCCTCACCTGGTCTGGCCTACATGTGACTCCAGACCACAGCAATGCCATTGACTCTCAACGACCCTCTGAAATGGCCAAGCATGCCCTGCAGGTGTACCAACTGAGGAGGAGCAGAGGGATCTTGGGGTTCATGACCACAGTTCCCCGAAAGCTGTCACCAGGTGGATTGAATTATTAAGAATGTGTGTGGTGCATTAGCTTTCATTCATAGAGGGATTGAGTTCAAGAGCTGTAAAGTTATGCCCGAGCTATACAAAACCCTGGTTCAGCCACATCTGGAGTATTGTGTTCAGTTCTGGTCACCTCACCACAGGAAAGATGTGGAAGTGTTGGAAAAAGGGGCAGAGGCAATTTACCAGGATGTTGCCTGGAACAGAGGGAAGGTCTTATGAGGAAAGGTTGCAAGAACTAGGGCTTTTCTCTTTAGAATGATGAAGGATGAGAGTGACATGATAGAGGTGTACAAAAAGATCAAAGTTGTAGAAAGAGTGGACAGCGAGAGACTTTTTCCAAGGTTGGAGGCATCTGTTATGAGGGGGCACAGGTTTAAAGTGAGTGGAGTTAGATACAGGGGAGATATCAGAGGTAGGTTCTTTACTAAGGAGGGACATAGAATGCATTGCTGGAGAGGGTAGTGGAGTCGGCCCCATTAGGGGCATTTATGCGCCAATTAGACAGGCATATGGATGATATTTTAAAGTAGCGGTAGGGGTTAGATAGACCTTAGGTTGAAGGTAAAAGCTTGGCACAACATCATGGGCCGAAGGGCCTGAACTGTGGTGTACTGTTTTATGTTACATGTTCTATGTTCTATGCTCTATGTTCTATGTTCTATGTTGTATGAAACAAAACTGGACGGATCAGCTGGCATCAACCTAGGGAGCACAAAAGACGACAGCAGAAACAGCCCTGATGACCATGCAAAGTCCTCCTCACTAACATCTGGGGGTTTGTGCCAACATTGGGAGGGCTGTCTCACAGACTAGTCAAGCAACAGCCTGACATAGTCATACTCACAGAATCATACCTTACAGACAGTGTCCCAGACACCACCATCACCATCCCTAGATAAGTCCTGTCCCAACAGCAGGACGATCCCAGCAGAGGGGTTGGCACAGTGATATCCAGTCAGGAGGGTGTTGCTCGAGGAGTCCTCAACATTGACATGGGACCCCATGAAATCTCATGGCTTCAGGTTAAACACGGGCAAAAAAAAAAACTTCCTGCTGATTACCTCAGTTGATGAATCAGTGCTCCTCCATGCTGAACAACACTTCGAGGGCATTAAATGTACTCTGGGTGGGAGATTTCAATGTCCACCACCAACAGTGGCTCGGCAGCAGCACGACTGATTAAGCTGGTTGGGTCCTAAAGGACATAGCTGCTCGACTGGGTATGCAGCAGGTGGTGAGGGAACCAGCAAAAATCAGCGAGTGATCGACAGAGCTAAGCGATCCCATAACCAATGGATCAAATCGAAGCTCTGTAGTCCTGCCACATCCAGTTGTGAATGTTGGTGGTCAATTAAACAACTCACTGGAGGAGGAGGCTCCACAAATATCCCCACCTCAATGATAGAAGATCCCAGCACATCAGGGCAAAAGATAAGGCTGAAGCATTCGCAGCAATCTTCAGCCAGAAGTGCTGAGTGGATGGTCTATCTCGGCCTCCTCCAGTGGTCCCCAGCAACACAGATACCTGTCTTCAACCGATCCAATTCACTCCAATGATATCACGAAACGGTTGGAGACATTGGATTCTGCAAAGGCTATGGGCTCTGGCAATATTCCCACAATAGTACTGAAGTCTTGTGCTCCAGAACATGCCGCTCCCTGAGCTAAGCTGTTCCAGTGCACTTATAACTTGACAATATGAAAAATTACTGAGGTACGTCCTGTACACAAAAATCAGGAGAAATCCACCCCAGCCAATTACCGCCCCATCAGCCTCCTCTCGATCATCAGTAAAGTGATGGAAGGTGTTAGTAACAGTGCTATCAAGCAGCACTTCCTCAGCAATAACCTGCTCAGTGACGCCCAGTTTGGGTTCCGCCAGGGCCACTCAGCTCCTGGCCTCATTACAGCCTTCGTTCAAACATGGACAAAAGAGCTGAATTCCAGAGGGTGAGGTCAGAGTGACAGCCCTTGATATCAAGGCTGCATTTGACAGAGTGTGGCATCAAGGAGCCCGAGCAAAACTACTACTATTGGGTATCAGGGGGCAAACCCTGCAGTGGGTGGAGTCATACCGGACACATAAGAAGATGGTCGTGGTTGTGGGAGGTTAATCATCTCAGCTCCAGGACATCTCTGCAGAAATTCCTCAGACTAGTGTCCTCGGACAAATCAATTGTTCGGAAAAACCCATCTGGTTTACTCATGCCCTTCTGGGAAGGAAATGCCGTCCTTGCCTGGTCTGGTATTCGTGTGACTCGAGACCCTGACCAAGCACAGCTGCTTCATTCTAGACCAGGCTGAGCAGAAACACAGGGCAAATGCAACAATGGCTGGTTAGTCAACCCTAAAACATTGCCAAAAATGTAACAAATGTCACATTGATAAACTTAGCAAAGTGAGAGGAGGCAGTAAGGATTTACTTGATGCATTGGCTAACCCAGGGGCACACTCCTTTCACTGCCCACTCCCATCCCATGTCATCAAGTTAAATACCACTTTTTCCTAGCTATTCTCAGTTCTGAAGAAAGCTCATAGAGCATAGAACTGCACAGGGCAAGAATGGACCCTTCAGCACATGATGTTGGGCTGAACATGATGCCAAATTAACCTGATCCCTTCTTTCTGCCCTTGTTCCATATCCCTCCATTCCTCGCATATTCATGTGTTAATCTAAAAATCCCTCAAATGCCCCCATCTTATCTGTCTCTGCCACTTGGTAGTGCGTTCCAGACTCCTACCACTCTGTGTGCCCCTCACATCTCCTTTGAACTTTCCCACTTACACCTTAAATGCATGCCCCGCATATTGGATATTTCAAATCTTGGATAAAGGTTCTGAACGTCAACCCTATCAATGCATCACATAATTTTATCGACTTCTTTCAAGTCTCCCCTCAGCTTCTGCTGCTCCAGAGAAAACAACATGAGTTTTTCTAACCCTTCCTTATAGCTCTTATCCTTGAATCCAGGCATCATCCTGGTAAATCTCTTCTGCACCCAAACAGTTCACTTTGTTTTCTTTCCACGGATGCTGCCAGGCCTGCTGAATTCCTCTGGCAATTTTTGTTTTTGTTTGAGATTTCCTGCATCCACATTTTTTTTGTTTCATTTTACTGTCAAGACTCCATAATTTAATCAGATTGTCGAGTTGCTCTTGCACTCATGAGATGACTAGTGGCACTTCAACCTCAAGGGCACCACACGTCAGGCAAGGGGAAAGGTTGTGAATGAGGGTTCTTTGTGCTCCCCTGAGCTGGGACAGGAATTAAACCCAAGCTGTTGGTACTACACTGATTCCCAACCCAACTGTCTGGCCAGCTGAGCTGAACTGACACCTTATTTTGGCATGCAATGAATGTGGTTACATCCTCAAAGTGATATGTTAGCTTGTTTATAACCACCTTTCATTCAGGGTGACAAAGTGAGATCTAAAATCATTTGTAAGTGGATTCAAAAGGAAGTGAATCTTGTCTGGGACCCTGCATTCATTACCAACACTGGGAGACTGACTTTCAACTTCAGATTACTCTATTTGGAGCATACATTGTGGCATTGTTCTTGGCCCTGAGGATCCTCTTCTAAGAACAATATGGAAATATCTTCAACGCATTAATACATTAACTCAAAAGGCATGGAGCCATCTATTTAAAATATAATATGCTGTGGGGAAAGATATAATAACGTGTTGGAGTCATCATATGTTGGTAACAAATGCAGTACCATGTAAAAGAAAAAGACACTAAGTTATGAATTCAAACTTTCTTTGTTGAAGTTAAGATCACTTATTGAAACCGAATGTGGTAATTGATCAAACCAGGCATCATGCGCCGTAAAATAAATTGGCCACGCAGGTTTCCTTGTCAGTCTATCTGCTTGATCAGATCGTAAGCAACGATTACTCTCAGACCTGAAAAAAGATTATTTAAGCTGACTTTACATCTGATATCACAACTGAACTGTGCACCTTGTCAGTTAAGATATGTATATAAGGTCTACAACACGGAAAAAGATTTTGAAATGGAGAGCCAATTGGAATTTGCCGAATAATGTTCCCTTCGGAGCCTGCGATTAAATTCGGGCCCAGGCAACAGCAAGTTACATTAGTTAGACATGATAAAGGCACTGAAGAGCAGCGTCATGAATGATCTGCCTCGGTTACTTTTAGTCTTTCATACCACTGATTGTAAATAGGAGCTTGAAAAACAGCAGAGCGAGAAAGAAAAGTATTTCTGTCGTAATGTACTATGAAGGTGCTTGTGTTTCAGATTGACTGGAGGTTTTAATTTTTGAAGGTGTGGAAAATGAGTTTGTTTCAGGTGTTGTTGAAATATCTTGAGTAGGTTCTTTAAAATGGCCATTGGAAGTTCTTTGTGAACATAGAACATAGAACATAGAACATAGAACATAGAACATAGAACAGTACAGCACAGAACAGGCCCTTCAGCCCACAATGTTGTGCCGACCATTGATCCTCATGTATGCACCCTCAAATTTCTGTGACCATATACATGTCCAGCAGTCTCTTAAATGACCCCAATGACCTTGCTTCCACAACTGCTGCTGGCAACGCATTCCATGCTCTCACAACTCTCTGCGTAAAGAACCTGCCTCTGACATCCCCTCTATACTTTCCACCAACCAGCTTAAAACTATGACCCCTCGTGCTAGCCATTTCTGCCCTGGGGAATAGTCTCTGGCTATCAACTCTATCTATGCCTCTCATTATCTTGTATACCTCAATTAGGTCCCCTCTCCTCCTCCTTTTCTCCAATGAAAAGAGACCAAGCTCAGTCAACCTCTCTTCATAAGATAAGCCCTCCAGTCCAGGCAGCATCCTGGTAAACCTCCTCTGAACCCTCTCCAAAGCATCCACATCTTTCCTATAATAGGGCTCCCAGAACTGGACGCAGTATTCCAAGTGCGGTCTAACCAAAGTTTTATAGAGCTGCAACAAGATCTCACGACTCTTAAACTCAATCCCCCTGTTAAAGAAAGCCAAAACACCATATGCTTTCTTAACAACCCTGTCCACTTGGGTGGCCATTTTAAGGGATCTATGTATCTGCACACCAAGATCCCTCTGTTCCTCCACGCTGCCAAGAATCCTATCCTTAATCCTGTACTCAGCTTTCAAATTCGACCTTCCAAAATGCATCACCTCGCATTTATCCAGGTTGAACTCCATCTGCCACCTCTCAGCCCATCTCTGCATCCTGTCAATGTCCCGCTGCAGCCTACAACAGCCCTCTACACTGTCAACGACACCTCCGACCTTTGTGTCGTCTGCAAACTTGCTGACCCATCCTTCAATTCCCTCGTCCAAGTCATTAATAAAAATTGCAAACAGTAGAGGCCCAAGGACAGAGCCCTGTGGAACCCCACTCACCACTGACTTCCAGGCAGAATACTTTCCTTCTACTACCACTCGCTGTCTTCTGTTGGCCAGCCAATTCTGTATCCAAGCAGCTAAGTTCCCCTGTATCCCATCTTAATGTTCATTAAGTTACAAGGCTTCCTGTAAAGCCCATGGCTGGTGATAACTGCTTGCTTTATTGCAAACTACTTCTAGCGCTGTTTTAAGTTGTGGCTGGTGTGAATTGTTTCATCAGATTCAGTTGGTGGAAAGTCTGCTCAGAACAAGCTGCCTAACTGGGCTCTCGTTTTTCTGAAATGGCAACTATATACTTGAGTTCAAAGTAAGATCTAATAGTCCTTTTGGAACAGTGATTAAAAGAACAACTTGAGGTTGTATTTTCTGAGAAAGCTGTGTCTGTAAAGACTTCAGAGTAACTTGACCACATGGTCCTGAACATCAGACTTTGCGCCATTCTCAGCTTAGCCTTTTTTTTTTCTCCCTTAGGAATAACCTATTTCCCAAGGTGGTACTGATTTTTTATTTCAGAATTTTAATTCCAGTGGAGATGGGGGTTTTTTTCGGAAATAGTAGGAACTGCAGATGCTGGAGAATCTAAGACAATAAAGTGTAGAGCTGGATGAACACAGAAGGCCAAGTAGCATCAGAGGAGCAGGAAAGCAGAAATGAAGGGTCTCGGCCCGGATACGTTTTTCAACTACCTTTCCCTCAGAGAGAATGTGTGCGTTTTGTGTAGATATTTATGGGGATCATCATTTATAACGCTGTATTACAGAGTACATAGGCATTTTAATCAACCTGTTAAAACATACGTCTGGAGCAGGTGGGCTTTAAGCTCTTCTCGCTGTGAGGTAAGGACATGACCACAGTCCTATACTGACCAATATTGCATTGATATATAGAACAATTACAGTGCAGAAAGAGGCCATTTGGCCCACATTGACCCTCAAAAAACTTTCACAGGCCCACACCCCATGCTGTAATCCTGCATTTTTTGTGACTAATCCACCGAGCCAGCACATCTTTTGATACTCAAGAGCAATCCAGCATGGCCAATCCTCCCAAACGTGCACATCTTTGGACTGTGGGACCACAGCACCCAGTGGAAACCAACACAGGCATGAATAAAACACACAAACTCTGACTTGCCCAAGAGAGATGCCCAAAGCTGGATTCGAACCCAGGCACCTACTGGTGTGGAACTGCAGTGCCAACCACCGAGCCCCTCTGCCACCCAGGGGTCAACACCACTTGCTTTGTCAGTCAACCTGCCAAAGTGTTGGGTGACCGAAAGACTGGCGCCTGATCAATTTTGCAGAAACATATAATCGCTACGTTGTCGAAGCAGGCCATTCGGCCCAACAAGTCCACACCAACTCTCCGGAGAGCATCTCACCCAGACCCAGCACCCCAACCTCCAACCACATTTCCCAAGGCTAATCTCCCCATCCTGCACATCCCTGGACACTATGAGCAATTTAGCGCAGCCACTCCACCTGAACCTGCACATCTGTTGGTGAACAAACACTCACAAACTTCAAATTTGTTCAATCAAAACCAATCTTTAATTGACAAAATGCAAGTGACTCACACCCGTTCTAACATACGATGATCTGTTACGCAAAACCACACAGCATTCATCTTCCTCAGTAGCATGAGTGAGCCAGGTCTAAGTTACATTTGACACAAGCTAACAGGGGTTGATTACTAGTGTTGTGTTCTTCAGTGCTTCAAACTCAGTATTCTTCTTGTTTCCTCTGCGGATGATTGTTCCTGGGTTTCTAGCCCAGTGTTCAGCCCATCAGTATATTTATTTCTCAGGGAGATGTGGGACACGGTGGCTGAGTGGGTAACCCTGCTGCCTCCCAGCCTGAGGGACCTGGATTTGTTTCTAGCCTCAGGTGACAGTCAGCGTGGGGTTGGGAAACGTTCTCCCCGTGTCTGAGTGGGTTTTCGCCCACAGTCCAAAGGTATGTGGATTAGCCATGGGAAATGTAGGGTTACTGGGATAGGGTGAGGGCGTGAGTCTGTTTGGGACGTTCTTTGAAGGGTTGGTGTACACCTGATGGGCAGAATGGCCGACTCCCACACTGTACGGATTCTATGGCAGTTAAGCTGCTTGTAGAAAATTGCCAAATCCTTTCACTTCAGCAGAAAAATGTTAATATTCCAGTTGGTTAGGCTATCTCCTGGTGTCTATCTGTTCAGACGAGTTCCCGTTGCTTCAGTTAATTAAGTTATCTTCTGCCATTGAGCCAGTCGCTTGCTCAGCCCAGATTTTGTTCGAACTACTTGGCTCCTCAGAGCTTCCCACATTTATCAGCATGCGATAGAATCATGAGGGGAGTAGATAAGGTGAGTAGCCAGGGTTTTTTCTCTAGTGGAGGGGAGACAAATGTGAGAGGACATCAGTTTAAGGTAGGAGGGGAAATGTTTAAAAGGGACCTGAGGGGCAACATTTTCCACACAGAGGTTGGCAAGAGTGTGGAACAAGCTGCCAGATGAGGCTGGTACAATGACAACTCTTAAAAGGCATCTGCGTGGGAACATGAATAGGAAGGGTTGAGATGGATATGGGTCAAATGCTGGCAAATGGGAGTCATTCAGATGAGGAATCCTGTTTGACATGGACGTATTGTGTTGAAGGGTCTGTTTCTGTGCTGTGTGGCTCAAGACCAGAAGCCCGCACTGAGACCACACCAGGCTGGGAGCCCACCACACTGGGCCACTGAGAGACCACTATGCTTGACTGAGAGACCATAACACTGGGTCACTGAGAGACCATTACTCTAGACTAAGAGATCACCACAGCAGCTCACTGAGAGACCGCCAGGCCAAGCTGAGAGACCACCTCTCTGGGTCACTGAGAGACTGTTACGCTCGAACACGAGACTGCCATGCCAGACCGAGAAACTGCCAGTCCAGAACTAACGCTAAATCTGTAGGAAATGTGTTGGGGTTCTATGGGTCTACCCCTTCTAGCTGAGGCAGCAATTTACCTGCAGTTCACTCAACTGGAGCAAATGTTCCCTCTTCGGTCTTAAAATGTGTTTAAAACAATGAGACATAAATATAATGCCCATGTTAAGAAATCCAACGTGCAATTTTGGAGAAACTTTAAAAGCCACAGATTTCGCAGCAAAAATAGAATATTTTAACTCTTTTTTTGATTAAGTATAATGGGGAGGCACAGTAGCGAGGGAACTTTATTTTCGGTTCAAACGAGTAGAGGCAACTTTATTCTATTTCAACCCCTTGTCCCTATCCCAGGGAAGTTTCATGGGAGCAGAGTTGAGGTAAATCGTTGAATCCATGCAGTGTGGAAGCAGGCCCTTCAGCCCAGCAAGTTCCACTGCCCACAGAGGATCCCACCCAGACACATTGCCCAATAACCCACCAAATCTATCCAGCCTTGAGCACTATGGGTAATTTAGCTTGGCCAATCACCCAAGCCAGCACATTTTTGGACTGTGGGAGGAAACCAGAGCACCCAGTGGGAACCCACACAGACATGGAGAATGTGCAAACTCCACGTGGACAGTCACCTGAGTGTAGAATTGACCCTGCGTTCCTAGTGCTGTGAGGCAGCAGTGCTAACCACTGAGACACTGTGCTGTCCCATGTCAATTTTATTTTAAAAGAGTAGGAGGAACTTTATTTTGCGTTCCAAAGCATCACAGGGACTTTGAATTCCAAAGAGTTGTGAATCTTTACTTCACTAAAAGTGTAGAGTAAGCTTTACTCTGTGTTTATCTCAGTGCTGTCACTCTCCTCAGAGTGTCTGATGGGGATGGAGTTGAGTGGATTTGGCTTTTCCATTTCCTTCATCGTTTAATAGATTTGGGGAAGCTCGAGCCAAGCAGAAATATTGCTGATGTTAAATTGCTGGTAACACCCAATAGGTCTGACAGCAGCTCCGGAGAGAGAACAACAGTTATTGATTCAAGTCTCGTGTGGGATTTCTTTAGAAGTTAAAGGCGTTAGAATTTATTTTTTTGGCAGATGGGAAGGAGGTGAACAGGTGGTATGGACATGTGTACCACTTGTAACCTAAGTTTTTCACTGTTTTTCAGTCCACGTGACAATAACTAATATAACAATAACATAACAATAAATAATAAACAATCAATCAATCAAATAAATAAATCGATCGCTTGTTGTGAAAGTCAAAGGGGTTGGAAAATGCTGATGGAAGAGAAATTGAGATGTTTAATGGGTGCAACTTAAGGTGTGAGAGGATGAAAAACAGATCCTGTCTGCTCACAACAGTGTTAACTAGACAAGGCTGTGAGGGGACAGACAAGAAAAATGGGGAACCCACATCATGCGGTCTGGCTCTGAAGTTGTGGGATTCAATGTTGAGCCCTCCAGGCTGTAACGTGTATCCATGGAAAATAAGCTTTTCTTGCTCAAGTTTGCTTTGTGCCACGTTGGAACATTGCAATGGGCCTAGGACAGAAACAGTGAGAGAATAAAATGTGATGTTATGTTATGGGATATCCCTGCTCTTGAGATAAACATTAAACTCTATACTTTTACTCAGAGTATTGCAAAGCTGAGGCCTACCTCACTGTTGAGGCGATGTTAAATACAGGACTCTCTCACTGGCAGAGTTAGGGGAGACCAAGGCCCCATCATTTCCTTCATAATCACTGACGGGGTAGTTTTGATATTTTGTCTGACCAATCCTGGCCATTCTACATTGGAAAATACTCTAGGCCTTGCAAAGTTTGTAAGGAGATTAGTGAAAGTGTTTACTGAGGATGAGCAATGTCAGTAGAAGCAGGCAAAGATGGTGTTGATTTTCTGTTTGATGAGGCTAAGAGAGGTTTTAATGAGAAATGCAGGAGCAAGTTTCCAGAGGACAGAAACATCAAGAAGCAGAGAACAGCAGTTTAAAGCCATTGCCAGCAAAGCCTACAGAGTAGATGGAGAGATTTTTGCATAAGAGAGAGAGAGAGTGACTGTGTGTGTGTGTGTGTGTGTGTGTGTGTGTGTGTGTGTGTGATACAGCATACAAACAGGCCCTTCAGTCCACCATGTCCCTGCTGACCAACAAACACCAAACCACGCTAATCCTTTATACCTGCATTTGGCCCACAGCTCGGGCATTTTAATAGCCCATCCTTGTGTCCATTACATGCTGTGAGAGTACCTATCTCAGCACCCACTCAGGGAGCAGGTTCTGTGTCTCTAACATCCTCTGGGTGAAATAGCTTTTTTTTTCCTCAGATCTCTTCTCAGCCACTTGCTCGTCACCTTAAACCCATGCCCTCTTATCTGCCTTGGGGAAGAGCTTTTCATGATCTACTCAGTCTATGCCTTTGTACAACTTTGTACAACCCACTCAGATCCCACTTCAGCCATCCCTGCTCCGGGGAAAACAAAGCCGACACGTCCAGTCTCTCCTCAGAACTGAGAGTTTTCATTCCAGGCAACATCCTGGTGAATCTCCTCTGCAACCTCCCGAGTGCTATCATGTCCTTTCCGATCATTTCGCAACCAGAATTATACACAGTATTCCATCTGTGGCCCAAGAAATGTTTTTTGAAGTTGTAACAAAACCTCCTTGCTCCTGTATTCTCTTTCCAAGACAATGAAGACTAACATCCCCATATGCCTACTTAACCTGTGCTAATAGCTTCAAGGATCTCTGGGCATGTCCCGCAAGGCCCCTTTGTTCCTCAGTACTCTATAGAATCTACCATTTATTTGGCCCTTCCAGCCTGCTCTGCCATTCCATAGGACCATGGCTGATCCAACATTCCTCACATCCACTTTCCTGCCTTTCCCCCAAAATCCTTGATTCCCTGACTAATCAAAGATCTATCTCTGATGAAGATAAACTCAAAACATTAGCTTGCTCGCTCTCTCTCCATGTGGTTTCTTGCAACTTCTTGTCAGTGCAGATTCCAGCTTTGACTGTGTATGTAAAGTAACATCTCCATTCTATTTTTCCTAAATTCTTTTCCTGAAGATATGTGATTGGGATCAGACAGGTGTGTTTTGCATTTCACCTTTGGTGCATATGATGTCAACCCACAGACATTTCGAAACAGCTTCTTTTCGGTTGTTGCAATTTCCCAATTAATTTCCAAATTCAAAATACCTAAATTCTCCTGGGAGCATCCGGTCAGGTATAAATGTCTCACACACTTAATGTGGAGTAGTGTATCTTACCAACATGCACAGTGCACCAGATGGTCTGCTCTTTGCAATCTATTATCCCATCATTGCAGCTATCGGGGTCCCAGGTAAGGTACTGGAATTTGTTGTCTGCTTTGAAAGTCATTTTGACTTTAGCTGCCTCAAAACAAAACTGCTGTGATCACGAGTCTGTGTTGTGTAACTCTTTCCTTTTCAGTGCCATAAAGTCTTTCCTGGAAAGATACTTGCATTGAACATATTAATGTAACTCTTTAGCTTCAATTCTATCGCTCAACTATACCACTGCTTTGGATATGCTACTATTTGTCTCTTTTAACTGAATATTTTCTTGACTCGTGCATAATAGTTTGCTGCCTGAAACAGCATTCCCTTTAAAATATCATCCAATGTAGTTTTTTACATCAAATCATATATCTCCAAATTGGGTTTGCAATTTTTTGAATTAATGTGTCAAGTTTTCTCTTCATCGCTTCCTTTATTATTCTTAATAGTGTGACTGCAGATGTTTTTTCCAAGTTTTGAGGCACCAATTTGAGTGAATGATGACCACCAGCTACAAGCCAGCGTTAAGTCACTTGTCATGCGCTAAGATGATGCTGTCAACTTCAAGAGGTTATTTTCTCCTTTTTTTTGTGAAGAGAGGCTGGAAGGCAGAGGTAACAAATTAGCCACTGAAGACAGCTTAAATAAACAGCTTGCAGGACTTTTTTTTAAGTTAGGACAATGGAAAACGCCTGCACAAGTGTGGCCAGCTCTTATAGATCAGGGTTTCTAGCATTTCAAGTATTAAGCAACAAGAAGCCATTGGATTGGAGCTTCAGTGAACGTCTCTTCTCTGGTATTCTCTCTGAACCTTCTCTTGAGGTTTTGTCCTCCTGCACTGGAGAACTGCATGTAAGAACCGGTGTCAGCATTTACCGTTTTGCCAAGCGGTGTGATTTTGTTATGTCACTGTATTGCAACAATTAATTAGTCATAGTTACTGTGTCTGTTATCCAGTTAAGACTTACAGTTCTTATTCTAAATCCCTGTCTTTTGTTTGTATTTAGCTGTAATGCTGAAATAGACTGTGCTTTTTATTAATGTTTGTCCTGTCACGTTGCATCTAGAACTTGGCAATTTACATCTACATTAAAAATAAGAAAAAGTTAGGGTCTAGGCCACCTACTTAAAAACCAGAGACATACAAAGATCTCTGGTTTATGATCTTTCTAAGCGGTAAGAAATATGTTCCAGGCTGGAATGGTGAACACTCTGGGCTCTGAATCCAGTCACTTTCATCCAAATTGTGGAATCCCATTTCTCCTTAAAGTGGTGACTGAGGCAAAGGACCATCAAGGAATTATGCCCTATGGTTCTGGGCTGGTCTGCCATTCGCATTGTCACAGCAAAGGGTCATGTTATAAAGTGTGAGCAACCTTTGAGCCAGAAGTTCAAGTCCCAGTTCCCCTGTCCATATCTCACAATCTATCCAAACAGGTTGATTTGAAAGAAATATGAAGGGAAACATGTTGACACTGGTATTGAGCAACAGACAAGGAATTAATACGATCAGATATTGAGCAGAATTCTGAAGTACACACATGTAATGCTTATCACTGAATTGGAAGCTAAAATGTAGTGAATATAGGTTTCTGGTGTTGAATTTCATTTTCTGGATCATGGGAACATAACATGGAGCCCATCAAGTCTGCTCCAGCAAGAATTACTCAAAATCTACACCAACCCCACTTTCAAGCCCACAGCCTTGCATGTTATAGCATTACATATGCTCATTTACATCCTTACTTTGCAGGCTGTGAGGTTCCCCACCTCGACTACACTCCCAGGGAGTACATTCCAGACCTCACCACCCTCTGGGTGAAAGACAATTGTCCTCAGAGCCTCTCTAAATCTCCTGCCTTTTGTGACATGTTTACATGTTAAATTCGAGTCGAAGAATATTCAATATTATGATCGTATTAATTCCTTGTCTGTTGTAGCCAAGATATGGCTGATTTTCAATGTTATGATCACTATTTATGACTCAACCCAATATGACCTGGCTCAAATGAATTCACAGAGTTCAGGGGATTAAAATTTCTCAGCTGAAGATAAGTGAAATGATGTTATTTTGTGGAAAATTGTTCACAAAATTGTGTGCATATGGGAACAATGTAGGGTCACTTTATTTATAAGTTTATTTTTCGCTGTACCACATAATGCTGGGTTTCCACTCTCAGTGTCTAACTCCATTCCTGGTTCAGCGTCAGCTTGATCTTCAATGTGACCTGTTACTGATGGTTTCTGAGTGAACATTGTTAAGGCCATACCAAGGCAAGGTTCTAAATTGTTCCTGCTCTCAACCTTTCCATAAGGAGTTATCATGAAGTAGCATCTTTCCTACATGTGTCAAAAAGATGTAATTCAATTTACATGATCAAGTGAGCAAATACCTTATCCTGATCCTTCTGTGCAGCTCCAGTGGCAGTGCTGATTACATGGTATGTCTGTATCTGAATGAGGTAAAGGTGCAGTTGTCATTGTCCTCCTCGACCATGAGGCTGCTCTCTCTTTGGAAAGAATTGATTGGTGCTGGTATCACCTAATGGTCACCAAATCTCAGGCAAAGGGAGATGGTGAGAAGGACAGAACTTCATGGTAAGCTCAGCTGGTGCAGGAACTGCACCCACACTATTAACACTAAAGTGCATCACAGCTCAGTCACCCAATAAAAAGACCTAACCAATCCAGAAAAGATCTCATAATCTACTTGCTCATTTATGCATCTGAACCTTAAAGCTGGGAATCAGGAGGACTGTGGTAAATTATTCCTGAGCCTTCACCAACATCACCAAAACAAAATTCAGAAAACCATAATCACACTCACATTGTGATACAGAATTTCATTCATCAGACCGAATAATGTTGATATCAATATCGCAATTTAATAAATGAAAGTGAATGTGACATTAATAGATTTCAAATAGTGATCACTACATTTCAGCTTCTACTTTAATGTTCTTTTGCAAATGTTATTTTCTTACCTAAACCCTTCAATGCATTTACTTTCTTATCCAAAACATTCATATTTAATATGAACAATATTATATAACTTCACATTGTGATATCTATTCTCAAATCTATGTTTGTCTGTTTGATTGTTTTAATCAAAAACTACTGTGAATAAAACAGGGATTTGATTTTGATACTTGGTACCAAATGTTAAAAGTTCACATAAAATTATGATAATAAAACTTTATTTAAGGAGTCAAACATTGTGGTTCTGTTCGCACTGTCTCGCTCACTAATCCATTTCCATCATTCTCTGGATTATACATCTTTTTCATATTGCAGTTAACTTGGCAGTGATTGTGATCCTATCCAGAGGAAGGTGCGGTCTCTCCAGATGCATCACTTACTACCTCGTATCCATGGCAGCGACAGACGTACTAGTCATTATTACAGCCTCAATATTGATCCGTATTGTTGGAATTTACTCCCCTTCCAGCATCTTCTATGTTACCCCAGTCTGTAGTGTCAATTTGGGGCTAATGGCTGGAAGCAGGGATTGTTCTGTGTGGACAACCGTTGTATTCACTATTGATCGTTTTGTGGCCATTTCTTGTCCGAAATTGAAGACAAGATATTGCACAGAGAAAGTAGCAGTTTTGGTTATAGGGGCAGTTTGTGGCATGAGCTGTTTCAAAAATACATTCTGGTATTTCATATTTGAACCATTATATAGAATCGATAACATTCCATGGCATTGCAAAATTAAGTCAATATTTTATACATCTCCTGCATGGGCTGCATTTGATTGGATCCATCGCATTTCAACCCCTTGTCTCGCATTCGTTTTGATCTTACTGCTCAATGCTGTGACTGTCAGACAAATTCTTAAGGCCATTCGAACTCGCAAAAGACTCCGTGTCGGAAAACAGACGGAAAATCTGAATGACACAGAGGTGAACAATCGGAGAAAGTCCATCATCCTGCTCTTCTGTATCTCAGGCAGTTTCATCCTGTTATGGCTACCGAGTCTGTTAACATTTCTCTATGTCCAAATTAAAAACTTTAGTTATTTCTCAGGTTCCAATTGCAATGAGTCGAATTTCATCCTGGAAGAAAGTGGGTATATGTTACAGATCTTAAGTTCCTGTATAAACCCATTTATTTATGCAGGGACCCAGAGTAAGTTCAGACATGAGTTAAGGAGTGGCATTAAATTTTCTGCCAATTTCATTGCAAAAATATTTAAATTTTGACAGATAATAAAAATTTCATGGAATAAACTTCATCCTGTTGCCTTCCAGTTGGTGCTATAAAGAGACTGTACTGTACAACCGGCCCCAATTTAAATATTACTGACTAAAGAAAGCTTGTGCTTACGAACACAATTTCATTCACGGGTATCATTTTAAAGGCCCTACCATTACTAACTGCTCCTTCATATTTTCCATAAAACCATAAGTCATAGGAGCAGGAAGTTGGTCATTCAGCCCAACCTGTTGGATCCATCATTCAATCATGTCTGAGAAGTTCTTCAATCTCATTCTCCCACTTTCTCCCTGTAACCCTTGATCCCATTGATAATCAAGAATGTATCTATCTCAATGACATGGCCCCACAGCCTTCTGTGGAAGTGAATTCCATAGATTTACCACTCTCTGGCACACTCTCCATTATAAAAACTCTTACCCTTACTCTCAGTCTGTGCCCTGGGGTGACATTAGACTTCTACATTTTCTCCCCATTTGGAAAATAGTCCATGCTTTTATTGTTCTTACCAAAGTGCATGACCTCACACTTTGCCACATTATCCTCTTTCTGCCACTTCTTTGCCCACTCTCCTCACCTATCCT
This sequence comes from Stegostoma tigrinum, assembly GCF_030684315.1. NCBI lineage: Eukaryota > Metazoa > Chordata > Chondrichthyes > Orectolobiformes > Stegostomatidae > Stegostoma > Stegostoma tigrinum. Next base: position 13,244,909 of record NC_081398.1, read on the forward strand.
CATCCTTCTGCAGCTTCCCCACCTCCTCAATACGACCCCTACCTCCACCTATCTTTGTATCATCTGCAAACTTAGCCAGAATGTCTGCAGTTCCTTCATCTAGATCATTAATGTTTAAAGTGAAAAGTTGTGGTCTCAACATTGACCCTTGCAGAACATGACGTGTCACCAGCTGCCATCTTGAGAAAGACCCCTTTATATCCACTCTCTGCTTTCTGCCATGCAGACAATCTTCTATCCATGTTAGCACCTTGACTCTAACACCATGGGCCCTTATCTTACTCAGTAGCCTCCTGTTTGGTGCCTTATCAAAGGCCTTCTTGAAGTTCAGGTAAATAACATCCATTGGCTCTCCTTGGTCTACCCTGCTCATAACTTCCACAAAGAATTCTGGTAAATTTGTCAGGCATGCCCTCCCCTTGATGAAACCATGCTGACTTTGCCCTATTTTACCATTCACTCCCAAATATTCAGATCTCTCATGGATTTCTTAAAGTGAACTCCACAATCTTACACACGACTGAGGTTAGACTAATCAGCTTGTAAATTTCCGCACTTTGCCTTACTCTCTTTTGAAACAGGGGTGTCATGTTAATGATTTTCCAGTTCTCTGGGACCCTCCCAGACTCTTGTGATTCCTGAAATATCACCACTAATGCTTCCACAATCTCTTCAGAATACTCCGTGAGTGTAGTGTATCTGGCCCAGGTGATTTATTCAACTTCAGGCCAATCAGTTTTACTCGCAACTTTTCATTGGTGATGGCCACCATAGTCAGCTATCCTGCACTGTGTTTTGATTTGCAAGCTCCAACCCTGCCTTGTACTGGCAATATTACAGGGGGGAAATAGCCAAGTGGTTTTATCACTGGACTGTTAATCCAGAGACACAGGCAATGTTCTGGGGATATGTGTTCAAGTCCTGCTAAAGCAGATGTTGCAATTCAAATCTGATATTCAAAAAGAACCTGGAAAAGACATTCTATTGATAGCCGTGAATCCATTGTGAATTCCAAGGAGGAAAACCCATCTGGTTCACTAGAATCTGCCATCCTGACCTGGTCTGGCCTACATGTGACCTCGGACCCACAGTAACATGATTGACTCTGAAGTGCCCTCTGGGTAATTAGGGATGGCCAATAAATGCTAGCCAGCTATGCTCACATCCTGTGAGTGAATAAAGGAAAACTAAATCACTGGGTGGAAATGCAGCAGCTCAGTGAGGTGATGGGGACAATCTTGGTAAATACTGAAGAAATTTCGTTCTGATGTAGAGATGTACCGGACTTGAAATGTTTCCTCTGCATTTCCTTCTCTCTCCACACTTGTTGCCAGACCCGTTGAGTTTCTTTTTTCTTAGTTTCACACCTCCAGCATGCACATTGCTTTGCTTTTACTCATGGGAAAACGTGTCCCATTAACAGAAGAGGTGATAGCCTAGTGCTATTACTGCTGCACTGTTAATCTAAAGACCCAGGTAATGTTTCTGGTCAGGGAACTCATGTTTTCCTTTGCTACTTTTCAGTGGCAGCACGGTGGCTCACTGGTTGGCACTGCTGCCTCACAGTGCCAGAGACCCGCGTTCGATTCCACCCTTGGGTGACTGCCTGTGTGGAGTTTGCACATTCTCCCCATGTCTGTGTGAGTTTCCTCCAGGTCCTCCGGCTTCCTCCCACAGTCCAAAGATATGCAGGGTCAGATGAATTGGCCATGTTAAATTGCCCGTAGTGGTCAGGGATGTGTAGCTTATGTCAGTTATAGGGGACGGGTCTGGGTAGGGCGTTGTGTGTGTCATTGTGGACTTGTTGGGCCAAAGGGTCTGTTTCCACACCATAGGAATTCTATGATTCTATATTCTGGGGTCCTGCATTCGAATCCCACCACAGCAGATGGAGGAATTTGAGTTCAATGAAATATCTGGAAGAAGGAATCTAATGATGACCATGAATCCATTGTTAATTGTCAGGAAAAACCCACCTGGTTCACTAATGTCCTTCAAGAAAGGAAAACACCATCCTGACTTGGTCTGGCCGACATGTGACTCCAGGCCCACGTTAATGTGTTTGAATCTTAACTGCCCTCTGAGCAATTGTAAGTGCTGGCCTAGACAACAACACCATATCCTGCAAATGAATAAAGGGGAAAAAAATCCCACTTACGGATGGGAATCTCTCAGGGATATCCAGATTGACATGTATACGACTCCACACTCACTGCAAGGAGTTTGAATCTTAACTACGTCTGAAATGGCCAAGGAAGCTAAAACAGTACGATATGATGAAGTGGTGGATGTGGGGAGAATTACAAAGTTTAAAACACATTTGGATGGAAATTTGAATAGGAACGGTTTGGAGGGATCTCGGCCGGGAGCTTGCAAGTAGGAGTAGATTAGTTTGGGATAATGGTTGCACTGAAGGGTCTGTTTCCTTACTGTATCACTCTGTGACTCTAACTATGATGAAGAGATTCGGTCAAAAAATACTTGCATTGTCCAGGGCAGAAATACACATATCCCTGGATGTATTAAAAACACCATGAGACCAAATAGACAGAAACACGAGTAGTCATACAATTCTTCATCCACCTCTGCTGGAATACAGTGCACACACACACACACACACACACACACATACACACACACACACACAGACAATAATGTAATATTCACCTCCCCCTGCTGACTCATGAAATCACAGACAAACAATCTCCCTCTCACCTGCCTGAGCTGGGGACAATAATAATCCTCCTGTTTCTACCTGTGCCTTTGTGATCTCGTTACCACATGGTCAGGAAAAATCTCCAGATACACTTCCTGTCACACTGCAGTTTCTGGATTTTCCAATGGCCTTTCAACCAGAGGAGGTATCACTCCCATCTGTGATCCAGCTGTTTCATTCCCAAGGATTAACTGTCTTTCCTGAATCAAGAATTTCTCTCTTACTCCCACCAGCACTTCACAATTTTTCACCAGATTTTCCAGCCTCAATTTATACAATGGAACAAAACTCTTCTCACCATGAATTCCACATATTCCCACTGTTTCTGGCAATACTCCCTCTGAACTACATATCTCCTGACTGTTGACTTGATCCCGTATCTCTTAAAATCTTAATTTCTTTACCCATTCCCTCCTGCCATATGTGAGAGCACCTCATCCACTGAAGGAAATTCTTCAAAGAGATCTGGCACTTAATTTTCACCCAACCCCTCACCAGGTTGTTCATTCTTCTGCAGGTTTTTAGCTCCCACTGTTCTTTATTGCCACTTCATCCATATTCCTGGCTCCTCCTGTTTTCCCACATTCATCTGCCTGGTGCTTTTTCAAAACCACCAGCACTGTGACTAAATGCGCCCTACTTTATTACAGTGAGAACGCCTGAGCTTTTTAACTTCTCTTTCCCCAGCATGGGTTTCCTTTTTACCCCACAGTAAACTATCTTTATTATCTTCAGTGAGATCTCCTTTTCCCTTCCAGCCTGAGAATTTCCCTTTTCCACAGTTTCTAGATTGGAATTGATGCCAGAAGCCAAACTTTGTTTTATGAACCAACCCATAACCATCAGCCATTTCACCTGCTAACCTTGCAGTTTTAACTCTGCTCTGAGACATGAGCTCTCACTACCTCAGGAAGTGAGTTTTTGATTTCCTCCAAAATAATTGTCCCTCCAGAAGCATCAGACATTTGATCGATTTTCAATGCCTCAATACACCAATAATAATTAATTTGTTTCATACTTTCCAAAGCAAAACACATGGAACCAGGTTCCCTCCTTAGGTTCTGAAAACATTTCCTGTAGGTTTCTGATAGTAGCTCATATACACTTCGGATGGCAATTTTCACCTCATTACTCTCCCCAAGTACCTCCTCTGATAATGATGCAAATACCTGATTCACTGTTACTGCAGACTTTGTTTGAGTCAACAAATCCAAATACTCACACATCCTATCTATGGCTCTCATCATCTCATACACCTCAGTCATGTACCCCCTCAGTCTTTTCTGCTCTAAAGAAAACAATACAAGAAATGTGAACTATCCTGCTCCTCTGATATTGCCTGACCTGTTGTGTTTCTCCAGCACCAACACTGTTTTATCTCTGACACCAACATCTGCAGTTCTTACTATCTGCAAACTTATCTATTCTCTCCTTAAAGCCCAGTTTCTCCATCCCAGGCAACATCCTGGTGACCCTCCTCTCTACCCCCTCGAGTGCTATCACATCCTTCCTATAGTGTGGTGACCAGAACTGCACACAGTACTCCAGCTGTGGTCTGACCAATGCTCTGTACAACTCCAACATTACCTCCTTGCTCTGATACTCTATGCGACACCTGATGAAAACCAATCTTCCATATGCCCTCTTAACTCTCCTATTCACATGCTGTGCTGACTTCAGGGATCTATAAATAATTACTCCAACATCCGTCTGTTCCTCAAGGCTACCTAGTGTCCTGCCATTCATCAAATGTTACCTCCTCTTGTTTCTTTTTCCAAAATACATCACCTCATATTTCTCAGGGTTAAATACAATCTGTCACTAATCCGCCCAACCCATTATATCTCCCTGTAACCTGTGACCATCTATTTCCCTGTTAGCCAATCACCCAATCTTGGTGCCGTCTCCCAAATTCACTTAACATTTTCATTTAAATTATTTCTGTAGATAGCAAACTGTCAGGGCCCCGGGACAGATGCTTCTATTACACAGCTGGATATTGACATTCTACATTGCTAAACTAAATTCTAAAGAGAAATATTCTTTTAACATCCTTCCACTCTCCTGCAGCTTCACACACTGGTTGCCCCCTCAGTCCCTAATGGGGTCTACCTTTTCCATGGTTAATCTCATCTCTTTTATGAATTTATAATATATCTTAGGATTCTCCTTAGTCGTGTTTGCAATTCATTTCTTGGAAACCCAATTTGCTCTTCGAATTGCTTTCTGAAGTTCCCTCTTGCACTTTCTATGTTCCTCTCAGGCCACAGCTGATTTCTTCCCCTTGCACTTGCTTACACCCTTTCTGTTCTTCTATATCCGCCCCCCCCCGAATTGTCCTAGATATCCAGGGTAATCTGAACCTGTTCCCTTATATTTGCCTCTCCCCGCCTCGAGTTTGAATGCCCCCACTTCGGCACTGTAAGCTACCCAACTAAGACCCACGTGAGACTTACCCACTTTCACACTTATTGTAAGGAACAGTTCCCAGTCTAATGTGAGAAGATCCTATGCTATGGATAAGACCAAACCCCTCAAAATATGTTCAGATTCCTGAATTGAGCTGACAGCCTAACCTTTTCTGACTTAAAAGGTAAGTTGTATCAGGTGTTTTATTCCACAAGCAATTCATTTGCTCAAACTACTTGAGCCTAAGCATAACATTTTTTTACACTGAGTTAAATACAGACAGAATAAAAAGAAAGAATTGGCTTCGCAAAGTGATACATATATATAAAGTGCTACCAATTAACTGTTTGAATGTAGTTGTATCCCATGAACACAAACTTGGCAAAGATAAATTCAGTAAAATGGATTGTCTCACATGCAATTCTAACTGCAGGAACAGAACCCCACTTTTTAGCTCTCACCAAAAGAGGGACAACAGCTCCCATATCCTGCTTCATGAACACAGCAAACACTGAAAGCTAAATATACAATCTTTGTTCTGTGGAAACTTGACCCCTTCCAGTCAAGTTGCTTCTCTTCTTCCAACTCAAAAAAAGCAGATTGTTCATCTGCTCTGTCTCAATCTTTCCTCATTTAAATAAAAACAACATAAAATGTTCCTTTCAAAGCCACAGTTTTGCCACCCCCGGAAAAAGAGAACCATCAATAAACAAAGATGGCTTCATTTTTAAAATGCTTTGATCTTACTCTATGAGTGCACCACAATACATAGACATTACATTGATGTGAAATATACAAATGCTGATCACTGTAGGGTTCATCAGTTTGTTTTGCTCTTACCACCGAAAGCATCTGCCTTCCTTCATGAAAGTCGTGACAGCCCAATGACAACTACATTCTCTCATCCAGCTACATGTGTAATTTTCAAATTGAATGACTTCAGTAGTAAACGCCATCTGAACATTCTGGAAATTTTATACTGATTTTTATCTCCAAATATACAAATCTCTCATACACAGTGCTGGCGTTATAAATTTTGGAACATTATAACGCAAACATCAAGCTCAAATGTGAAATATTTCTATTGATGAATATTCAAATTTCTGGCAAAATACCCAATAGGTATTTTTATATTCTCACCATCACAGCAACACGCACATTGCTCACATCGATACCCACCTTGAATGGCTTTGCATTGTTAGGCATGCCATTGATTACCAATTTCCGATATGTTCTGTAATTAACAATGACCCTTGTAAGAGGTTTCCTCAAATGAGGGAATGAGTGTGAAAGGTGCTGGGTTTATGACTGCCTGAGGTTTTCCAATCTGACACTCTGATTTATGTGATGTTCAATTTCTGTTTGATTATTTTATAAAGAACCTCATTTGAAATTCCATTGTCAACCTCAGTCATTTTTATTTTGTGCATGGGATGGGGGGATCTCTGTCTAAATCCACACTTATGGCCCTTCCCTACCATCCCCAATGAAGGTGGTGATGTACTGATCAGATTAACTGCTGTTTCTCCATTTATCTGCACACACTTTTTGTTATTTACTCGCAGGATGTATGTGTCATTGCCCGCTCCGTTATTTATAGCTAGATCCCAGTCCCTCATTCACAAAAATCTGATGGGCTGCTGCCTTGAACCATTGCAGTCTGCGCAGAGTAGGGAGACCGACAATATTGTTTGTGCTGGAGTTTCGGGATGTTGACACTGAAGGAGCAGCGATATATTTCCAAGTGAAGATGTTGAGTGGCTTTGAGGTCAACATGCAGGGGTTTGTGTTCTCATACACCTGTTGCTGTTGTCTTTCTGGGTGGCAGAGGCAGTGAGTTTGGAAGGTGCTGTCCAAGGATCATTGGTGACTTTCTGCAGTGAATCGTGTCGGTGGTACACACTGCTGCTGCTGAGCATCAGTGGGGGAGGGAACAAATGTTTGTGGGGGAGCTGTTAATGAAGCGGGAAGCTTTGCCCTGCATGGAATCAAGATTCTTGAGTGTTGTTGGAGCTGAAATCATCAAAGTAAGTGGGGAGCTTTCTGTCACACTCTTGAATAGTGCCTTGTAGATGAGTGTCAGTCTTTGGGGAGTGATGGGGTGAGTTACTTGTCGCAGTATTCTAAGCCTCTAACAGTATTCTGTAAAGGTTATATATATTTGGCAAGTCCAGGTCTGTTTCTGGACAATGATAACACCAAAGATGTTAATAGTGGGGTATTATATGATGGTAACGTCATCGAATGTGAGGGGGCAATAGTTACATTGTCTCTTATTGGTGAAGACTGTTGCATGTCATTTGTGTGGCACAAATGTCACTTGCCACGTGTCAGTATAATCCCAGGTTTACCCAGATCTTGTTACATTTGAACATGGAGTACTTCTGTATCTCATGAGTTGCCAATGAAACTGAATCTTCTGATGTCAGAGATAATGGGAACTGCAGATGCTGGAGAATCCGAGATAACAAAGTGTGGAGCTGGATGAACACATCAGGCCAAGCAGCATTGTAGGAGCACATTGGTATATAGTCCCATCTCTGACCTTATGATGGAGGGAACGTCATGGATGAAGTACTTGAAGCTGACTGGTACTGCTAACAACCCTGAGGAATTCCTGCAGAGCTGCCCTGGAGCTGAGATGACTGATATCCAACAACCTCAATGTTTTTCTATATACCAGATATGATTGCAATCAGCAGAGAGCTTTCCCCTTCATTCTCCTTCACTCCAGGTTTGCTGGGGCTCCTTGAACCTAGACCCAGTTAAATGTGGTCTTGATGTTAATGATAGTCATTCTCACCTCATGTCTGGAATTCACATAATCTTGATATTACAGTCTTTCAGCCATTCCCATCTCGTAATTTGTTTTTTTTCTAATGAAATCCTCTGTAACTCTCCCGTGTCTGAGTGGACCTCCATGCAGTGTAACAGCAGTGTGTTCCATCCAACAGATGCACAGCAGCAACTCATCAAAGCAACTTTGGCAAAGAACTCAGTTCTGAATAAGTGTTCTACCAGACGCAAAACATTAACACTCTGTCCAGATGCTGTCAGACCTGCAGAGTTTCGCCACCATTTTCTGTGTTTGATAAGTAACATCTCCATTCTAATTTTCCTGATTTCTTTTCCTGAGGATATGTGATTGGGATCAGATTGGTATCCTTCACATTTCATTTTTGGTGCATATGATGTCAACTCAAAGACATTCCAAAACAGTTTATTTTTGGTTGTAGCAATTTCACTATGACTTTGCAAACTTGAAACACCGAATTTCTCCTGGGAGGCTTACGTCAGTTTTAAATGCCTCACCCACTTAATGTGGAACAGTGTGTCTTACTAACATGCACGCCACACCAAACGGTCTGCTCTTTGCAATATATTATCCCATTCTTGCAGTTGCCAGGTACGGTACTAGAAATTGTTGTGTGTTTTGGAAGTTATTTTGATTTTAGCTGCGCCAAAACAAAATTGCGGTGGTCATGATTCTGTTTTGAGTAACATAGAACATAGAACATTCCCTTTCAGCATTAAAAAAATATTTCCTGGAAAGATATTTGCTTTGAACATCAGATTTTATCATTCAACTATATCATTTCTTTGATTATACTATCATTTCTCAGTTTTCAACAACTTTTTTTGACTCATGCATAATCATTTTACCCATTTAAAGACATTGCCTTTGCCTTTGATATCTCATCTGATGTAATATTTCCACCAGTGGATCATATATCTCCAAATTGCCTTTTCAATTTTTTGAGTTCATGCGTCAAGCCTTCCCTTCAATTGTTTCCTGGGAGAATGCAAGCTTCTCAAATGCAGGTGAAAATTTTATGAAATAACATTAACTATATACCTGCTGGGATCTTGGGTAGTAGGCCATCTCATGAGCACATAAACTTCAGAAATCTAGCCCAAACAGGACCTTGTGACAACATATTCGGTGTCTGTCACTGTACCATGCAGATTGGGATTGAGTCCCATCTGTGCCTGTGGTGTGACGTAACTTGCATGAACTGATGGGGTAGAAATAATTGCATGTCCTGTTCTTGTCGTGCAATGCAGTTCATGAAGCTCACTTGACGTGCAAATGTCACTGGTTTGCAATCTTTCTAAACTGTGAGCAATATGTTCCAGGCTGGAATGGTGAGCACTCTGGGCTCTGAATCCAGTAACTTTCATCTAAATTGTGGTGGAATCCCATTTCTCCCTAAAGTGGTGACTGAGGCAAAGGATCATCAAGGAATTGTGCCCTACGATTCTGGGTTGATCTACCAACTATCTCATTGTCATAGCAAAGGGTCATGTTATACAGTGTTAGCAACCTTTGAGCCAGCAGTTCAAGTCCCAGTCCCCCTGTATGTATCTCACAATCTATCCAAGCAGGTTAATTCAAAACAATTATGAAGAGAAATATGTTAATGCTGCCACATAGTCGAGTTCTGCAGATATCCACATGTAATGCTTCTCACTGAAATGGAAGCTAAAATGCTCTGGATGTGAGTTTGCTCGCTGAGCTGGAAGGTTCGTTTTTCAGACATTTCGTCACCATACTAGGTAACATCATCAGTGAGCCTCCGACGAAGCGCTGGTGTTATGTCCCGCTTTCTATTTATCTGGTTAGGTTTCCTTGGGTTGGTGATGTCATTTCCTGTGTTGGTGATGTCATTTCCTGTTCTTTTTCTCAGGGGATGGTAGATTGGCTCCAAATCAATGTGTTTGTTGATGGAGTTCCGGTTGGAATGCCATGCTTCTAGGAATTCTCGTGCGTGTCTCTGTTTGGCTTGTCCTAGGATGGATGTTGTCCTAGGACAAGCCAAACAGAGACATGCACGAGAATTCCTAGAAGCATGGCATTCCAACCAGAACTCCATCAACAAACACATTGATTTGGAGCCAATCTGCCATCCCCTGAGAAAAAGAACAGGAAATGACATCACCAACACAGGAAATGACATCACCAACCCAAGGAAACCTAACCAGATAAATAGAAAGCGGGACATAACACCAGCGCTTCGTCGGAGGCTCACTGATGATGTTACCTAGTATGGTGACGAAACGTCTTAAAACGAACCTTCCAGCTCAGCAAGCAAACTCACATCCAGAACCTCAACCTGAGCTACAAATCTTCTCAAAACTCGCAAGCTAAAATGTATTGGATATTTGCTTCTGTTTTCCAACTTCATCATTTGGATCACAGGAACATAACCAGAGAAAGTTAGAGACTTATTGTGTAGAAGAGGCCCATTAATTCTGTACCAAAAATTATTCTATATCTACATCACCCCCCCCACTTTCAAGCCCATAGCCCTGAATGTTATGATGTTTTAATTGTTCACATCCATAGCCCTGAATGTTATGATGTTTTAATTGTTCACATCCAATTTTAAAGATTATGAGGTTTCCCACCTCAACTATACTCCCAGACAGTACATTCCAGACCTCACCACTCTCTGTGTAAAACTACATTGTCTTCAGGGCCTCTCTAAACCTTTTATGACATGTTTACATGCTGGATTAGATTCAACAGATATTGAATTTAATGATAATATTGATTACTAATGTGCTGCATTCAAGTGGTAGCTGTATGTCGATTTTACGATTACTGTTTATCACTCGACCTCATATTACATGCCTCATTTGAAGTCATAATACCCTGTGAATTAAAACTTCTCACATGATCACACAACTGACTGCAGCAAACTGATGTTATTTTGTGACAAATTGTTTAGAGAAGTGTGAGCATGTGATGAAAATGTAAGGTGTCTGGCGACTTTATTCTCAAGATTTCTTTTCTGTCTCCTTACTGGGTTTCCATTCTCAGTCTCTAACTCTATTCCTGGTTCACTGTCAGCTTGATCTTCAAAGCGACCTGTGACTGATGGTTGCTCACTGAACATTGCTAAGGCCATACCAAGGCAATGTTTTGAATTGTTCCCAATCTCAATCTTTTCGCAAGGAGTTATCATTAAGTGATATCTTTCCTACATGTGACATCCAGTCAACTGAAGACACCCTGACCCAGCAGTGATGGGGAAAGGGGAGGCATATCAGAGATCCACAAGGGAAACTGTCAAGGACAATTCTCTGGGCCACTACGGACAGGCAGTACATGCTGGCCCAGCCTGTGGTAATAGCTACTTTCTGTGAATGAATAGGAAATATAGGGTAAAATGTAAGTTGCTCAAATGCATGTGAAAATTTTATAAAGTAACCTTAACTATGTACCACAGAGAGCTTTGGGAGTGAGAAATCTAAGCCAGAAGGGCCTTGTGACATGTTGTGATGAGTTCTTGTTAAATGGTATTCTTTCTCTCTGCTTTCAAAAGTTGTAATTCAACTTACAGGATCAAGTGAGCAAATACATTGCCCTGATTCTCCTGTGCAGCTCCAGTGGCAGTGCTGCCCACATAGTACATCTGTATTGGAATAAGGTAATGATGTAGTTGCCCGTTGTTAACCTAGACCATGAGGCCGCTCTCTCTTTTGAAAGAAATGATTGGTGCTGGTTTAACCAGAGGGTCACCATGTCTCAGGCAAAGAGAGAGGTTGAGAAGGAGAGAACTTCCTGGTAAACTCAACTGGTGCAGGAACTGAACCCACACTATTAGCACTAAACTGCATCACAGCTCAGTCACCGAGTAAAAAGAGCTAACCAACCTGGATAAGATCTCATAATCTGTTTGCTCATTTATGTAACTGAGCCTTAGAGCTGGGAATCAGGAGGACCACGGTAAATTTCTCCTGAGACTTCATCAACATTGCCAAAGCAAATTCAGAAAACCATAATCATACCCACATTGTGTTACAGGCTATAGCTCATCAGACGGAATAATGTTGATAATAATGTCATAATTTAATGAGTGGGAATGAACATGCTACAATTGATTTTAAATGGTGGTCGCCACATTTCAGCTTCTAAAATAATGCTCTTTTAGCAAGGTTATTTTCTTATCTAAATCTTGTGATGCATTTCCTTTCTTATCCATGATATTCACATTTAAAATGAATAAAGTAACATCATTTAACATTTAGATATCTATCCTCTATCTTTTATTTGTCCATTTGATTGTTTTAAATTAAAAAAATACTGTTGATACAATGCAGATTTGGTTTCAGCATCAAATACCAGATGTGAAAATTTCACACAAAATTTTGAAAAACGTTATTTGAGGAGTCAAGCCATATTGTTCTACTCACACTGTCTCACTCACTATTCCATTTCCATCATTATCTGGATTGTACATCTTTTTCATATTGCAGGTAACTTGGCAGTGATTGTGATCCTATCCACAGGAAGGTGCAGTCTCTCCAAACGCATCACTTACTATCTCATATCCATGGCAGCAACAGACCTACTAGTCATTATTACAGCTGTAATATTGAACCGTATTGTTGGACTATATTTCCCTTTGAGCTTCATGTATGTTACCCCAGTCTGCAGTGTCAATTTTGCTCTATTGGCTGCAAGCAGGGATTGTTCTATCTGGGCAACTGTCATATTCACTGTTGAACTGTTTGTGGCCATTTCTTGCCCAAAAGTGAGGACAAGATATTGCACATAGAAATTAGCAGCTGCGATATTGGGGCAGTTTGCGGAATGAGCTGTTTCAAAAATACATTTGAGTATTTCACATATGAACCAGTTTATACAATCAATAATATTCCATGGCATTGCAAAATTAAATCAATATTTTACACTTCACCTGCATGGACTGCGTATGATTGGATTCATTGCATTTCAACGCCTAGTCTCCCATTTGTTTTGATCTTACTGCTCAATTCTGTGACTGTCAGACAAATTCTAAAGGCCATTCAAATTCGCAAAAGACTCTGTTCACCTCCGTGTCATTCAGATTTTCCACCTGTTTTCTGACACAATCGGAGAAAGTCCATCATTCTGCTCTTCCTTATCTCGGGTCCTTTCATCCTGTTATGGCTGCTATTTCTTGTAACAATTCTCCATGTCCAAATTAAAAATGTAAGTTATTTCTCAGGTTCCAATTACAATGAGTCCAATTTCATCCTGGAAGAAAGTGGGTACATGCTTTAGATCTTAAGTTCCTGTATAAATCTATTTATTTACGCGGGGACCCAGAGTAAGTTCAGACATGAATTCAGGAGTGGCATTCAATTTTCCATCAATTTCATATCAAACATTTTGAAATTTTAGCACCTAATAAAGATTTCATGGCTTGACCCTCATCCTTGTATCATCCAGCTGGTGCTAAGAAGGGACCACATTTTGCTATGGGACCAGGTTGAAATATTTCCGACTGAAGAAGGCTTGTACTTATGAACACAGTCTCATTGACAGCATCATTTTAAACATTCATCCATAACAAAAAAAAACACTCCCTGACATTGTCTTGTGCTGTGTTCTGATTTGCAAACTCCAATCCTGGACTGGTGACACAGGGAGTGAATGGCCTAGTGGTATTAATGCTGGATTCTTAAACCAGCGACCCAGATAGATAGGTAATAATCTGAGGAAGTGAGTTCAAATCCTGCCAAGGCAGATGTGGGAGTTTGAATTCAATATTCAAAAAAATCTGGAATCTAGATTCTAAAGATGACATGGTTTGGCTCATTAACGTCCCCTAGGGAAGGAAACTGCCATCCCGAACTGGTCTGGCCTACATGTGACTCCGGGCCCACAGCAATGTGGTCAACTCCTTGAAGCAATTAGGGATGGGAAATAAATGCTGGCCCGGCCAGTGATGCCCATCTTCCTTGAATGAATAAGTAACGGGAAAACGAATCACTGGGCGGGGAAGCAGCAGCTCACTGAAGTGAAAGGGAACTGAAGGTGCTGTATACTGGACTCGAAGCATTAACTCTGTTTTTCTCTCTCTCCACACATGTTGCAAGGCCCATTGAATTTCTCTATTCTCTGTTTCAAATCTCCAGCCTACAGAGCACTTTACCTTTCCTCATGGAAAATTTGTCTCATTGATACCTCTTACAATTGGAAACCTATTGTGGTTATTCGGTTTGGCATGCATGTGGCTTCACACTCACAGCAATAAGTTAACCTTAACTATGCTCTGAAGTGGTTAAACAAGCTAAAAGAGTATGATATACAGTCAACAAGGACGGCCATGAAACATTTGTTTTGTCCAGGAAAGACACATACAGTCGCTGGAAACATTAAAAACAGCGCAAGTGCATGAGACCATAATAAACAGGGATCTAAATGGGCACACAGAGCTTCATCCACCTCTGCTGTTCCAAATTCTCACGTGCACATGCACACACACACACGCACACACACATACACACACACACACTTACATGTGCACACACACACACGCATACACCCACACAATCTTTACCTCTGCAACACTAATCCTTCTGTTTCCACTTGTGACCTTGTTACCACACGGTCAGGAAAAATCCCTGGATATACTTCCCGTAATACTTGAGTTTCTTGATTTTCCACTGGCTTTTCAACTACAGTAGGCATCACTCCCACCTGCGACCCAGCTATATCATTCCCAAGGAGTAAATGTATTTCCTGAACCAAGAATTTCTCTATTACTCATGCCATCTCTTCACTACTTTTCAGGGGGTCTCCAACCTCAATTTATATAACAGAACAAAACTCTTCTCACCATGAATTCCACATGTTCCCACTTTTCCTAGCAATGCACCTTCTGAATTACATATTTCATGTCTATTAACCTGCTCTCATTTTACTTAAAATTTTAATTTCTTTACCTACTCTTCCCCGAGTACATGAGTAAACCCTACCCATACAAACAAACTCTTTAAAGGGACTGGGCACTTCCTTCTCAACCCCTGACCAGGTTGGATATTCTGGTGCAGCTTTTTAGCTTCCACTGTGCTTTCCTTTCCCACTTCAACAACATACAGGAAATGGAAAATCCCTGGGGAAAACTGATACACAAGAGATCTTGGTGTTCAGGTCCATTGCCCCCTGAAGGTGGCAACATAGGTCGATAGAGTGGTCAAGAAGGCATATGGCATGCTTTCATTCATCAGATGGGGTATTAAGTACAAGAGTTGGCAGGTCATGTTACAGTTGTGTAGGACTTTATTTCAGCCACATTTGGAGTACTGCGTACAGTTCTGATTGCCACATTACCAAAAGGATGTGGGTGCTTTGGAGGGAGTGCAGGGGAGGTTCACCAGGCTGTTGCCTGGTGTGGAGTGCACTAGCAATGAAGAAAGGGTGAATAGATTTGGATTATTTCCATTAGAAAGACAAAGGTTGAGGGGGGACCTGATTGAGGGTGACAAAATCATGAAACATATAGACAGGGTGGATAGCAAGAACTATCTGAAATGCATCTGAGCTAGTGCCAGAAACTACAGATAATATTTTAGGAATCTAAGGAGGGACTCTGATCAAACATGTCTCGAGTTTGACAGGGTCAAACAAAGTTATTTTGATTGATGGGCAAGGGCAATAAAAATTGACCAAACATAAGATACTCTGAGAGAGATGATTATTTTGGAGGAAATCAAAAATTCACTTCCTGAGTGAATGAGAACTCATGTGGAAGAGCAGAGAGTTAAAACTGCAAAATTAGCAGCTGTAATTACTGATGGTTATTGGCTGGTTCATAAAACAAAGTTTGACTTCCAGCATCAATTTCAATCTGTGTGGGATAGAAACTGGTGGAAAGAGAAACCCTCAGGTGGGAAGGGAAAAGGAGATCTCACTGAAGATAATAAAGATAGTTTACTGTGGGATAAAGAGGAAAGTAAAAAGTCCCAGAGTGGGGGGACTCAGTTACTCGAGATCACGATATCAAGGTGAGTGAGGAGAAGTTTAAGGGAGATATGCGTGGAAAGTTTTTTACGCAGGGGGTGGTTGGTGCCTGGAATGCGTTGCCAGCGGAGGTGGTAGAGGCGGGCAGGAAAGCATCATTTGAGATGTATCTAGACAGATACATGAATGGACAGGAAGCAGAGGGATACAGATCCTTGGAAAATAGGCGACAGGTTTAGATAGAGGGATCTGGATCATTGCAGGCTTGGAGGGCCGAAGGGCCTGTTCCTGTGCTGTAATTTTCTTTGCTCTTTGTTCTTTGATATTTTCCTGCCTTACCCTTTTTTCCCACATCCATCTTCCCAGTGCTTTTGCTCAACCGCGAACACATGTGACGGCATGCAGCCTACTTTATCACAGCGAGAACGCCTGATGTTTATACTTCTCTTCCCCACCCCCACACCCCCATCCCCAACACCATTTCAGTGCCTGGGTTGGTATCAATTTTTCTCCCTGAGTGAGTTATTTTCTGCAGGCTTTGTGCTGGGTTTGATACAACTGATTTGGCTTGGTGTGACATGTCAGAGGGCAGGTAAAGGCATAACATTGCTGTGGGATTAATAGTACCTCACATCCAAAACAGGATGGGGCAGCATTCTTTCCCTGAAAGGAATCAGATGGTTTTATTTCTAAGAAAAGAGTTGACAACAGACTAACATTTGATTGTAAAATCATTGTTTGTTTTCAAATGTTCACAATTAAAACACATTTGAACCCATCTGCTCAGAATATTACTGACAGCTATTGAGGGACATGACCAATAGGGAACCACCAACTTGTTAAGAGCACTGCTTCTTCACTCACAGATGTTTAAACCACAAGACTATAAAATATAGAAGCAGAAGTAGGCCATTCAGCCCATCAAGTCAGCTCTGCCATTCACTGAGATCATGGCTGATCCAATAATCCTCAGCTCTATTTTCCTGCCTTTTGCTCATTCCCCATTTCCTTACTGATTAAAAATCTGTCTTATCTCATTCTTGAACAAACTTAATGATCCAGCCTTGACAGCTCTTTGCGGTAAAGAATTCTCCAGATTCACAATCTTCGGGAAAAGAAATTTCTCCTCATCTCTGTCTTAAAGGTGCAACACATTACACTGAGATGGCGCCCCCCCTGTCAAGTTCGTTTTCGGAGACCCTCACGGACTTGCTGCAATAACAAGACACTGACCTGTTTAGAAAAACACAAATCCTTTTATTACCAAGCAAGTACAAGCTGTGGAGAATCACTGTACTCAACCCAGCACAGAGTGCAGAGTCTTGCAAGTAATTCTCCCCGAGCAGCGGACAGTCCCCGCTTCTTATACTTTACAAAAGACATGATACATAAAACAATTTCACAATTTACAATGACATGATTCATGAAACGATTACTACAGCAGACAAAGTCAGGATACCAAACAATTATTACATCAACAACATAAAAGACCAGGGTATAGTATCGATTGCCAGTGAAGTAGCTGCTAAAGGCAGGAGGCGATTTTGAGTTGTGTCCGGGACAGATTGTGATTTCAAGTTGCCAGTGTGTCTGGCTAGAACAAAGTCAAAGCCCTGGCCCCTTTGCCAGCGACAGGAGTTACATGCTTTAGAGGTTTCACACCTTTACAAATTTTCCCCACCTAACCCTATTTGAAACAGTTTGATTCTAATTTTAATTCAGTCAGGAAGCTTAAGACAGTGTCTGCATACCAATGTGTGAGAAGATAAAGAGTTTCAAAAGCTTTACACTGAATTCCTAGCTGGGCAGGAAGCTTCAGGGCAGTGGTGTTTGTGCTCCTGAGATGCTGCTTGGCCTGCTGTGTTCATCCAGCCTCACATTTTATTATCTAGCTTCAGGGCAGTGCCTGCATACCTATGTGTAGGTAGATAAAAGACTTTACTTCTATAAAGTCTCTATATAGGAAACAAATGCAGATAAAAGACTTTCATTTATGGAAGTATAGAAATCAATCGGATGTTATCACATTAACATCTCACCCCGATCTAAGATTTTCCCACCAGGGGAAACAACCTTCCACATCTACCCTGTCAATTCCTCTGGGAATCTTGAATATTTCAATAAGATCACTTTTTATTCTCGAAACTCCAATAAGTTCAGGCCCAACCTACTCAATCACTCCTCATTAGGCCTCCTGGGTAGGTGATGGCTCAGTGGTATTTTCACTATGCTACACTATTAATCCAGAAACCCAGCTGATGGTTCACTAAAGTCTTCGGGGAGGAATACTACCACCCTCACCAGGTCTGGCCTACATGTGACTCCAGACCACAACAATGCGGTTGACTCTCAACTACCCTCTGAAATGGCCTAGCAAGCCCCTCAGTTGCACCAACTGAGGAGGAGCAGAGGAATCTTTGCGTCCATGACCACAGTTCTCCAAAAGCTGCCGCCTAGGTGTATAGAATTGTTAAGAAGGTGTACGGTGTGTTAGCTTCCATTAATAGAGGGACTGATTTCAAGAGCTGTGAAATTAATCTCGAGCTACACAAAACCCTGGTTCAGGCATATCTGTTTGGGACGTTCTTTGAAGGGTTGGTGTACACCTGATGGGCAGAATGGCCTATTCCCACATGGGAGGAATTCTACAACAGTGAACCTGCTTGTAACAAAGTGCCAAATCCTTCACTTCAGCAGAAAAAAAGTTAATACTCCAGTTGGTGAGTCTATCTCCTGCTGTCTACCTGTTTAGACAAGATCCCGTTGCTTCAGTTAATTAAGTTATCTTCTGCCGTTGAGCCAGTAGCTTGCTCAGCACAGATTTTGTTAGAACCACTTGGCTCCTCAGAGCTCCCCACATTTACCAGCATGCGATAGAATCATGAGGGGAATAGATAAGGTGAGTAGCCAAGGTCTTCTCTCCAGTGGAAGGGAGTCAAAACCGAGAGGACGTCAGTTTGAGTTGGGAGGGGAAATGTTTAAAAGGGAGCTGAGGGGCAACATTTTCCACACAGAGGTTGGCACGTGTGTGGAACGAGCTGCCAGAGGAGGCTGGTACAATGACAACTCTTAAAAGGCATCTGCACGGGAACATGAATAGGAAGGGTTTAGAGGGATATGGGCCAAATGCTGGCAAATGGGAGTCATTCAGATGAGGAATCCTGTTTGACATGGACGTGTTGTGCTGGAGGGTCAGTTTCTGTGCTGTGGGTCTCTATAACTTACATTTGGTCTGACGACAGTGTTTGTTGAGGAACCTGTTGATAGATGTTGTTGTTTGAAAACTAATGTACAAAAGATATTTAACTGGTCACCTTGGTAACTGTAAAAACCATTTTATTTGATGTTACAATCTGTGAAATATTTGATTTGATTTGATTGTCACATGTCCTCGTGTAAAAAAGTAGGGAAAAGTGCTTGAGATAACACGGTGAGGAGCTGGATGAACACAGCAGGCCAAGAAGTATCAGAGGAGCAGGAAGGCTGACGTTTCGGGCCTAGAGTGTATCATGTCACCATGCAAGGCACCATCTTCGGTACAAATACCTAATTCCAGAAACTTAAGGACAAGGGAGAAAGAAATAATAAGGTTAACAGGTAAACTTTTCAGTAATTATAGTCCAGTGTCAAACACAGGAAATAGGCTTAAAAGTTACACATTGCAGACCTTCTCGGTTTTAATTGAAAATAAATAAATAAAGCTGAGAGTTCAATCGTCACAGTCTTTCTCAAGTGCTTCACCACAATGAGTCCACACTTCAAGGAATTACCTCGAGACTAGAAATCCACACTGAGGCCATGTCAGGCTGAGAGCCCACCACACCGGGTCACTGAGAGACCACCAAACTGGGTCACTGAGAGAATACTATGTTCGACCGCGAGACCACCACACTCGGTCACTGAGAGGCTGCCACATCAGGCTGAGAGACCACCACACTGTGTCACTGAGAGACCACCACTCTGGATCGCTGACAGACCCGCACACCAGCCTGAGAGGCCAGCACACTGGATAGCTGAGAGACCCCCACACCAGACTGGGAGACCACCATAGGGTGCCCATTGAGAGACCGCCACACCGGGCTGAGAGACCACCACACTGTGTCACTGACAGACTGCTATGCTGGGCCGAGAGACCACCTCTCTGCATTACTGAGAGACTGCCAGTCCAGACCAAAGGGTAAATCTGTAGGAAATGTGTTGGGGTTCTAGGGGTCTACCCCTTCCAGCTGAGGCAGCAATTTACCTACAGTTCACTCAATTGGAGCAAATGTTCTGTTTTCGGTCTTAAAATGTATTTAAAACGACGAGCCATTAATATAATGTCCTTGTTAAGGATTCCAACGTGCAAATTTGGAGAAACTTTCAAAATCCAAAGGGTTTGTTTTTAAAATTTAACATTTTAGTTCTTTTTTTTAGTAAAACATAACGGGGAAGCACAGTGTCGCGGGAACTTTATTTTCAGTTCAAACAGGTAGAGGCAACTTTATGCTGTATTTCAACCTTTTGTTGTCCCTATCGCAGGGGAAGTTTCATGGGAGCAGAGCTGAGGGAAATCATTGAATCCCTGCAGTGTGGAAACAGGCCCTTCAGCCCAACAAAGTTACACTGACCCCTGAGGAACCCACCCAGACCCATTGCCTGATAACCCACCAAATCTAACCACCCCTGAGCACTATGGGTAATTTAGCATGGCCAATCCCCCGAGCCAGCACATTTTGGACTGTGGGAGGAAACCAGAGCACCCAGTGGGAACCCACATAGACATCGGGAGAATGTGCAAATTCCACATGGACAGTCGCCCAAGGGTGGAGTGGAACCTGTGTTGCTTGAGCTGTGAGGCAGCAGTGCTAACCGTAAATTGCTGGTAACACCCAATAGGCTGACAGCAGCTACGGAGAGAGAACAACAGTTATTGATTCAAGTCTCGTGCAGAACATCTTTCGGAGTTAAAGATATTGGGATTTTTTTTGGCAGATGGGAAGGAGGTGAACAGGTGGTATGGAGGTGTGTACCACTCGTAAACAACCTTTGACAATAAATAATATGACAGTAATATAACAACAAATAGTCAACAATCAATCAATCAAATAAATAAATCGATCGCTTGTTGTGAAAGACAAAGGGGTTGGAAAATGGTGATGGAAGAGAAATTGAGATGTTTAATGGGTGCAACGTAAGGTATGAGAGGGTGAAAAACAGATCCTGCCTGCTTACAACAGTGTTAACGAGACAAGGCTGTGAGGGGCCAGCCAAGAAAAATGGGGAACCCACATCATGCGGTCTGGCTCTGAAGTTGTGGGATTCAATGTTCAGCCCTCCAGGCTGTAACGTATATCCATGGAAAATAAGCTTTTCTTGCTCAAGTTTGCTTTGTGCCACGTTGGAACATTGTAATGGGCCTAGGACAGAAACAGTGAGAGAATAAAATGTGGTGTTATGTTATGGGATATCCCTGCTCTTGAGATAAACATTAAACTCTATACTTTTACTCAGAGTATTGCAAAGCTGAGGCCTACCTCACTGTTGAGGCGATGTTAAATACAGGACTCTCTCACTGGCAGAGTTAAGGTAGGCCAAGGCTCCATCATTTCTTTCATAATCACTGACTGGGTCGTTTTGATATTTCTTACGACCAATCCTGGCCATTCTACGTTAGAAAATACTCTTTGCCTTGTAAAGTTTGTAAGGAGATTAATTAAAGCGTTTACTGAGGATGAGCAATGTCAGTTGGAGCAGGGAAAGATGGCCTTGATTTTCTGTTTGATGAGGCTAAGAGAGGTTTTAATGAGAAATGCAGGGGCAAGTTTCCACAGGACAGAAATATCAAGAAGCAGAGAACAGCAGTTTAAAGCCATTGCCAGCAAATCCCACAGAGTAGATGTAGAGATTTGTGAGTCTGTGTGTGTGTGTGTGTGTGTGTGTGTGTGTGTGTGTGTGTGTGTGTCATACACCATACAAACAGGCCCTTGATCCAACAATGTCCCTGCTGACCAACACCAAACCACACGAATCCTTTTTACCTGCATTTGGTCCACAGCCTGTGATACCCGGGCATTTTAATTCCCCAACCCAATGTCAATTACATGCTGTGAGAGTACCTATCTCAGCACCCACTCAGGGAGCAGGTTCTGGGTGAAATTGCTTTTTTCTCAGATCTCCTCTAAGAGGTTTGCTCCTCACATTAAACCCATGCCCTCTTATCTGCACTGGGGAACAGCTTTCCATGATCTACACTGTCTGTGCCTTCGTACAACTTTGTATAACCCACTCAGATCCCACCTCAGCCATCCCTGCTCTGGGGAAAACAAAGCTAGCACATCCAGTCTCTCCACAGAACTGAGAGTTTTCCTTCCAGGCAACATCCTGGCGAATCTCCTCTGCAATATCCCCAGTGCTATCATGTCTTTTCCAATCATTTGGCAAACAGAATTATGCACAGTATTCCATCTGTGATCAAAGAAATATTTTATGAAGTTGTAACAAGACCTCCTTGCTCCTGTATTCTGTTTCCTGGCTAATGAAGACTAACAGCCCCATATGCCTACTTAACCATCCTGTCTCCCAGTGCTAATAGTTCAGGGATCTCTGGGCATGTCCCACAAGGTCCCTTTGTTCCTCAGTACTCGAAAGGATCTACTATTTATTTGGCCCTTCCAGCCTGCTCTGCCATTCCATAGGACCATGGCTGATCCAACATTCCTCACATCCACTTTCCTGCCTTTCCCCCAAAACCCTTGATTCCCCGACTAATCAAGGATCTATCTCTGATGAAGATAAACTCAAAACATTAGCTTGCTCTCTCTCCATGTAATTTCGAGCAATTTCTTGTTGTCAGTGCAGATTCCAGCTCTGACAAGGATCTATCTCTCTCACTCTTAACTATACACACAGACTCTGCTCCTAGAGCTCCCAGTGTGGCCATGGCATCATATTCATCCATAAAACAACTCTTAATTTCTCATTTATTACCTCAGCTCAGTACGAATTACCTACATTTGCAATTTTGGTCCATAGCCAACCCTCCAACAGCCACAACATTTTTCTCTGTACCAGGTCTGATTGTAACCAGTGGAGAGCTTTCTCCCTGATTCCCCTTCGTTCCAGGTTTGCTGGTGCTCCTTGAAACCAGACCCGGTCAAATGTGGCCTTGGTGTTAAAGGTAGTGACCGCTAGAATTCACATAATCTTGACATTACAGTCATTCAGTATTTCCCAACGCATAATTTATTTCTCGCTAAATGCTCTCTGTCTGTTCTATGCTGAATTGGACCACCATGCAGAGTGACGGCAGTGTGTACCATCCAACAGACACACTGCAGTAACTCATTGAATCTGTTTCAACAAAAAAGCTTAGTTCTGAAAAAAGTGTTGTACCAGGTTAGAAACATTAACTGTCTGTCCAGATGCTGTCAGACCTGCTGAGTTTGTCCAGCATTTCCTGTGTTTGCAAAGTAACATCTCCATTCTGTTTTTCCTAAATTCTTTTCCTGAGGACATGTGATTGGGATCAGACAGGTGTGTTTTGCATTTCACCTTTGGTGCATATGACGTCAACCCACGAGCATTTCAAAACAGCTTCTTTTCGGTTGTTGCAATTTTGCAATTAATTTCCAAATTCAAAACACTTAATTACTCCTGGGAGCATCTGGTCAGGTATAAATGTCTCACACACTGAATATGGAGTAGTGTATCTGACCAAGATGCATGGTACACCAAATGGTCTGCTCTTTGCAATCTATTATCCCATCCTTGCAGCTATCGGGGTCCCAGGTACGGGATGGAATTTGTTGGATGTTTTCAAAATCATTTTGATTTTAGCTGCCTCAAAACAAAGTTGCTGTGATCATGAGTCTGTTCTGTGTAACTCTTCCCCTTTCAGTATTATAAAGTCTTTCCTGGAAAGATACTTGCATTGAACATATTAATGTACCCCTTTAGCTTCAATTCTATCATTCAAATGTACCACTGCTTTGGATATGCTACTAATTCTCTCTTTTAACTGAATATTTTATTGACTTGTGCATAATATTTTTCTACCTGTTACAACATTCCATTTAAATATCATCCAATGCAGTCTTTCTACAGTGAATCATACATCTCCGAGTTGGGTTTGCAATTTTTTGAGTTAATGTGTCAAGTTTTCTCTTCAGTTGTTTCCTTTATCATTCTTAATAGTGTGACTGCAGATGTTTTTCCAAGTTTTGAGGCACCAATTTGAGTGAATGATGACCACCAGCTACAAGTTACCATTGTGTCACTTGCAATGTGCTGAGATGATGCTGTCAATTTAGGAGGTTACTTTCTCCTCTTTTTTTTGAAGGGAGGCTGGAAGGCAGAGGTCCCAAACCAGCCATTGAATTTATCTTAAATAAACAGTTTGAGAGGTCTTGTTCTTTTTTTAAGTTAGAGCAATGGAAACAGCCTGCACAAGTGTGGCCAGCTCTTACAGATCAGGATTTCTAGTATTTCAAGCGTGAAGCAGCAAGAAGCCATTGGATTAAAGCTTTGGTGAATGCCTCTTCACTGCTATCCTCTCTGAACCTTCTCTTGAGGACGGCTCCCCTGCACTGGAGAACTGTATGCCATAATAGATTTCAAATGGTGATCACTGCATGTCAGCTTCTAATTTAATGTTGTTTTTCTGATGTTATTTTCTTACCTAAACCCTTCAATGCATTTACGCTCTTATCCATAACTCTCATATTTAATATGAACAATATTATATCATTTCACACTGTGATATCTTTACACTGTCTTTGTTTGTCTGGTCGGTTGTTTTAATCAAACAATTACTGTTGATAGAATAGGGATTCGGTTTTGTTATTCGGTACCATGTGTTAAAAGTTCAAATAAAATTATGATAATAAAACTTTATTTGAGAAGTCAAATCTTATGCTTCTGTTCATACTATCTCACTCATTATTCCATGACCATCACTCTCTAGACTGTCCATCTTTTTTCATATCGCAGCTAATTTGGCAGTGATTGTGATCCTGTCCAGAGGAAGGTGCGGTCTCTCCAGATGCATCACTTACTACCTCGTATCCATGGCAGCAACAGACCTGCTACTCATTGTTACAGCTAGAATATTGATCCATACTGTTGGAATTTACTTCCCTTCCAGCGTCTTGTTTGTTAACCCAGTCTGTAGTGCCAATTTGGGACTAATGTTTGGAAGCAGGGATTGCTCTGTCTGGACAACTGTCGTATTCACTATTGATCGTTTTGTGGCCATTTCTTGTCTGAAATTGAAGACAAGATATTGCACAGAGAAAGTAGCAGCTCTGATTATAGGGGGAATTTGTGGCATGAGCTGTTTCAAAAATACATTCTGGTAATTCACATATGAACCAGTTTATATAATCGGTAATGTTCCACGGCATTGTAAAATTAAGTCAATATTTTATACTTCACCTGCATGGGCTGCATTTGATTGGATCCATCGTATTTCAATCCCTTGTCTCCCATTCGTTTTGATCTTACTGCTCAATGCTGTGACTGTCAGACAAATTATAAAGGCCATTCAAACTCGCAAAAGACTCTGTGTCGGAAAACAGGCGGAAAATCTGAATGACATAGAGGTGAACAATCGGAGAAAGTCCATCATCCTGCTGTTCTGTATCTCAGGCAGTTTCATCCTATTATGGCTACCGAGTCTGTTAACATATGCCTACGTCCGAATTAAAAATCTAACTTATTTCTCAGGGTCCTATTCCATTGAGGCCAATTTCTTAAAAACTTTAGTTATTTCTCGGGTTCCAATAACAATGAGTCGAATTTCATCCTGGAAGAAAGTGGGTATATGCTTCAGATTTTCAGTTCCTGTATGAACCCAACCATTTACGCAGGGACCCAGAGTAAGTTCAGACGAGAGTTAATGAGTGGCATTACATTTTCTGTCAATTTCATTGCAAAAATGTTTAAATCTTGACAGATAATAAACATTTCATGGAATAAACTTCATCTTGTTGCCTTCCAGTTGGTGCTATGAAGTGACTGTACTGCACAAGGGGTCCAAATTTAAATATTACAATGTAAATATTGAAATATGTGAATACTTCGATTTAAATATTTTCCAGTTGGTGGTATAAAGAGACTGTACTGTACAACTGGTCCCAATTTAAATAATACTGACTTAAGAAGGTTTGTGCTTATGAACACAATTTCATTCAAGGGTTTAATTTTAAAGACCCAACAATTACTAACAGCTTCTTCATATTTTCCATAAGACCATAAGACATAGGAGCAGAAATTTGGCCATTCAGCCCATCCTGTCTGATCCATCATTCTATAATGGCTGATAAGTTCCTCAACCTCGTTCTTCCGCTTTCTCCCTGTAACCATTGATCTTCTCTCCATTCTAAAAGCTCTTCCCTTTACTCTAAGTCTGTGCCCTCGGGTGACTTCAGATTTCTACATTTTCTCCATATTTCAAAAAATAGTCCATGCTTTTACTCTTCTCACCATAGTGCATGACCTCACACTTTCCCATGTTGGTGTCCATCTGCCACTAATTTTCCCACTCTCCTAACCTGTACAAATCCTTCTGCAGCCTCCCCACCTCCTCAATACTACGCATCCCACCACCTATCTTTGCATTGTCTGCAAACGCAGCCAGAATGTCGGCAGTTCCTTCATCTAGATCATTAATGTTTAAAGTGAAAAGTTGTGGTCTCAACACTGACCCTTGCGGAACATGACGTGTCACCAACTGCCATCTTGAGAAAGACTCCTTTATCCCCACTCTCTGCTTTCTGCCAGACAGCCAATCATCTATCCATGCTCGCAGCTTGCCTCTAACACCATGGGCCCTCATCTTACTCAGTAGCCTCCCAGGTGGCATCTTGTCAAAGGCCGTCTTGAAGTTCAGTTAGGTAACACCTATTGGCTCTCCTTGTCTATCCTGCTCATAACTTATACAAAGAATACTAGCAGACTTGTCAGGCATGACCGCCCCTTGATGAAACCATGCTGGCTTTGCTCCATTTTACCATACACTCCCAAATATTCAGATATCTCATGGATTTCTTGCAATGGACTCCACAATCATACCCACGACTGAGGTTAGACTAATCAGCTTGTAAATTTCCATATTTTGCCTTACTCCCTTTTTAAACAGGGGTGTCATGTTAGCGATTTTCCAGTTCTCTAGGACCCTCCCACCCACCCCCCCCCCCCTCCCACTGACTTTCATGATTCCTGAAATATCACCAGGAACGCTTCCACTATCTCTTCAGCTACCTCCTTTAGCACTTTGGGATGTAGTCTATCTGGTCCAGGTGATTAATCCATCTTCAGGCCACTCAGTTTTACATGCACCATTTCATTGGTGATAACCACTATACTCAGCTATCCTGCGAGAGGTAATGGGAACTGCAGATGCTGGAGAATCCAAGATAACAAAGTGTGAAGCTGGATGAACACAGCAGGCCAACCAGCATCTCTGGAGCACAAAAGCTGACGTTTCGGGCCCAGACCCTTCATCAGAGACTCTCTCTGATGAAGGGTCTAGGCCCAAAACGTCAGCTTTGGATCTCCTGAGATGCTGCTTGGCCTGCTGTGTTCATCCACCTTCACACTTTGTTAACTCAGCTATCCTGCACTGTATTCTGATTTGCAAACTCCAACCCTGTCTTGTACTGGCAATATTACAGGGGGGAAATATCCAAGTGGTTTTATCACTGGACTGTTAATCCAGAGACACAGATAATGTTCTGAGGATATGTGTTCAAGTCCTGCTAAGGCAGATGTTGGAATTTGAATCTGATATTCAAAAAGAATCTGGAAAAGACATTCTATTGATGGCCGTGAATCCATTGTGAATTCCAAGGGGGAAAACCCATCTGGTTTACTAGAATCTGCCATCCTGACCTGTCTGGCCTACATGTGATCTCAGACCTGCAGGAACATGATTGACTCTGAAATGCCCTCTGGGTAATTAGGGATGGCCAATAATTGCTAGCCAGCAATGCTCACATCCTATGAGTGAATAAAGGAAAACTAAATCACTGGGTGGAAATGCAGCAGCTCAGTGAGGTGATTGGGGACAATCTTGGTAAATACTGAAGAAATTTTGTTCTGATGAGGAGATGTACGGGACTTGAAAAGTTTCCTCTGCATGTCCTTCTCTCTCCAAACATGTTGCCAGACCCGTTGAGTTTGTCTATTCTTAGTTTCAAATCCCAGCATCTACATTGCTTTGCTTTTACTCATGGGAAAACATGTCTCCTGAATAGGAGAGGTGCTAGCCTAGTGCTATTACTGCTGCACTGTTAATCTAAAGACCCAGGTAATGTTTCTGGTCAGGGAACTCATGTTTTCCTTTGCTACTTTTCAGTGGCAGCACGGTGGCTCACTGGTTAGCACTGCTGCCTCACAGTGCCAGGGACCCGCGTTCGATTCCACCCTTGGGTGACTGCCTATATGGAGTTTGCACATTCTCCCCATGTCTGCGTGGGTTTCCGCCAGGTGCTCCGGTTTCCTCCCACAGTCCAAAGATGTGCAGGCTGGGTGGATTGGCCATGTTAAATTGCCCATAGTGTTCAGGGATGTGTAGCTTCGGTCAGTTATAGGGGACGGGTCTGGGTGGGGTGCTGTGTGGGTCATTGTGGACTTGTTGGGCCAAAGGGTCTGTTTCCACACCATAGGAATTCTATGATTCTATATTCTGGGGTCCTGCATTCGAATCCCACCACGGCAGAGGGTGGAATTCGAGTTCAATAAAATATCTGGAAGTAGGAATCTAATGATGACCATGAAACCATTGTTAATTGTCAGGAAAAACCCATCTGGTTCACTAATGTCCTGTACGAAAGGACAATGCCATCCTGACCTGGTCTGGCCGACATGTGACTCCAAACCCACAGCAATGTGTTTGAATCTTAACTACCCTCTGAGCAATTAGGGATGGGCAATAAATGCTGGCCTGGACAACAACGCCCTCATCCTGCAAATGAATAAAGCGAAAAAAATCCCACTTTCGGATGGGAATCTCTCAGGGATATCCAGATTGACATGTATGTGACTCCACACTCACTGCAACAAGTTTGAATCTTAACGACATCAGAAATGGCCAAGGAAGTGAAAACAGTACGATATGACAAAGTGGTGGATGTGGGAAAGTTTACAAAGTTTAAAACACATTTGGATGGAAATATGAATAGGAACGGTTTGGAGGGATTCAGGCTGGGAGCTGGCAGGTGGGACTAGGTTACTTTGGGATAATGCTTGGTTTGGACTGGTTCCGAAGTGCCTGTTTCCATATTGTATCACTCGATGACTCTGTCTATAATGAAGAGATTCGGTTAATCAACACTTGTATTCTCCAGGGCAGTAAAACACATATCCTTGAAAGTATTAAAAACACCATGAGGCTATGAGAACAAATAAATGGAAAGACAAGCAGGCACACAACACTTCATCCACCTCTGCTGTAATGCACTGCACAACACACACACACACACACACACACACACACACACACACACACACACACACACACACACACACACACACACACACACACACACACACACAATAATGTAATATTCACCTCCCCCCTGCTGACTCATGAAATCACAGACAAACAACCTCCCTCTCACCTGCCTGAGCTGGTACAATAATTATCCTCCTGTTTCTGTCTTTGGCTTCATGACATTCTTACCACATGGTCAGGAAAAATCCCCGGATATATTTCTGGTCACACTGCAGTTTCCTGATTTTCCACTGGCCTTCCAACAACAGGAGGTATCACTCCCATCTGTGATCCAGCTGTTTCATTCTCAAGGATTAACTGTATTTCCTGATTCAAGAATTTCTCTCTTACTCCCACCAGCACTTCACTAATTTTCACCGGACTCTCCAACCTCAATGTATACAATGGAACAAAACTCTTTTCACCATGAATTCCACATATTCCCACTGTTTCTGGCAATACTCCCTATGAACTATATATCTCCTAACTGTTGACTTGATCCCATATCTCTTAAAATCCTACATTTTTTACCCACTCCCTCCTGCCCAATTTGAGAGCCCCTCACACACTGAAGGAAATTCTTCAAAGAGATCTGGCACTTAATTTTCACCCAACCCCTCACCAGGTTGTTCATTCTTCTGCAGGTTTTTAGCTTCCACTGTTGTTTTTGTTGCCACTTCATCCATATTCCTGGCTCCTCCTCTTTTCCCACATCCATCTGCCCGGTGCTTTTTCAAAACCACCAGCACTGTGACCAAGGGCACCCTACTTTATTACAATGAGAATGCCTGAGCTTTTTAACTTCTCTTTCCCCAGCATGGGTCTCCTTTTTACCCCACAGTAAACTATCTTTATTATCTTCAGTGAGATCTCCTTTTCCCTTCCCGCCTGAGGATTTCTCTTTTCCCCAGTTTCTATTCCTCACAGATTTAATTTGATGCTGGAAACCAAACTTTGTTTTATGAACCAACCCATAACCATCAGTAATTTCAGCTGCTAATCTTGCAGTTTGCACTCTCTGCTCTTCCACATGAGTTCTCAGTGCCTCAGGAAGTGAATTTTTTGAACCCCTCAAAGTACTTGTCTCTCCAGGAGCATCATATGTTTGATCTATTTTTAATGCCCATATCTGCTGATAGTAACTAAATGGTTTGATTCTTTCAAAACCAACATACATTCGACAAAGTTCCCTCCTTAGATTCCGAAAATATTTCCTGTAGGTTTCTGATAGTAGCTCATATATACTTAGGACGGCAATTTTCACCACATTACTTTCCCCAGGTACCTCCTCTGATAATGATACAAATACCTCACCAGTTCTTACTACCAGCTTCGTAAGAGTCAACAAATCCAAATACTCACACATCCTGTCCATGGCTTTCATCATCTCATACACCTCAGTCATGTACCCCCTCAGTCTTTTCTGCTCTAAAGAAAACAATTGAAGAAATGTTATCTTTACTGCCCATCTGATGCTGCTTGGCCTGCTGTGTTTTTCGAGCTCCAACACTGTCTTATCTCTGACTCCAGCATCTGCAGTTCTTACTATCTCCAAGCCCATCTATTCTCTCTTTAAAGCCCAATTTCTCCATCCCAGGTAACATCCTGGTGACCCTCCTCTCTACCCCCTCGAGTGCTATCACATCCTTCCTGTAGTGCAGTGACCAGAACTGCCCACAGTACTCCAACTGTGGTCTGACCGATGCTCTGTACAACTCCAACATTACCTCCTTGCTCTGATACTCTATGCCACGCCTGATGAAAGCCAGTCTTCCATATGCCCTCTTAACTGTCCTATTCACATGCTGTGTTGACTTCATGGATCTATAAATAATTGCTCCAAGATCCGTCTGTTCCTCGAGGCTACCCAGTGTCCTGCCATTCATTAAATGTTACCTCCACTTCTCTCTTTTTCTAAAATACATCACCTTGTATTTATCATTGTTAAATATAATCTGTAACTGACCTGCTCATCTGACCAACCCATTATATCTTCCTGTAATGTACGGCCATCTTTTCTCCTGTTAGCCGTTCTACCAATATTGATGTTGTTTACAAATTCGCTTCACATTGCCCTCCCTAACATATTCATTTATCCTATTTCAGTATCGAGCAAACAGTCAGGGCTCCAGTACTGATCCTGGTGGTACACAGCTGGATATTGACATTTTGCGTTTCAAATCGAAAATCTAAAAAGAAATATTCTTTTAACACCCTTTCAATATCCTGCAGCCTCAACACACTAGTTGCCCCCTCGGTGCCTAATGAGCCCTACCCTTTCCATGGTTAATCTCATCTCTTTTATGAATTTATACTATAGCTTAGGATTCTCCCTAACCCTGTTTGTAATTCCTTTCTTGTGCCAATTTGCTCTTCGAATTGCTTCCTGAAGTTCCCTCTTGTACTTTCTATATTCCTCTCAGGCCACAGCTGAATTCTTCCCTTTGGACTTGATTAAAGCCTTTCTGTTCTTCTTTATCCAGTCCTGAATTGTCCTCAATATCCAGGGTTTTCTGAACCTGTTGCCCCTATGTATGCCTCTCCCCGGCTCGAGTTTGAATGCCCCCACTTCTGCACTGTAAACTACCCAAGTAAGACTCACTGTAAGGGGTGGCACGGTGACTCAGTGGTTAGCCCTGCAGCCTCACAGCGCCAGGGACCCAGGTTCGATTCCAGCCTCGGATAACTGTCTGTGCGGAGTTTGCACATTCTCCCTGTGTCTGCATGGGTTTCCTCTGGGTGCTCAGGTTTCCTCCCACAATCCAAAGATGTGTGGGCTAGGTGGATCAGGCATGCTAAATTACCCGTAATGTTCAGGGGTATGTGGGTTATAGGGGGATGGGTCTGGGTGGGATGCTCCAAGGAGCAGTGTGGACTTGTTGGGCCAAAGGGCCTGTTCCAACACCATAGGGGATCTCATCTAAGACTTACCCACTTTTAGGCTTATTGTAAGGAACACTTCCCAGTCGACTGTGACGACATCCTATGTTATGGATCAGACCAAACCCCTCAAAATATCTTAAGATTCCTGAATTGAGCTGAGACTCTGATCTTTACTGATTTGAATGGTAAGTTGTATCAGGTGGTTTATTCCACAAGCAATTCATTTGCTCAAACTACTCGAGCTTAAGCATAAATTATTTTACCCTGAGTTAAAATACAAGCAAAATAAAAAGTATTGGCTTAGCAAAATGAGATATATATTAACTACAACCAATTAACTGCTCAAATAGAGTAGTATTCTAGAAACACAACCTTGTCAAAGATAAATTCAGTAAAGTGGATTGTCGCATGTGAAATTCTAACAGCAGGAACAGAGAACCAGCTTTGAGCTCCAAACCAAAAGAGGGACAACAGCTCCCATATCCTTCTTCATGAACGCAGCAAACACTGAAAGCTAAAAAAAATCCCTGTTCTGTGGAAACTTGATCCTTTCCATTCAAGTTGTTTCTCTTGTTCCAACTTAAAAAATATACAAGGCCTCACAAGCTTATTACTTTATTGCATTGTAGCAGATTGTTCACCTCCTCTGTCTCAATCTTTCCTCATTTAAATAAAAACAGCATAAAATGTTCCTTTCAATGCCATAGTTTTGCCACCCCCGGAAAAAGAGAACCATCAATAAACAAAGATGGCTTCATTTTTAAAATGCTTTGATCTTACTCTATGAGTGCACCACAATACATAGACATTACGTTGATGTGAAATATACAAATGCTGATCACTGTAGGATTCATCAGTTTGTTTTGCTCTTACCACCGAAAGCATCTGCCTTCCTTCATGAAAGTTGTGACAGCCCAATGACAACTACATTCTCTCATCCTGCTCCACGTAAAATTTTCAAATTGAATGACTTCAGTAGTAAACGCCATCTGAACATACTGGAAATTTCAGACTGATTTTTTTTCCAAATGTACAAATCTCTCATACACAGTGCTGGCGTTATAAATTTTGGAACATTGTAACGCAAACACCAAGATCACTCGTGAAATATTTCTGTTGGTGAATAATCAAATTTCTGGAAAAATACCCAATAGTTCTTTTTATATTCTCACCATCCTGTTGCCAGAGTACAGCACCAACACCCACATTGCTCACATCGATACACACCTTGAATGGCTCTGCATCCTCAGGAGTGGCATTGATTACCAACTTCTGATATGTTTTTAATAAAGACCCTTGTAAGAGGGTTCCTCAAATGAGGGAATGAGTGTGAAAGGTGCTGGGTTTATCACTGCCTGAGGTTTTCCAATCACCTGACACGTATGGCATGTCCTTCAAAGTTCAACCATATCCGTATGGAGTGGAGTCCAGTGAAAATGTTTCTGTATTTTAGTTGAAGTTCCCCTCACTCACAAATAACCTCCTGGTGGTAATCCATCTGCTACCAGCAACATCTTCTTCCTATAATCCACGGTAATAAAACTTGATGAACTTCTGCACATTTCTCATCTGCTTCAAAGTGTAATGGTCTCCATTTGTATAACTTCAACATTTTTATGTCTGCTGTCTCTCTTTTATCATGATCTTTTCTTTGATACTATGATTTACGTGATGTTGAATTTCAGTTTGTTTTTTTATAAAGCAACTTATTCGAAATTCTATTGTGAACCTCAGTCATTTTTATTTTGTACATGGGATGTAGGAATCTCCATCTAAAACCACACTTATGGACCATCCCTACTATCCCCAGTGAAGATGGTGATGTACTGATCAGATTAACCGCTGTTTCCCCATTTATCTGCACACACTTTTTGTTATTTACTCACGGGACATGGGAGTCACTGACTGTTCCATTATTTATAGCTAGTTCCTAGTTCCTCATTCACAAAAGTCTGATGGGCTGCTGTCTTGAACCATTGCAGTCTGTGCAGAGTAGGGAGACCCATGATATTGTTTGCGCTGGAGTTTTGGGATGTTGACCCAGAGACACTGAAGGAGCAGCGATATATTTCCAAGTGAAGATGTTGAGTGGCTTTGAGGTTAACGTGCAGGGGTTTGTGTTCTCATACACCTGTTGCCATTGTCTTTCTGGGTGGCAGAGGCTGTGAGTTTGAAAGGTGCTGCCCAAGGATCATTGGTGACTTTCTGCAGTGAATCGTGTCGGTGGTACACACTGCTGCTACTGAGCATCAGTGGGGGAGGGAACAAATGTTTGTGGGGGTGCTGCTAATGAAGCGGGAAGCTTTGCCCTGCATGGAATCAAGCTTCTCTTGTTGGAGCTGAACTCATCAAAGTAAGTGGGGAGCTTTGTGCTCACTCTTGAATTGTGCCTTGTAGATGGGTGTCAGTCTTTGGGGAGTCGGGGGTGAGTTTCTTAGACCATAAGACATAGGAGTGGAAGTAAGGCCATTCGGCCCATCGAGTGCATTCTGCCATTTAATCGTGGCTGATGGGCATTTCAACTCCACTTCCCTGCACTCTCTCCGTAGCTCTTGATTCCTTGTGAGATCAAGAATTTATCGATCTCTGCCTTGACGACATTTAACGTCCCAGCCTCCACTGTACTCCGTGGCAATGAATTCCACCAGCCCACTACTCTCTGGCTGAAGAAATGTCTCATTTCCATTTTAAATTTACTCCCTCTAATTCCAAGGCTGTGCCCATGGGTGCTAGTTTCCCCACGTAATGAAAACAACTTCCCAGCATCCACCCGTTCTAAGCCATACATTATCTTGTGAGTTTCTATTAGATCTGCCCTCAACCTTCTAAACTGTAATGAATACAATCCCAGGAGCCTTGGTTGTTCATTGTACATTAAACCTACCATTCCAGGGATCATCCGTGTGTGAATCTCCGCTGGATACTCTCCAGCACCACTATGTCCTTCCTGACGTGTGGGGCCCAAAATTGGACACAGTATTCTAAATGGGATTCTAATTCTTGTGGCAGTATTCTAAGCCTCTGACAGGTTTCTGTAAAAGTTGTATATATTTGGCAAGTCCAGGTCAGTTTCTGGGCAATGCTAACCCCAAAGGTGTTAATAGAGGGGAATTGTGTGATAGTAACGGCATTGAATGTGAGGGGGCAATAGTTACATTGTCTCTTATTGGTGATGGTTGTTTCATGTCATTTGTCTGGCACAAATGTCACTTGCCACTTTTCAGTGCAATCCCAGATTTGTACAGATCTTGTTGCATTTGAACATGGAGTACTTCAGTATCTAAGGCATTACCAATGATAATGAATATTCTGTAGTTATTGACGTACAACCCCACTTCTGACCTTATGATGGAGGGAAGATCTTTGATGAAGCATTTGAAGATGACTGGTACTGCAAAGTACCCTGAGGAACTCCTGCAGAGATGTCCTGGAGCTGAAATGACTGGCATCCAACAACATCAATGTTATCGTATGTCACAGATATGATTGTCATCAACAGAGAGCTTTCCCCATCATTCCACATTTGCTGGGGCTCCCTGAAACCAGACCAATTAAATGTGCCCTGATGTTAAATGTAGTCAGTCTCACCTCAAGTCTGGAATTCACATAACCTTAATATTACAGTATTTCAGCCAATCCCACCTCATTTTTTTAAAATCAAATACTCTATAGCTCTTCCATGTCTAAGTGGACCTCCATGCAGTGTGACAGCAATGTGTACTATTCAACAGATGCCCTGCAGCAACTCACCAAAGCAGAATTGGCAAAGAACTCAGTTCTGAAAAAAGTGCTCTACCAAATTCAAAACATTAACGCTCGGTCCAGATGCTGTCAGAGATGCTGAGTTTTGGCAGAATTTCCTGTGTTCGTTGTAAGTAGTGCCTCCATCGTAATTTTCCTACTTTTTTTGTTCCTGAGGATATGTGATTGAGATCAGACAGGTGTGCTTTGCATTTCACCTTTGGTGCATATGACATCAACCCACAAACATTTCAAAACAGCTTATTTTCGGTTGTTGCAATTTTGCAATTAATTTCCAAATTCAAAACACCTAAATGCTCCTGGGAGGCTCACATCAGGTATAAATGTCTCACACACTTAATGTGGGGTAGTGTATCTTACCAAGATGCATGGTGCACCAAGAGGTCTGCTCTTTGCAATCTATTATCCCATCCTTGCAGCTATTGGGGTGCCAGGTACGGGACTGGAATTTGCTGTATGTTTTGAAAGTTATTTTAATTTGAGCTGCTACAAACCAAAATTGCTGTGATCACAAGTCTGTTTTGTCTAACATTTTCCCTTTCAGCATTATAACTTTTCTTTTTGCTTTGAACATCTTTGTGTATCTCCTCAGCTACAATTCTATCATTCAACTATATCATTGCTTTGGCTACAGTAGTGTTTCTCTCGTTTTACGGAATACTTTATTAACTTGTACATAACGGTTCACCTCTTGAATTACATTGCCTTTTAAATATTATCTGATGTATTATTTCTACCAGTGGATCACATATCTCCTATTTGTCTTTTCAATTTTTGAATTCATGTGTCAAGCCTTCCCTTCAATTGTTTCCTGGGAGAATGTAAGCTTCTCAAATGCAGGTGAAAGTTTTAACAAATGACATTAACTATGTAGCTGCGGGGAGCTTTGGGTGTGGGTCATCTCTTGAGCAGATAAATTTCAGAAATTTATCCCAAAAAGTGCCTTGCAACAACATGGTCGCGTCTCTATCGTTCAATAGAGATTGATATTGAGTCCCATCTGTGCCTGAGGTGTGATGTAACTTGCATGAACTGATGGTACAGAAATAATGGCACGTCCTGTTCCTGTCACGCAGGGCGGTTCATGAAGCTCCAATGACATGCAAAGGTCTCTGGTTTGCGATCTTTCTAAACTGTGAGCAATATTTTCCATGCTGAAATGGTAACCACTCAGGGATCTGAATCCAGTCATTTTCATCCAAATTGTGGTGGAACCCCATTTCTCCCTAACATGGTGACCGAGGCACAGGGCCCTTGAGGCATTGTGCCTTATGGTTCTGGGTTGGTCTATCACTCTCATTGTCATGGCCAAAGGGTCATGTTATACAGTGTTGCAGTGCTTCAGTCAGAAGTTCATGCCCAGTACATACCTCATAATCTATACAAACAGGTTGATTTGAAATAATTATGAAGGGGAGCATGCTGATACTGCCATGAAGCAGCGATCCACATGTAATGTTTCACACTGAAAAGGAAACTGAAATGCAGTGAATAATAGCTTCTGATGTTCAACGTCATCGTCTGGATCACAGGAAAGTAACCAATGAAATATAAAGCAACATAGTGTTGAAGCGGTCAATCAAGTCTGCTCCATCAAAAATTACTCTAAATCTGCACTGACCCCACTTTCAAACCCACAGCCTTGCATGTTATAGCATTATATGTGATCATCCACATCCTTTCTTTGTAGGTTGTGAGGTTCCCCACCTCGACTACACTCCCAGGGAGTACATTCCAGGCTTGAACACCCTCTGGGTGAAAGATAATTGTCCTCAAAACCTCTCTAAATCTCCCACCTTTTGTGATAGGTTTACTTGCTGGATTAGAGTGGAAGAAAATTGAATTAAATGATTGCATTAATTCTTTGTTTACTGCAGCCAAGGCATACATGATTTTCAATGTTATGATCACTATTTAGTACTCGACTGAATATTACATGCCTCATCTG
Organism: Stegostoma tigrinum; assembly: GCF_030684315.1. Lineage (NCBI taxonomy): Eukaryota > Metazoa > Chordata > Chondrichthyes > Orectolobiformes > Stegostomatidae > Stegostoma > Stegostoma tigrinum. The sequence goes on from NC_081398.1 coordinate 13,282,839, forward strand.
AAGTCATTGTATTCAGGGGATTAAACTTCCAGAGCTGAAGATAACAACTGATTCATTGAAATTATGACATTTTGTGAAACATTGTTAATAAAATTGTGTATATATGGTAAGGATGTAAGGGCCTCTTTATTCATAAGCTTTATTTTTCTCTGTACCATGTAACGCTGGGTTTCCATTTTCAGTCTCTAACTCCATTCCTGGTTTCGTGCCAGCTTGATCTTCAAAGGGACCAGCTACTGATGGTTTCTGAGTGAACATTGCTAATGCCATCTGAAGGCAATGATCTGAATTATTCTAGCTCTCAATCTTTCCCTCAGGAGATTTCATTAAGTAGTATCTTTCCTATATGTGTTTAAAAATTATAATTCAATTTACATGGTTGACTAAGCAATACCTTATCCTGATTCTCCTGTGCAGCTCCAGTGGCAGTGCTGCTTACATGGTATGTCTGCATCCGAATCTGATAAAGGTGAAGGAAGCATTGTCATCCTAGACCATGAGGTTGTTCTCTCGTTCAAAAGAAATGATTGGTGCCGGTTTAACCCCAGAGGTTCTTATGGTTGTATTCACACTGTCTCACTCACTATTGCACTTCCATCGTTGTCCGGATAATGGGTCTTTTTCATATTGCAGCTAACTTGGCAGTGATTTTGATCCTATCCAGAGGAAGGTGCGGTCTCTCCAGATGCATCACTTACTACCTCATATCCATGGCGGTGACAGACCTACTAGTCATTATTACAGCTGTAATATTGAACCGTATTGTTGGAATTTACTTCCCTTCCAGCGTCTTCTATGTTACCCCAGTCTGTAGTGTCAATTTTGTGCTAATGGATGCCAGTAGGGATTGTTCTATCTGGGCAACTGTCGTATTCACTATTGATCGTTTTGTGGCCATTTCTTGCCCAAAATTGAAGACAAGATATTGCACAGAGAAAGGAGCAGCTGTGGTTATAGGGGCAGTTTGCGGCTTGAGCTGTTTCAAAAATACATTCTGGTATTTTGTATATGAACCATTATATAGAATTGATAATATTCCATGGCATTGCAAAATTAAGTCAACATTTTATACCTCACCTGCATGGGTTGCATTTGATTGGATTTCTGGCATTTCAACCCCTTGTCTCCCATTCGTTTTGATCTTACTGCTCAATGCCGTGACTGTCAGACAAATTGTAAAGGCCATTCAAACTCGCAAAAGACTCCGTGTCGGAAAACGGGCGGAAAATCTGAATGACACGGAGGTGAACAATCGGAGAAAGTCCATTATCCTGCTGTTCTGTATCTCAGGCAGTTTCATCCTGTTGTGGATGCTGTTTGTGTTAACATTTCTCTACGTCCGAATTAAAAACGTACGTTATTTCTCAGGTTCCAATTACAATGAGTCCAATTTCATCCTGGAAGAAAGTGGGTATATGCTCCAGATCTTAAGTTCCTGTATAAACCCATTTATTTATGCAGGGACCCAGAGTAAGTTCAGACATGAGTTAAGGGATGGTATTAAACTTTCTGTCAATTTCATTCTGAAGATGTTTAAATTTTGACATGTAATAAATATTTTTTATGGAATAAACTTCATCCTGTTCCCTTCCAGCTGGTGCTATAAAGAGAATGTACTGTACAGTTAGTGGGGAAGTGATGGCTGAGTGGTATTATCATTGGACTGTTTACCCAAATAATGTTCTGGGAACTCAGGTTCAAATCCCACCATGGCAGTTGGGCAGTTGCTGGAATTTGAATTCAATAAATACATGGAATTAAGAATCTATGGATGACCATGAATCCAATGTTGATTGTCGGAAAAACCCATCTGGTTCACTAATGTCCTTCAGGGAAGGAAACTGCTATCCTTACCTGGTCTGACCTACATGTGACTCCAGACCCACAGCAATGTGGTTGACTCTCAGCCACACTCCAGGCAATTAGTGATTGACAATAAATGCTGCCGAGTCAGCGATGCCCACATCCCTTGAATGAATAAAGTAATAAATATAAGATGTCCTGATTTAAATATTTCTGACTTAAGAAGGCTTATACTTATGAACACAATCGCATTCATGGCTATAATTTTAAAGACCTAACCCTTATTAACAATTCCTTTCCCTTGTCCTGCACTGGGTCCTGATTGGTAAACTCCAAACCTACCAAGCCTCACGGTATTGTCACTGGATGGTTAATCCAGAACCCCAGGCAATGTTCTGGGGTTGTGTGTTTGAATCCTGCTAAGGCTGATGTTCAAATTTGAATTTGAATCTGATGTTCAAAAAGAATCTGGAAATGAAATTCTCCCGATGAATATTGTTGATTGTAAGGGGGAAAAGCCCAAATGTTTCACTGGAATCTGCCATCCTGACCTGGTCTGGCCTACATGTGACCTCAGACCCACAGTAACATGGTTGACTCTGAAATGCCCTCTGGGTAATTAGGGATGGCCAATAAATGCAAGCCAGCAATGCTCACATCCTGTGACTGAATAAAGGAAAACTAAATCACTGGGTGGAAATGCAGCAGCTCATTGAGGTGATGGGGGACAATCTTGGTAAATACTGAAGAAACATGGTTCTGATGGAGTGATGTACCGGGTTTGAAACGTTTACTCTTCATTTCCTTCTCTCTCCACAAATGTTGCCAGACCCGCTGAGTTTCTCTTTTCTTAGTTTCAAACATCCAGCACCACATTGCTTTGCTTTTACTCATGGGAAACCGTGTCTCATTAATATCTCTTACGGATGGGAATCTCTCAGGGATATCCACATTGACATGTATGTGACTCCACACTCACTGCAAGGAGTTTGAATCTTAACTACATCTGAAATGGCCAAGGAAGCAAAAACAGTATGATATGATGAAGTGGTGGATGTGGAGAGAATTAAAAATTTTAAAAGACATTTCGATGGAAATATGGAACAGGAATTGTTTATTAGGACACAGGCCAGGAGCTTGTAGGTATAAATAGTGTAGTTTGGTATATTAATAAAATGTGAGGCTGGATGAACACAGCAGGCCAAGCAGCATCTCAGGAGCACAAAAGCTGACGTTTCGGGCCTAGACCCTTCATCAGAGAGGGGGATGGGGGGAGGGAACAGTTCCCTCCCCCCATCCCCCTCTCTGATGAAGGGTCTAGGCCCGAAACGTCAGCTTTTGTGCTCCTGAGATGCTGCTTGGCCTGCTGTGTTCATCCAGCCTCACATTTTATTATCTTGGAATCTCCAGCATCTGCAGTTCCCATTATCTCTGATACTAGTTTGGTATATTGCTTGGTTTGGACTGGTTTCCACACTGTATTGCTGCGTGGCTCTATCTGTGACAAGGAGGTTCAGTCAGTAAACATTTCTATTGTCCAGGGCAGAAACGCAGATATCTCTGAAAGTATTAAAAACACCATGAGGCCATGAGACCAAATAAATAGAAACATGAGTAGGCATACGACTCTTCATCCACCTCTGCTGTAATACACTACACTACACTACACCACACACACACACACACACACACACACACACACACACACACACACACACAATTTAATCTCCACGTCCCCCTGCTGGGCCATGAAATAACCACAATCACAGACAAACAATCTCCCTCTCACCTGCCTGAGTTGAGGTACAATAATAATCCTCCTGTTTCTATCTGTGCCTTTGTAATCTTGTTTCCACATGGTCAGGAAAAATCCCTGGGTATACTTCCTATCACACTGCAGTTTCCTGAGTTTCCAATGGCCTTTCAAACACAGTAGGCATCACGCCCACCTGTGATCCAGCTATATCATTCCCAAGGATAAAGTGAATTTTCTGAATCAAGAATTTCCCTCTTACTCCCATCACCTCTTCACTCATTTTCATCAGACTGCCCAACCTCACATTATACAATGGAACAAAACTCTTCTCAACACGAATTCCACATATTCCCACTTTTCCTGGCAATACTCCGTCAGCATTAGATCTTTCATGTCTATTAGCCCGCTCTCATTTTACTTAAAATTTTAATTTCTTTCCTTCCTCCCCGAGTACATGAGTAAACCCTACCCATACAAACAAACGCTTTAAAGAGATCGGGCACTTCCTTCTCAGCCCCTGACCAGGTTGGATATTCTGCTGCAGCTTGTTAGATTCCACTGTGCTTTCCTTTCCCACTTCAACAATATACGGTAAATGGAAAATCCCTGGGGAAATTGGATAAACAGAGAGATCTGGGTGTTCAGGTCCATTGTACCCTGAAGGTGCCAACACAGATGGAGAGAGTGGTCAGGAAGGCATATGGCATGCTTTCATTCATCAGACGGGGTATTGAGTACAAGAGTTGGCAGGTCATGTTACAGTTGTATAGGACTTTGGTTCGGCCACATTTGAAGTACTGCGTACAGTTCTGGTCACCACAATACCAAAAGGATGTGGATGCTTTGGAGAGGGTGCAGAGGAGGTTCACCAGGGTGTTGCCTGGTATGGAGGGTGCTAGCTATGAAGTGAGGTTGCGTAGATTAGGATTATTTACATTAGAAAGATGAAGTTTGACGGGGCACCTGATTGAGGTCTACAACATGAAAAGTATAGTCAGCGTGGATGGCAAGAAGCTTTTTCCCCCAGAGTGGGGGACTCAGTTACTGGGGGTCACGATTTCAAGGTGAGAGGGGAAAAGTTTAAGGGAGATATGCATGGAAAGTTCTTTACGCAGAGAGTGGTGGGTGCCTGGAACACATTGCCAGCGGAAGTGGTAGAGACAGGCACAATAGCATCATTTAAGATGTATCTAGACAGATACATGAATGGACAGGGAGCAGAGGAATACAGATCCTTGGAAAATAGGTGACAGGTTTAGATAGAGGATCTGGATTGGTGCAGGCTTGGAGGGCCAAAGGGCCTGTTGCTGTGCTGTAATTTTCTTTGTTCTTTGAAATATTTCCAGCTCATCCTGTTTTCCCACATCCATTTACCTGCTGTTTTGTCTAAACCACCAACACTGTGACTACATGTGGCCTACTTTATCACAGAGAATGCCTGAGCTTTTTAACTTGCCTTTCCACCTCACGCATTTCCTTTTTCCCCCCCCACAGTAAACTATCTTTATTATCTTCAACAGGATCATCTTTTCTCTTACCACCTGAGGGTTTCTCTTTTCCCCAGTTTCTATCCCTCACAGATTGAAATTGATGTCGGAAGTCAAGTTTTGTTTTATGAACCAACCCATAACCATCAGCCATTTCAGCTTCTCATCTCGCAGTTTTAACTCTCTGCTCTTCCACATGACTTCTGACCACCTCAGGAAGTGTTATTTTACTCTTCTAAAATAACAGTCTCTCTGAGAGCATGTCTAATCTGTTTTCAATGCCTTTTTAAGTGGACTTTCTTCGAATTGCCAATTTCTGAAGCTTAAAGTCTCTGTCTTCTCCATTCTTTCTGCTAAGGTCTTCCCCTCTCTTCCTTTTCCCTCTGCTGCCTCTATTCTCTCCTTTTCTTGTCTTCCCTAGCCATTGTCTCTAAAGAAGCTACTTCATTTGCAACTGAAGTTTAGTCATTCCTAATGACTCCAATGGTATTCCGGGCAACTGTATGTGCTGTGTAATGGTTACAATTACTTCCCCTTTACTCACAGACACGAGCAAAGCCAACGCAGCTTGTTTCCCAATTTGAAAAGTGTTGCTTATTCACTGTCCGTAAAAAACACAAAGCGACTTCTTCCACCCCCAGAAAACTCTTAAAGACTGAAAGGGCCATTAATATACAATGCAACACCCAAAACAAAAGAAATCAACTCTTACTACTCAATGCCTTTGAGCCAGCAATCCTAAACCCAGCAAAAACTAAGTCGCTGGAAAAGTTCAGCAGGTCTGGCAGCATCTGTGAAGGAGAAAACGAGTTTCAATGTTTCGTGTCTGGTGTCCCTTCCACAGAACTTAGTTGAAACGTTAACTCTGTTTTCTCCTTCACAGATGCTGCCAGACCTGCTGAGTTTTTCCAGCAACTTTGTTTTTGTTCCTGATTTACAGCATCTGCTGTTCTCTTCCTTTTTAATCCAAAACCCAACCTGGAATTAGAGATTTCAATCTTGACAAGAGCCCCCAATTTGTTATGGACTTAACCAGACCCCCTCAAAATGTTTTAGTAAGGTAACCGAGACTCTGACTTTTTCTTACTCTAAAGCCAATTAAAGCGCTTTGCTCCAGAGGCAATGTGACTGATGAAAGTATTTCTAGTTAAGTAAAACACAATTTATTTTACCACTATACACTACTACTTACATGCAAACAAAAGAAAGAAGAATTTAGAATAATGTAACTATTGGAAAAATAATAGACGCAGAATAACAGAGTAACAGAATAATAGACACAGTATCGATTAACGTTCCAATATTGTAACGTTACCATAAACACATCTCTTGACAAAAAGGAAAATTCAGAAAAATGGATTTGTCTCACAGGGAAACCCCAGCTCCTAGCTGTAAAACACACAAACACACACACACATACCCACAGAGTCACACTCACTCACACACACTCTCAATTCCATCTTCACCTCTGTCTGCTGGGTGCCTAATACACTGAATCACAATCACACCTTCAGCTCCCTCTGCTGGAAGCTACACAATTCACGAAAACACTCACAGTCTCACCTTCATCTGTTGGGGCCTATAATAATCTCTAATACCCAAAAATATAGTCACACACACGTAAAAACACAATTACCTTTATTTCTATTTTATGGAACACCTGATATTATATCACACAGCAGTGTCACCTCCCTCTCCCTCTGTTTTAGGCTGTAATATTCTCTTAAGCACACTAAGAAGATCACGTCCCACTCCCTTTACTGTGTGCTGTAATAATCGCTATCTCACACACATACACACACAACCTTACCTTTAGGTCCCTTTGCTTGGTGCTGTAATAATCTCTACGACACACGCGTCCAATCTCACCTTTATCTCCCTCTGCCGAGTGCTGCTAGTATGACAGACACACACACACAAACACACACACACACACACACACACACACACACACACACACACACACACACGCACATACAGACATATATACACACACACACACATTCACATTCTCATATACATAGAACATAGAACATTACAGCACAGTATAGGCCCTTCAGCCCTCGATGTTGTGCCAACCTGTGATACCAATCTGAAGCCCATCTCACCTACACTATTCCATGTATGCCCATATGCTTGTCCAATGATGACTTAAATGTACTTAAAGTTGGCGAATCTACTACTGTTGCAGGCAAAGCGTTCCATTCCCTTACTACTCTCTGAGTACACACACATATACACACACTCACATACATACACACACACACACACACACACACACACACACACACACACACACACAAAGAATTCACTTCAACAGTCTTGTTTTTCTGGGGCTAGTCACAAATTTAACATTTGTGGTTCATACATTATATGCTATTATGTTGATTTCATGGCAGCTCGTGTTCTAGCAGGTTGTGCACCCTGGTACTATGAAACATTCTTATTGGCAATAACTCATGGTTAGATCTGTGAGAGGCAGTGAATCCTAGTTGAATATGTTAAGATTATTACTGAAGACGTTGACCATGAAAATGAATTGACAAGACATTAAAAGAACTCATTGAGAAACTGGGATCTATTTGCAGAAGTTACATAGTTTAGAACATAGTGTTATTGGATATTTCATCCCATTCCTTAACTCATGCCTGAATTTGCTCTGTGTTCCAGCATAAATAAATGGGTTGATGCAGGAGCTCAGTAGCTGCAGCATGAATCCACTCTCCTCCAGAACAAAATTGGATTCTGTGTAATTGGAACCTGAGAAATAACTGAGTTTTGCTATTCGAACATAAAGGAAAGTTAAAAGGAACAACAGCCACAAGAGAATTAGGCTGCCTGAGATGAAGAAGAGCAAAATGATTGATCGCCTCCGGCTCTCGGTCTCTGGGTCATTCTGATTTTCAAGGTTACTCCGGACCTGGAGTCTCCTGCGGGTCTTTATCGCGGTTAAGATGTGTCGGACAGTCAGAGCATTGAACAGTAGAATCAGAACAAATGGGAGACATGGAGTCGAAATGCGGTGAATCCAGTCAAAGGCAGCCCACGCAGATGAGGTGTAAAATGTCGACTTGATTGTACAGAACCATGGAATATTCTTCACTGTATGCATGGGCTCATATATGAAATACCAGAAAGCATTTTTGACAGAGCTCATGCCACAAACTGTTCCTATCACCACTGCTGCTGTTTTCACAGTACAGTATTTATTTTTCAGCTTCTGGCAACAAATAGCTACAAACCGGTCAAAGGTGAATACCACAGTTACCCAGACAGAGCGGTCCCTAATCCCATAAATTAACACAAAACTAAAGCTACAGATCGGGGTGATGAAAAAGAAACTGTATGGGAAATAAATCCCAACAATCCGGTTTAATATTACAGCTGAGATAATAACCAGGAGATCTGTCACAGCCATGGACACAAGATAGTAAGTGATACATCTCGAGAGACCACACTTTCCTCGGGAGAGAATCACAATCACAGCCAGGTTAGCTGAAAGAGAGAAGACAGTAGAGAAGTGATTGAGAGATCATTTTAGAACAGAAGCATTATGGCCCAATTCCCTGCAAAGTATTAATTCAACCAAGTTCTCTGTGAAGTTTAGATTTGGCTATTGATTTCAACATCATCCCTATTCAACGTTGCTTCCTTGTTTAAAGTGGACACCCAAAGGAAAACAGTTTCAGAACAGAGAAAAGTCATGGCATTACAAGAAAAAATAATGGAAACAAGGCAGTGCCTGAATCGACCAGGAAATGTTAACTTACCACAAGAAATGAGCCGATAAGTAAATCGCTGATTTTAAAATAAAAGATTGTGAAAGATCAAGAATTAAAAACATATGAGAAGTCATTTAGCATAATAAGTATTAACATTTTGGACATTAAAGCTGATCACATACAGTATGGATCAGAAATCCCCAACAAAACCCTATTTGGCTTGTTAGATCCCAATCAGTTTTAGTCCTTGGGATGAACTTAGACCTAATGCACTGCAATGTTCAAGAAAGTAAACTCACTACCACCTTCTCCAGAGCAACCAAGGATGGGAAATACCTCCTCGACTCGCCAGTCGCACTCACATGCCATGAATGAAGCTTTCAGAGCAATTCTGTAAATTACTGTGTCATTCTACATTCTCATCAGCCACTTGCAGGACTGTTTCTAAATGGTGCAAGAGTGAAGTTTCCTGAATTTTCAGTGGGAATAATGAGCATATCCAGCCTGTTTCTGCGAGGGATATTCTATTTCCTTCCGGACTGATGGATAACAGGTTCCCACTCAAAGAATAGTCTATCCATTAAAGCTCTCCCTGACTGTTTGACCAGGACCAGGGCTGACTTCCTCTTTACCTGGGCTTTCAACTTAGTGAGACAGCCTTGCCCCCAGTCAGGCAGACTCCCTCAATGAGGTGAGAAGGACAGGAGGGAAAGCAGTTCTCAGAAATTCTCATCAATCTTGGACACTGACCTTCCAACATTTCACTCGGACATTTCTCTGTCCTTTCTTCTCTACTTTTCATCCCTTGACACATTTCTTCAAGTTTAACTCCTTGACCAACCTTGCCCCACTTGTCTCTTTGAGCAATCAGGTGTCACATTCCATTTTCAAGAGTCGCAGAATTATTGTGATACAGATAGAGGCCATTCAGTCTATTATGTTTACTCCAGCTCTCTGAAAATTTGACCTCAAACTCATGGTGCTTCCCCATACACCTTATTTCCATTCGAATAAACATCCAATGCCCTCTTGAATGCTCTGATTGAACCAGCTTCTACCACATTTCCAAAAAGTGCATTCCAGACCCTAACTACTCACTGCGGAAAAGAATTTTGAATCACATCACCCCTGATTTATTTGAAAAATTCTTTAAAGTTAAATCCTCAATCATTTTATGAGCAGGAACAATTTGTTCAAATTTATGCTATCCAGGTCCTTCATAATTATGAAAACTTATATCAAACATCCCCTCAGGCACCTCCTCTCTGAGGAAAACAATCCCAACTTCTTCAATCTCTCCTCATCACTGGTGTTTCTCATCCCTGGGATCAGTCTTTTAAATCACTTCTACATTTTCTCCAATGCAGTCACATCCTTTCCTCAGTATGGCGCCCAAAAATGGTACGCAACACTCCAACTGAGGTTAGTAACCTGTAATAAGTAATAAATTGATAAAAACATGAGAACTTCCACTGGTGGTTGGCCATTATTCAACCACACTCTCAAATCCAATAAGACTACAGCTGGGGAGGTTGCCCAACTGTCTGCATTCAAAGGAGCAAATTAAAGGTGGCATCAATAGTAAGATGTTTAAATGGTAAAAGAGCAGAGCTATTCCACTGATAAAACAAAGGCTTCCACTAGAATCTGAAGGTGCTGGTGAATCTCAACAGATCTGGCAGCCTTTGTAGGGAGAGATACAGAGTTAACATTTCAATTTGAATGTGATGACTCACCACAAGAATCTTAGCACACAAGATGTCATTATGGACATTATGTATGAAGAGGAAAATCTATATGACTAAAGCAAGTTATATCATTAATCACAGAGATACTGCAGTTGAAATAAACAATGAATTCAACCATATGGGACAATGTAGTTTAACAGGGAGAGATGTATTAGCTCAAGAGGAAAGCATGACAAGCCTAAAGGAGTGTAGAGACATGATACCACTAAAATGGGTGACATTAACAGCACGGAAGAACACTAAAGCACTTAAACATTGCTTTCCATAGCCAGGAACAAACTGCAACATTTCACCTGGAACACCAACTGCTGCAAGGATGGGGTAATAAAGTGCGAACACCAGACCTTTCGGAGTGCCATGCATTTCTAGCAGAGGCTCTGCACTGCATTGAATTTTTGAGATATTTATACCTGATCTCGGCCTCCAGGGAGGCAATTAGATTTTATTCTTGATCTTCTGCAGTAATTAGAGTCACTGAAACAAACACATTCTATCCAACACTCTTGATGATGCCTCTCTGACTTTATTAGAAACTGTTTCCAGGGAAAACATCGAATGACCCATCTAATTATTCAGGTTATGTTCCTGCAAGATCCAAAACAAGAAGCTCAATGGGCTATTACAGTTGGAGTGAGCAAACACAGGAATGAGTTGGGTCTAATGTTCTCTCACATTAATTGAACGGGAGTCAGCCTCATACATACTTGAGAGGAACAGTATTCTGATGAATGGAGATGAAGGGTGATCTCACTCTGGGACTAAAATGTTCTGAAGATTTGGGGATGTTTCTTCTTGTGAGTCAATTCTTCATTCTTGCCCACCTCTTACCCAGGACCCCAAGAGCTCTGGTTCTATGGAGGAACCTTTTGACAGTGCACTTTGTCAAAAGTTCTTTTATCAAGGGGTTATGCCATTTAAACTGACAATAAACAAATGACAGGGTTTATCCCTCAGCCCTGGACTGAAGTCAGTCTGGCCAGGCAAGTTGAAACAGTTGTTTAAAGGTTTATGAGACCCTCAGGTTTAATAAACAGAGAGACAGAGTCTAAAAGAATGGAAGTGATAGTACACTTCTACAAATCCTTGATGAGACTATGCTTCAAGCACAGTTTAAAGTTCTGGGTGCCTTATTGTAAGGAAAAAAAATTAAACCCTTGGCGAGAATGCAAAGGGGATTTGCCAGAACCATACCAGGGATGCAGGATTACAGACACAAGGAAAGATTACAGAAATTTGGTGTTTCTTCTTCGAGCAGAGAAATTAAGAAGTTGGGATGAAACGGTGGCTCAGTGGTTAGCACTGCTGCCTCACAACACCAGGGACCTGGGTTTAATTCCCACCCTCAGGTGACTGTCTGTGTGGAGTTTGTACATTCTTCGCGTGTTTGTGTGAGTTTCTTCCAGGTGCCCCAGTTTCCTCCCACAGCCCAAAAGACGTGCAGGTTAGGAGGACTGACCATGCTAAATTACCCGTAGTGTCCAGAGATGTGGAGGCAAAGTGGCTTAGCCATGAGAATTGCACGGTTCCAAGGATAGGTCATGCTTCAAGATGTCAGTGTGGACTCAATGGGTCAAACTGTAGGGATTCTATGAGTGATCGAATGGAGAGCAAAGAAAGTTATTCTGTTTCCATTAGTTGGTGTGACATTTCAAGACTGTCAATACAGAGCTAGGAGTGAGATGAGGAGAAATTTCTTTCTGGAATAGAATCCCAACAGTGTGGCAACAGGCTCTTCAGCCCAACAAGTCCATAATGACCCTCAGAGCATCCGACCCAGACCTATTCCCCGTAACCCACCTAATTTACACATCCTTATAGGCAATTTAGCATGGCCGATTCATCTAACCTGCACATCTTTGGACTGTGGGAGGAAACACACGCAGACGCAGGGAGAATGTGCAAACTCCACACAGACAGTCACCCCAAGGGTGGAATCGAACCCAGGTCCCTGGTGCTGTGAGGCAGCAGTGCTAACCACAGAGGCACCCTCAAAGAGAGTTGTTAGGATCAGGAACAGGCTGTCTGGGAACATGCTGGAAGCAGATTCCAAAGGAGGCTTCGAATGAGAACTAGATATGTAGCGATGAATTTACAAGGCTACATAGATAAGTCTGGTGAGTGGGACTGTTGCGTAGCTTTGAGATGTTAATCTGGTAACATCCCATTGATTTCTATAGTTCTATAAATTAAAGTCTTTTATCTGCATTTGATTCCTATACAAGAGACTTTAATTTATAGAAGTAAAGTCTTTTATCTACCTACACATAGGTATGCAGGCACTGCACTGAAGCTTCCTGCCCAGCTAGGAATTCAGTGTAAAGCTTTTGAAACTCTTTATCTTCTCACACATCAGTATGCAGACACTGTCTTAAGCTTCCTGACTGAATTAAAATTAGAATCAAACTGTTTCAAATAGGGTTAGGTGGGGAAAATTTGTAAAGGTGTGAAACCTCTAAAGCATGTAACTCCTGTCGCTGGCAAAGGGGCCAGGGCACTGACTTTGTTCTAGCCAGACACACTGGCAACTTGAAATCACAATCTGTCCCAGACACAACTCAAAATCGCCTCCTGCCTTTAGCAGCTACTTCGCTGGCAATCGATACTATACCCTGGTCTTTTATGTTGTTGATGTAATAATTGTTTGGTATCCTGACTTTGTCTGTTGTAGTAATTGCTTCCTGCATCATGTCATTGTAAATTGTGAAATTGTTTTATGTATCATGTCTTCTGTAAAGTATAAAAAGCGGGGACTGCCCGCTGCTCGGGGAGAATTACTTGCAAGACTCTGCACTCTGTGCTGGGTTGAGTACAGTGATTCTCCACAGCTTGTACTTGCTTGGTAATAAAAGGATTTGTGTTTTTCTAAACAGGTCAGTGTCTTGTTATTGCAGCAAGTCCGTGAGGGTCTCCGAAAATGAACATGACAGCTTTTTCAGGAACTAGTACTTTTTATAATGCACTGTAAAAGGGTCTGATTGTATGATTGTATTGTGTTTCTATTGCCTTACTCCTGGACGGATTTGTCTTGGGGATTAGAGAATCAGCAGCGAAGGTAAATGATTATTCTGTATCTGTTTACACTAAAAAAGATACAAGAAATTCCTCAGAATCAAAGACCCTAGTAGGGGGGGGAATTAGGAGTTTGTATTGTGTGTGTTGCAATGGAGCAATGAGTAGGATTGAAAGCTGACATGTCCATAGGATTGATAAGTTCTCAGGATCAATGTTCCCTCTCGGGCTGCATGCATGCAGTCACCCTGGTGTTCCACATGTGCCTACTGGCATCAACACACTGAACACAGTCTTGGCGACCAGCTCTAGAAGTCGTTGAATTGATGAAACTATCGAAGGCTGCGTGCACAACCCAGACCATCATGGAAGCCAACTTCCCATGCACAGATTCTATTTACATTTCTTACTGCTGCGGAAGGCTGCCAACATCATCAAAGGCCACCTCAACCCCGATAATGCTCTCCTACAAACTCTTCTGCCAGGCAGAAGAGTCAGAAGCTTAAACACACACACCAGCAGGTTCAAGAACAGCTTCTTCCTTTCAGATAATAAAATGTGAGGCTGGATGAACACAGCAGGCCAAGCAGCATCTCAGGAGCACAAAAGCTGACGTTTCGGGCCTAGACCCTTCATCAGAGAGGGGGATGGGGTGAGGGAACTGGAATAAATAGGGAGAGAGGGGGAGGCGGACCGAAGATGGAGAGAGAGATTCCCTGAGGTTGGTCCGGAGGGAGGAGGGTAACTTCTTCAGGTTAGGCATCCCTGGAAGAGGCTTCGCAGTGAGGTTAAAATAGTATCAGAGATAATGGGAACTGCAGATGCTGGAGATTCCAAGATAATAAAATGTGAGGCTGGATGATTATCTTGGAATCTCCAGCATCTGCAGTTCCCATTATCTCTTCCTTTCAGATGTTGGGTGACACTGTGGCTCAATGGTTAGTGTCGCTGCTTTGCAGCACCAGGGACCCAGGTTCGATTCCACCCTCGGGCAACTGTCTGTGTGGAGTTTGCACATTCTCCCCGTGTCTGCGTGGGTTTTTTCTCCATGTGCTCCAGTTTCCCCGCACAATCCAAAGATGTGCCGGATAGGTGGATTGGCCATGCTAAATTGCCCATAGTGTGCAGGGATGTTTAGGTTATGTGGGCTAGACATGGGAAGTACAGAGGCAGGGGAAAGGGTCTGAGTGGGATGCTCTTCAGAGGGGTAGTGTGGACTTGATGGGCCAAATGGCCTGTTTCCATACTTAGGGGATTCTGCGATTTTGCTAATGTCGATCTTCTGTGCAGCCCTAATTTTATAAACCTCACTTTGTCTCAGCACCCTATCATCTGTATTTCCTTGTTGGTTCCAATCTGCCTGCACTGCTCGCAAAACCAAGCTTTTCACTGTACTTAGGCACATGTGACTACAATAAACCAAATCAAATCAAAAACTCTGCCCAAGACTAGGTAATATGCATTCCAAAGTGTTGAAGGAAGTTGCTAAAGAGATAATTGCTGCGTATTTGACCATCTCAGAAAATTCACTTGGTTCTGAAATAATTCCTTCAGGTTGAAAGCTAGGAAGTGGCATCTCACTCTTCAAGCAAGAGTGGAACCAGGAAACTGTAGAACCTGTCAGCCTCACATTGGCAATAGAGAACCAGAATCAGTTAGAAAAGATGTGATAAATGTGCACTTAGATGATAATTATGTTTTGGACAGATTTGGTAGAATCCCTACACTGATCATCTGAAGAGCATCCCACCCAGACCCACTCCCTGACTATAACACTGCATTTCCCATGGTTTATCCACCTAACCTGCAAATCCCTGGATGCAAGGGACAATTTACTCTGGCCAGTCAACCTAACCTATAAGAGGAAACTGATGCTATGGACAATGTTGATGAAGGGGGATTCATGGGTGTAATTTTCTTGGAGTTTCCAAAGGCTTTTGACAAGTTTTCCCCAAAGGAGGCTGCTTAGAAAAATTAAAGCAGGTGGGATGGACATTACATACTGCCATGGATTCGCTAACAGACAGATAACAGCATAGGAACAAATGAGTCATTCTGGTGATGGTGGGTTGTGACTAATGGGGTACCATAAAGATCAGTGCTTGGGCCTCAGCTGTTCATAATGTATGTCAATATAAGATGTGAAGGTTGTGGAGAAGATGCAGAAGAGGTTTACCAGGATGCTGCCTGGAGTAGAGGGTATGAGCTATAAGGAGGGGCTGGTAAAACTTAAGCTGTTTTCTCTGGAGTGGTGAAGGCTGAGGGGAGAAGTGACAGAAGTCTGTAAAATTATGGGATGCATAGATCGCATTGATGCTCAGAATCGTTTCCCCAAGAATTGAAATATCTAATACTAGGCGACATGCATTTAAGGTTAGAGGGGGAAAAGTTCAAAGGAAATGTGAGGGGCAGTTTTTTTTACCCAGAGAGTGGTAGGGGCCTGGAACGCGCTGCCAGGAAATGGTGGTGGAGGCAGACATGATTCAGAGATAGAGACAAAATGTAATATTCCAAATTTGTGGATGATACAAAACTAAGTGAGGATGTGAAATGTGAGGCAAATTAGAAATGTTTTCAGGAGGATTTCAACAGATAAGAACGTGGCAGGTGGAAATCTGAGACAAAAATAGAATAGAACATAGAACAGTACAGCACAGGAACTGGTCATTCGTCCTACATTGTTTTGCCAAACATGATGCCAAATTAAAGTAATCCCTTCTGCCTGCCTTTGGTCCAGACCCATCCATCCCTTGCATATTCATGTGCTTATCTAAAAGTCCCTTCAATGCCCCCTATCATAGCTGCTTCTTCTGTGCTTCATATCTTAAGTAATTAAAGGCTTTCTTTCAAACTGTTCCAATTGTAAGGAGGGGGCTAGTTTGCAAAGCAGGGTGACACCAACAGCATGGGTTCAATTCTTGCATTGGTTGTGGTAAACATGCAGGACTTTCCCTCTCAAACACTCCCCTCACCTGAAGCAAAGTGACCCTCAGGATGAAATTCCCTCTCCCCCCTTCCCATCTTATCTCTCTCTAATGAGAAAGTGAGACAACAGTACCTTTAGCTGCAAGTAACACTGAGAAGGAGGCCACTTTGTAAGAATTGAGCTAAAGATGGTCTTTTTTTTATTCTTCATGGGATGAGGACATCGCTGACCAGGCCAGCATTTATTGCCCATCCCTAATTGCCCAGAGGGCAGTTAAGAGTCAACCACATTGCTGTGGGTCTGGAGTCACATGTAGACCAGATCAGGCAAGGATGGCAGTTTCCTTCCCTAAAGGACATTAATGAACCAGATGGGTTTTTCTAACGATTGACAATGGATTTGCGGTCATTAGGTTCTTAACTGAATTTTCGAATTCTACCATCTGCCACGACAGGATTCGAACTTGGGTTCCCAGAATGTTAGCTGGGTTTTAGGTGCCAAAATGACCCAGAGCTTCCTGATGCCTGCCACTTCAACATACCACTGTGTTCCTTGACCAAAACCAATCTCAGACTTGCTGCGGTGCTCCAGCAAAGCTCAGCACAAGCTGCAGACACACTTCCTCATTTTCCACTTGGGGGCCCTGCGGCGTTCAGAGCTCAATGTTGAGTTCAACAGTTTTAAGGGCTGAACATCTTCTCCGTGTCACTCCCAGTCCTGACATTCTACTCCTTGTCATCACATGGGCCGAGAGAACAACTAATCCATTGTCAGCTCCACAGACCCCATTAGCAGCTATTGTTTCCCCCAGGCTGACCTTTACCCATTCCATTGTCGACCCAACTGCTGTTCTCTCTCTGGGCTCCCTCTCCACCAATTGTTTACTCCTCTCCCCATCTTCAGCATATATATACACCAAACTTCTCCCAGCTACAATCAGTTCTGAAGAAGGGTCACCAGACCAAAAACATTAACTCTTGCTTCAGATACTGCCAGACAAGGAAGAACAAAGAACAATGCAGCACAGAAACAGGTTCTTCGTCCCAGCAAGACTGCACTGGCACAATGTCTTTTTAAACCAAAAACCACTTGACTCTATATCCCTGCTTTATTAGTAGGGTCAGTGTTGTCTTGGTGGGCTGAAGGGCCTGCTCCTGTGCTGTACTGGTCTTTGTATTTATAGAGTTGGTCAACCATTTATTTGTTTCCCATTATCGTACAATCATAGAATCCCATATAGTGTGGAAGCAGGTCATTTGGACCATCTAGGTGAAGAAGTATCTCCTTGTCTCTGTCTCAAACGCTTGCTTTGTCTGTGTTTTTACCATTTCCATAACTATCAACATGTTATTGCTAGTGCTCCTAAGATGCTGCTTGGCCTGCTGTGTTCATCCAGCTCCACACTTTATCTTTATTGCAAGTGAAACCTGTTTGAACTAACTAAGCAGATTTGACATAACCTGTCAGATCCTAACCTAACAGCCTTGCATTGTTTAAGTACTCCTAGCACCCTGATGAACTGATGGGCTTATACTCAGAACAGATTAGGAGTAAATCCGAGTTAATATTTAGCAGTCCATTGGTTTTCCAATCCTCCAACACCTTAATGCTTGGAATCTTACTACTACACACCAATTGAATTGTATGTCACTTACAAATGTGCATCTATGTTTTGTCCAGCTTTAAGACCCACCTGCTTTGAGGATCCCAGATATGACCAGGTTAATTGAAACAAAATACTTCACGAGGAGAGGGGCATATAAAATAGAAAATTTAAAGGTAATTTATGAGGATATAAAGTTGAGGCTTATACCCTCTGGAGTTTGAAAGAACGAGAGATCTATTTAACCTTTATAAGACCATAAGATTGGCAAAGTAGGTGTAGAGGGGATGTTAACCCTTGTGGGGCAATTTAAAACAAGAGATCATAGATTTCAGATAAGGGGTGGCAGGTTTAAAACAGATATGAGGATCAAAGGGTCGTGAATCTGTGGAATTCACTGCCCCAGAATGTAGTGGATGCTGGGACAGTGAGTAAATTTGAGGAGGAGATAGACAGATTTTAAATCAATAACTGGTTAACGAGTTATGGAGAGTGGGCAGGGAAGTGGAGTTCAGGCAGCAATGAGGTCAGCCACAATTATAATAAGTTGCAAACTAGTCTTGAGGGGCTAAATGACTCTTGGATTTTATATTCTTAATGTGCTGGTAGAAGTTCACAGCATTCACATATACACAGTGATAATGATCTTCAGACAAATATTACGGTGGCAGATCTCATGCCTTGTTTTTGTCATGCCTTTGCAAACCCATCTCGTCGCAAAAAATGTTCAAGCATGAACTGGGCACTTTCCACCTCAGATCTTTTGTCAACCAAATGCATGATGCAATCGCTGAATAAAGTGTGTTTTGCTTTAAATCAAATGTTTTAAATCAAGTTTGACCAATCAAATTGCATCTGGAACACAGCACCTGAGATTAAAAGAAAGAAAAAGTTAAGGTCTAGGCCATCTTCTGCAGATTTTGAGGGTGTTTGGTCTGGTGTGTACCTAAATCTATGACTGTGACTCTGAGCATTTCCACCATTTTATCAGCAAGTGTGTTTCGTGTGGTCTGCGTGCCTGCGTTTCTAACTGTTGTTGTGACTCTTGCGTCTATGTTTAAGGGAGACTGTGTTATTGTGGCGGATCTATGGCTGCAAGAAATGGAGCTTTCAGGGGGAGGGTGTAATCTGAGTGCGAGTCTGTGTATGGTTGTCTCTCACTGTTTTGCAGTATGTGTCATTTTTAGTCTCCATCCTGCAATACACATAACTATGATAGTGCGGGGTTATATTCATAGAAATGTACAGCATGGAAACAGTCTCTTCAATCCAACTCATCCATGCTGACTAAAAATCCTAAATTAATCTAGTCCAGTTTGGCCCATATACTTCTAAACCCTTCTCATTCAGAAGCATTTTAAATGTTGTTACTGTCACAGACTCCACCACTTCCTCTGGCAGCTCATTCCGTACACGCTGTGCCCTCTGTGTGAAAACGTTATCCCTTAGGTCCCTTATAAATCTTAACCCTTTCACCTTAAACCTGTGCCCTCTAGTTTTGGACTCCGCTATTCTGGGGGAAAGACCTTGTCTATTCACCCTATCCATGCCCCTCATGATTTTACAAACCCATATAAGGTCACCCTTCAGTCTCCGATGCTGCAGGGAAAATAGCCCCAGCCCCAGGGCCTTGTGGGAAGGTACTATACAGGGTTGGGGAGAGTAAATTACTTCAGTATTGGGCAGGAGCTTGGGAGTGTTAATTGGGAGGAGCTGCTTTCAGGCAAATCCACATTTGAAATGTGGCAATTGTTTAAAGACCTGCTGGGGAGAGTTCCAGGCTGGTATGTTCCAGTAAGGAGGGAGGTTAAGGACGGCAGGGTAAGGGGCCCTTGGGGACATTCTATAGACACATTAAAATGCAAGATGATACCCAGGGAGAAGATAGGACCACTCAAGGATAAAAGAGGAAAAATGTGCTTGGAAGCAGAGAATGTAGATGAGATCCTAAATGAGTGCTTTGCATTGGTATTCACCCAGGATAAGGATATGGAGGATAGTGAGGTTTATGTGGAGCATGCTAATATGCTGGGGGCGTTTTGTGATCAGGGAGGAAGTGGTGTTGGATCTCTTGAAGAGCATTAAGGTGGATACATCCCTAGGGCCTGATGGTACCTACCCCAGGTTATTGAGGGAGGCAAGAAAGGAGATTGCTGAGGCCTTGACCAAGACCTTTGTATCCTTGCCAGACACTGGAGGGGCCCTGGACAACTGGCAAATGGTGAACGTTGTTCCTCTATTCAAGAGAAATAGGGATATTCAAGGAAACTACAAACTGGTGAGTCTCACATCAGTGGTAGCAAAGCTATTGGACGGAATTCTTCAAGATAGGATTTGCGCACATTTGGAAAATCATGGCCCAATTAGCTAGTCAGCACAGCTTTGTGCAGGGCAGGTTACATCTTACTAATTTGATTGAACTTTTCAAGGTGGTGATGAAGGTGATCGATGAGGGCAGAGCAATGGATGTTGTCTGCATGGATTTTAATGAGGCTTTGGGGAGGGTGAAGAAGAGGTTTACCAGGACACTGCCTGGATTAGAGGATATGAGCTATAAGGAGAGACTAAAAAAATTTGGGTTGTTTTCGCTGGAGCGGTGGGTGTTGAGGGGAGACTTAAATGAAGTCTGTAAAATTATGAGATGCATAGATAGGGTTGACGGTCAGATTCTTTTTTTTTCCCCAAGAGCACCATGGGGCGGCACGGTGGCACAGTAGTTAGCACTTCTGCCTCACAGCGTCAGGGACCTGGGTTCAATTCCACCTTCGAGCGACTGTGTGGAGCTTGCACATTCTCCCTGTGTCTGCGTGGGTTTCCTCCGGGTGCTCCGGTTTTCTCCCACAGTCCCAAGATGTGCAGGCTAGGTGGATTGGCCATGCTAAATTGCCCGTAGTGCCCAGGGATGTGTAGGTTAGGGGGATAGGTCTGTGTAGGATGCTCTTTGAGTCCATATAGACTTGTTGGGCCAAAGGACCTGTTTCCACACTGTAGGGATTCTATGATTCTATTGTAGTATTTAATACGAGAGGGCATGCATTTAAGATTGAGGGGAAAATTCAAAGGAGACATGAGGGTCAAGTTTATTTTACACAATGAGTAGCAAGAGTCTGGAACATACTACCAGGGTGGTGGTGAAGGCAGATATAACAGGGGCATTTAAGGGGCTTTTAGATAAGTACATGAATATGCAGAGAATGGAGGAATATGGACCAAGAGCATGCAAGCAGGGATTAGTTCCATTTGGAGTCATGTTCAGCACAACTTCATGGGCCGAAGGGCCTGTTCCTGCACTGTACAGTCCTATGTTCTTTTCAACGCCTCCCTACAGCTCCAAGTCTTGCAACATCCTTGTAAATCTTGTATGAACCCTTTCAAATTTTACATATGTTGCTGTATATCACTGGCTGTATGCACCTGAGGGACAGAAAGAGCTGGTCAGTCTGCGCATTTGCATGTTTTGTTTTTGCATGTGTGTGGACGAGTATACATTCAGTCTCTGCGTGGTGAAAACAAAAATGGCTGGAAAAGCTCAACAGGTCTGGCAGGATCTGTGGGGAGAAATCAGAGTTAACTTTTTGAGTGAGTAATCGTTCCTCAGAACCCTTCCTCTGGTCACTTGTCCCAAAACATTGACTCTGATTTCTCCCCACAGATGTTGCCAGACTGCTGAGCTTTTCCAGCAATTTCTGCCTTTGTCTTTGTGTGTCCACATACGTGTAGGTGTATGTGCACACTACAGATGTACTTACATATGCATATGAAGAGAACCATGGACACAGAGACAAAAAGCCAGGGTCAGAAATGCATATGATCACTCAGGCTTAAAAAAAATCCATAAAGTTCACACATAAACATAGGGAAAGGCGAAACATTCATATGTTCAGTGACCATTTTATGTTATAATAGCTCTGGCATATTTATTACATCAGTGCTCTAAACATGACGTAATGTATTTGAGGCAGTCATTCTAACACACAATTCTAATCAGCAGGGAACTGTTACCTTTGGGACTGATATTTGGTGCAGGAAATATTGCTAACCCTGGAATTATTCCTTCAAACTCACCATCTTATACGGATTCTACAGAATGAGCTTTGGAAATCCAAGTATTCGGCCGCTCAGAGTCCCTGGTGGTGAGTTCCTCGTTGAACCCGTTCCTGTTCTTTCCTAAAAGCGATACAATGTCACTCTGGACCAGAACAAGCTGGTCACTTCACAATTGGAGGGGGGGAAAAACCATCAGGAATTCAATAAGAGTGAGACAGCAGCATCAACCCCAAAATGACAGAGTTGTCAGGGTGGAGATGGAGAGGTCATCTGTATTTAGCTGAGCGCTCAGTTAAACTTGGAAAGGCTTGATGAAACTATTTGAAAAATATTAATAAACATGCAGCAATCTTAAAGCAGAGGTGACTAAGGGTGAGAGGGGCATTGAAGTGTATAAAATTGAGGCAGATAGGTACGAAGAGACATGTTCCCCTTAATAGAGCGATCAGGGGCATAGATTTAAGGTAAGGGTGGGAGGTTTAAAGGCAGTAAGGAGAAACATTTTCACGCAGAAGTTGATGAAAATCTTGAACTCACTGTAAGCCTAAGGGGCAAAAGTCCTGGTAAGATTTTAGCAGTATTTACATGCGCACTTGCAATGCCAAGGCATATATTCTTTTAAAAGGGGCAGCATGGTGGCTCAGTGGTTAGCGCTGGTGACACTGTGCCAGGGACCCGGGTTTGATTCCAAACTCAGATGACTGTGTGGAGTTTGCACATTCTTCCCATGTCTGCGTGGGTTTCCTCCCACAGTCCAAAGGTGTGCAGGTTTGGGTGGATTGGCTGTTCTAAATTGCTCATAGTGTTCAGGGATGTGTCGGTTAGGTGGGTTATAGGGAGATGGGCCTGGGTGGGATGCTTTAAGGGTGGTTGTGGACTTGTTGGGCTGAAGGCCCTGTTTCCACACTGTAGGAATTCTATTCTAAAAATATAAATATGGGCCAGGTGCTAGGAAATAGAATGAGATCAGTGCTTGCCCTTAACTATCACAGACACCAGGGGCTGACAGCCCTTTTTATTGTGCAGTAGATCTGACTCTCATTTGACCTGTAAAATGAGGAAAGTAACACAAAAGAATACATGCACACAAAACCAATTCATGCGGAGCTGCTGCTAATACATAAGTCCAGACCCTCTCCTCCCAAAAACATTGCCACAATATTATGAAGTTCTTCTGGGGGTGGGTAAATGTTAGGAGCTAATGCTGTACTTATCAAGTACCCCCACACTTGTTATAATGAGTCATGCAGCAAGCAATGAGCCAGAGGATGAATAATGCCCTGTTTTATCGCTACTCTGCACCAATTTATGAGAGATTTGCTGGGATTTATAAATAAGCTTGCAGTTCATTTGCAGTTCCTGTTTTTCTGTGTGGTATTTTATGGAATTGTCTCCTTAACAGGAGCAAGAAGTGTTTTCACAGAGCATCTGACAAGCACATCAAAAATGGCCATCAAGGGCTTTTTTTTTCCTATTCATTTGTAGGACTTGGGCGTCACTGGCTGGGGCCAGCATTTCTTACCCACCCCTATTTGCCCTCGAGAAGGTGGTAGTGAGCTGCCTTCTTGAACCGCTGCAGTCCTACTGCTTTGAGTTGACTCACAATGCTACTTGGGAGGCAATTCCAGGATTTTGACCCAGTGACAGTGAAAGAACAGGAATATATTTCCAAGTCAGGATGGTGAATGACTTGGAGGGGAACTTGGAGGCGGTTGTGTTCCCATATGTCTGCTGCCCTTGTCCTTCTAGATGGAAGTGTTTGTGGGTTTGGAAGGTGCTGTCTGAGGATCTTTGGTGAATTTCTGCAGAGCATCTTGTAGATAGTACACACTGCTCCTACTGAGCATTGTGATGCAGGGAGTGAATGCTTGTGGATGTGATGCCAATCGACAGGCTGCTTTGTCCTGGATGGTGTCTAGTTTCTTGAGTGTTGTTGGGGCTGCACTCATCCAGGCAAGTGGGGTAATTCCATCACGCTCCTGCCTTGTGCCTTGTAGATGGTAGACAGGCTTTGGGGAGTCAGGAGGTGAGTTACTCGCCACAGTATTCCTAGCTTCTGGCCCGCTCTTGTAGCCACTGTGTAAGTGTGGTGTGTCTAGTTGAATTTCTGGGTAATGGTAACCTCCAGGATGTTGATAGTGGGAGATTCAGTTATGGTAATAACATTGACTGTCAAGTGATGGTGATTAAATTGTCTCTTAATTGTCATAGCCTGGTATTTGTGGGGCGAGAATGTCGCTTGTCACTTGTCAGCCCAAGCCTGCATATCGCTCAGATCTTGTTGATGTGAACATGGACAATTTCAGTATCTGAGGAGTCATGAATGGTGCTGAACATTGTGCAATCATCAAAGAACATCTATACCTCTGGTCTTATGACGGAGGGAAGGTCATTGATGAAGCAGCTAAAGATGGTTGGGCCTAGGACATGACCCTGAGGAACTCCTGCAGAGATATCCTGCAGCTGGGATGATTGACCTCCCACATCCATGACCATGTTCCTACGTGTCAGATATGATTACAGCCAGCGGAGAGTTTTTCCCCAATTCCCGCTTAGCAATGGCTCCTTGATGTCACACTCAGACAATGATTATTCCTCCACCTCAACTCACCTCTGGAATTCAGCTCTTTTGTCCATATTTGAACCAAGGCTGTAATGAAGTCAGGAGCTGAGTGGCCCTGGCGGAACCCAAACAAGGTATCACTGAGCAGGTTATTGCTGAGCAGGTGCTGCTTATTGGGCTGTTACTGACACCTTCCATCGCTTTACTGATGATCGAGAGGAGACGGATGGGGTGGTAATTGGGTTGGATTTGTCCTGCTTTTTATGTACAGAACAGACTTGGGTAATTTTTCATATTGTCAGGTAGATACCAGTGTTGTAACTGGACTGGAACAGCTTAGCTCGGGGAGCAGCAAGTTCTGGAGCACAAGTCTTCAGTACCATTCCCGGAATATTGCCAGGGTGCGTAGCCTTTGCAGTGTCCAGTGTCTCCAACTGTTTCTTGATATCACATGGAGTGAATAAAATTGGCTGAAGACTGGTATCTGTAATGCTGGGGACAAGTGGAGGAGGCTGAGATGGATCATCTACTCAGCACTTCTGGCTGAAGATTGCTGCAAATGCTTCAGCCTCATCTTTTCCTGATGTGCTGGGGTCTTCTATCATTGAGGATAGGGATATTTGTGGAGCCTCCTCCTCCAATGAGTTGTTTAATTGGCCACAACCATTCACGAATGGATGTGGCAGGACTGCAGAGCTTCGATCTGATCCATTGGTTGTGGGATCGGTCAGCGCTGTCACTTGCTGCTTTTGCTGTATGGTGTGCAAGTTGTCCTGTTTGGTGGCTTCACCAGGTTGATACCTCATCTTCAGGTATGCCTGGTGCTGCTCCTGGCTTGCCCTCCTGCACTCTTCATTGAACCAGGGTTGATCCTCTGGCTTGATGGTAATAGTTGAGTGGGGGAATATGCCCGGCATGAGGATACTGGTCTGATACATACATGCATACTTTCTTTAAAAAAAGTGCTGTTCAGCTGGGGAGTGATTCAGGGACGCAGATCCCTTCAAAAGACCAAGGTTACAAACAGGAGGCTGGGAGAACTCAACAAGCCAGACAGCATCTGCAGGAAAGGAGAAATTAATGTTTTGGGTATTACCCTTCTTCAAGGCTGGATGTTGGGGTAGGGGGAGCTGCAGATAAAGTTGGGGGGGGGGAGTTGGGGGTATCAGAATGGTGGTAATAGGTAGACACTGGTAGTAGGTATCACTTGGTTGGTCAAGGGAGGGATGAATCTGGTTGGTGGCTGGAATGGAGGAGGTGGTGCTGGTAAGGGAACCAGAGGATGGGTGAGAAGGTTATTTGAAATTGGAGAACTCATGTTGATTCCTCCGGGCTGTAGGTAGCCCAGGCAGAAGGTGCTGTTCTCCAAATTTGCGGTTTGAGTCGCTGCGAACTGGAGGAGGCTAAGGATGGACATGTCGGAGGGGGAGCAGGTGGGGAGTGGGGCGGTGAGTGAAATGGGTGGTGACCAGGAGGTTAGGTTGGCCATTATGGACCAGGCAAAGATGCTTAGCAAAACAGTCAGGTTGTCTATGATTGGTCTCACCAATGTAGAAAAGGCCACATCAGGAGCACCAGATGCAATAGGCGAGGTTGGAGGAGATGCAGGTGAAGCTCTGTCTCACCTGAGAGGATTGCTGAGGGCCCTGGATGGAGGTGAGGGAGATGGTGCATGAGCAGGTGTTGCATCTTTTACAGTTACAGGAAAAGGTACCAGGTGGGTTGGAATGATTGGTGGAGAGCGTGGCATGAACTAATCAGGGGCAAAGGGAGTAGTCCTTGTGGAAGGCAGAGAGGGGTGGGGGGGATGGAAGATGTTCTGGGTGGTGGGGTCTAATTGGAGTTGGCAGAAGTGTTTTGAGAATGATGCTTGGGATGCAGAGGCTGGTGAGTGGAAACACAGAACATAACAGTGCAGTACAGGCTCTTTGGCTCTCGATGTTGTGCCGACATGTGAAACCAAACTGAAGCCCATCTAACCTACACTATTGCATTATCATCCATATGTTTATCCAATGACCATTTAAATGCCCTTAAACTTGGCGAGTCTACTACTGTCGCAGGCAAGGCATTCCACATCCTTACTACTCTGAGTAAAGAACCTACCTCTGGCATCTGTCCTATATCTATCACCCCTCAATTTTAAACAATGTCCCCTCATGCTAGCCATCTCCATCCGAGGAAAAATGCTCTCACTGTCCACCCTATCTAATCCTCTGATCGTCTTGTATGCCTCTATTAAGTTACCTCTTAACCACCTTCTTTCTAAGAAATCAGACTCAAGTCCCTCAGCCTTTCCTCATAAGATCTTCCCTACAGACCAGGCAACATCCTGGAAAATCTCCTCTGCACCCTTTCCAATGCTTCAACATTCTTCCTATAATGTGGCGACCAGAACTGTACGCAGTACTCCAAGTGCGGCCGCACCAGAGTTTTGTACAGCTGCAACATGACCTCATGGCTCCAAAACTCAATCCCTCTACCAATAAAACCTAACACACCATATGCCTTCCTAACAACCCTATCAACCTGGGTGGCAACTTTCAGGGATCTATGTACATGGACACAGAGTTAGGAGACCCTATCTTTATTATGTTTGGAGCGAGGGGAAAGGTTAAGTGCTGTGGAGCAGGGAATGGAGGAGGCACGCTGGAGGGCTGTCTGAGTGAAAAAGAACATTGTTTGTAAAAGGTGGACATCTGGGATGTGAGTGAAATGTCCCCTCATCAGAGCAGACACGTCAGCGACAAGGAATAGGGAAAACTGGATGAAATTTTTGCTGGACTCAGAGTGGGAGGAGACGTAGTCTAGGTAGCTATGGGAATCTGTGGGTTTATAGTAAATGTCAGTCCATAAACTGTCACCAGAAATGGAAATAGAGAAGCCAAAGAAGGGGAAGGGGGTGTCTGGGATAGACCAAGTGAATTTGAGGGTAAGATGAAAGCTGTTGGCAAAGTCAATGAACTGCTCCAGTTCAGCCTGGTGCAGGATGCAGTACCAATACAGTGATTGATGTAACAGTGGAAGAGTTGGGGAACGGTGTACGTACTGAAGAGGGACTATTTGACATAACCGACAAACAGGGAGGCGCAGCTGGGCCCATATGAGTGCCCATGGCCATCCCCTGGATTTGGAGAAAGTGGGAAGAATTGAAGGAAACATTACTAAGGATGAGGACTAATTTGGCGAGGTGGAGGAGGGTATCGTTGGGGGTGGAGGGGTGGAACTGGATGGTCTGTTAGAGAGAAAAAGACTGAGGGCCTGTAGGCTGTCCTTGTGGGGTCTGGACATGTGCAGGGATTGCACATCCTTAGTAAAGATGAAGCACTAGGGGCCAGGGAACTGGAATTTTCCAACAGGATGGAAGGCGTGGTTTGTGTCCCAGATGTAAGTGGGGAGTGCCTAGAACAAGGGGGACGAGAATGGACGGGTGATAGGATGAGATGAATTTAGTGGGGCAGGAGCATGTGGAGACGATGGGTTGGCCGGGTTAGTTGGGCTTGTGGATTCTGGGGAGCAGGTAGAACTGGGCAGTGCAGGGCTGGGGAACTATATGGCTGGAGGCACTGGAGGGGAGGTCACCACAAGTGATCAGGTGATGGACAGTGTGAGACACAGGCTTGATGGGCTATGGTTGGGTCGTGGTCAACAGAGAGATAGGACATAGTGTTGGAGAGTTAGCGATCGGCATCTGTCTCATAGAGGTCCGTAGTTCACACTACCGCCGCCACACGTTTTGTCAGCAGGTTTGATGGTGAAACAGGAATTGATGAGGAGGGAGTGGAGCGTTGCATGTTCGGAAAGGAAGAGATTGGCGTGAGGTAATCAATGTCGCATTGGCATTGAGCAACAAAGAGGTCCAGGGCAGGTAAGAGGCCAGCACGGGGTGCCCGAGAGGAGGAGGAAGGGTCCCGGGAAGGTGGTTGAGAGTCTTTATCGAAGTAGGCAGATTGAGGCAAAGGGTTCTGCGTCGTGGAAGAGCACACTGGTATCTCCCCATGCTATTGGGAGCAAACATTCTCACTAAAACCTTTCCAGTGGGACAGAGGGGAAAGATTGCTTTATTGGGCCTTTCAACCACTGTGTACCAAGGAACTAAGAAGAGGAGAACCTCGCTGTACCTGATCAGGAATGTACATTATCAACACAGTACTGATATCTTGAGGCACGTCAGAGTGGAATGTTGTATGGAGAAAAATTGTGTTCTCTTGCGCACTCTGTAACTTTTCATTTGAAATGTTTTGCCTGGAATGGACAATGTAAATATTCAGACAATTGTCAGGTTTGCTGCAAAGTATACTTTTGGAAACAGCCCCTATCTTTCCAACAACGATTTGACAAAGTCAGCCTTCCAACAGGAGGGATAGATAAAACCTGGTTCGGTGATGGTTGTCTGGAGTGATGTTTGATACACAGTAACATAAATGTTATCGACTCTACGCATGATCAGTCTCTTGCTGAGTGGAAAGGTTGGGTCTGATGCTCTGGAAGGCATCTCACACCCTTGCTAGTCGATCATTTGCTGTCTCATTCCCACATCAGCTCCAAGATGTCCTCTGCCACTGATACCTAGCTGCTCTCTCCCTGGAGTCTGATGAAGCATCCACCATTCCCATTCCATCCCTCCAACTCAGGAGTTCACACTCTTTCCCTTTCACTTCTGCCACATCTGACTTACCCCTGTCACAGCCTCAAAGCCATCCTTGCAAACAAACACAGATGAGTTGCAGTCTAGTCCCAAATTGGAGCTTCACATCCTGATAAGCTTTGGAGAATTAAATCAGTATTTACACTGAATAACACCACCCACAT
The DNA here is from genome assembly GCF_030684315.1 of Stegostoma tigrinum. NCBI lineage: Eukaryota > Metazoa > Chordata > Chondrichthyes > Orectolobiformes > Stegostomatidae > Stegostoma > Stegostoma tigrinum. The sequence continues at coordinate 13,312,315 of NC_081398.1, forward strand.
TCTGATCAGTCCGAGTTTGTTGCTTTCTCCCTTGCTTTGTCATTGAATTGCCTTGGTCTCATCAGGAAATACCAACTTGTCTCTTTCTCCAAAAAACAAACATTTGTGTTTGGACCAGGCATAGGCCATTTGGCCTCTAGGGTCTGCTGTGCCTTTCAATGAATGCTTTGGTGTCACCCTCAGTCCACATTCCTAAGTACCACTGATAACCTTACTTATCAACAATCTCTCCACATCAGTCTCAAACATGTTCAAGGGGACTGCTTCCACTGTTTGTATAGGAAAAGAGTTCTAAAGACTCAACAACCCTTATACTGCAATTCCTCTATAAGAGGAACCATTCTTTCCACATCCACTTGGTCTAGACCCCTCAGAATCTCAGCCATTTCAATTAAGAGGCCACCACACATTTCAGCAGATACAAACCTAATCTGTCTTCAAAAGACAAAACATGCATTCCATATAGTAGTCTGGTAAATTTTCACTGAACTGACACTAACAGAGTTACAACATTCCTCCAACAAATGACCTGTACACACAACTATGCGTCAATGACCTGTATAAAGGAAGCACTACATCCCTACGTATATACACGATTCCCCACGTGACAAATGATCACATGCTGATTTGGTCTTTGAAAGATTTTGAGATCACGTCTAATTTTCAAGCAATGAGGGAAATTGACTGATGTCAAGCTAATTCCATAGTTCAAGGCTGAAGTGACAATGGAGAGCTCGAGCCAGAGAGCAAGCGACAGCGTGGAGTGGTGCACACATGAAAGCGAAAGAGAGACAGAGAAGGGCGCGCGTGCAAGAGACAGAGTGAGAGAGAGAGAGAGAGAGAGAGCAGCGCACGTGAGAGAGAGAGAGAGCGCGAGAGAGAGAGAGCGCGCGAGAGAGAGCGCGAGAGAGAGCGCGAGAGAGAGAGCGCGAGAGAGCGAGCGCGAGAGAGAGCGCGAGAGAGAGAGCGCGAGAGAGCGAGCGCGAGAGAGAGAGCGCGAGAGAGAGACAGCGCGAGAGAGAGAGAGGGCGAGAGAGAGAGAGCGCGAGAGAAAGAGGGCGAGAGAGAGAGAGGGCGAGAGAGAGAGAGGGCGAGAGAGAGAGAGGGCGAGAGAGAGAGAGAGAGAGGGCGAGAGAGAGAGAGGGCGAGAGAGAGAGAGGGCGAGAGAGAGAGAGCGCGAGAGAGAGAGAGAGACAGTCAGAGACAGAGTGTGAGACAGCGCGCGAGAGAGAGCGCGCGAGAGAGAGCGCGCGAGAGAGAGCAACATATGCACAAGAGAGAGAGAGACACAGTGAGACAGAGTGAGAGACAGACAGCGCGCGAGAGAGAGAGAGAGCGCGAGAGAGAGAGAGAGCGCGAGAGAGAGAGAGCGCGAGAGAGAGCGCGAGAGAGAGAGAGAGCGCGAGAGAGAGAGCGCAAGAGAGAGAGAGAGCGCGAGAGAGAGCGCGAGAGCGCTAGAGCGCGAGAGAGAGAGAGAGCGCTAGAGCGAGAGAGAGAGAGAGCGCGAGAGAGAGCAACATATGCACGAGAGAGAGACAGAGAGAGAGTGAAAGACAGTGAGAGAGTGAGAGACAGTGAGACAGAGTGAGAGACAGAGTGTGAGAGAGCGCGAGAGAGAGTGAGCGCGAGAGAGACAGCAACGTATGCACGAGAGAGAGAGAGAGAGACAGTCAGAGACAGAGTGTGAGAGAGCGCGCGAGAGAGAGCGCGCGAGAAAGAGAGCAACATATGCACAAGAGAGAGAGACACACAGTGAGACAGAGTGAGAGACAGAGAGCGCGCGAGAGACAGAGAGCGCGCGAGAGAGAGAGCGCGCGAGAGAGAGAGCGCGCGCGAGAGAGAGAGAGAGCGCGAGAGAGAGAGAGCGCGCGAGAGAGAGAGAGAGAGAGCGCGCGCGAGAGAGAGAGAGAGAGCGCGCGCGAGAGAGAGAGAGAGCGCGCGCGAGAGAGAGAGAGAGAGCGCGCGCGAGAGAGAGAGAGAGAGCGCGCGCGAGAGAGAGAGAGCGCGAGAGAGAGAGACAGCGCGCGAGAGAGAGAGACAGCGCGCGAGAGAGAGAGACAGCGCGCGAGAGAGAGAGAGCGCGCGAGAGAGAGAGAGAGCGCGCGAGAGCGAGAGAGCGCGCGAGAGAGAGAGAGCGCGCGAGAGAGAGAGAGCGCGAGAGAGAGAGAGAGAGCGCGAGAGAGAGAGAGAGAGCGCGAGAGAGAGAGAGAGAGCGCGAGAGAGAGAGAGCGAGAGAGAGAGAGAGACAGCGCGAGAGAGAGGGCGAGAGAGAGAGAGCGCGAGAGAGAGAGCGCGAGAGAGAGACAGCGCGAGAGAGAGAGAGGGCGAGAGAGAGAGAGCGCGAGAGAGAGACAGCGCGAGAGAGAGAGAGCGCGAGAGAGAGAGAGCGCGAGAGAGAGAGAGCGCGAGAGAGAGAGAGCGCGAGAGAGAGAGAGCGCGAGAGAGAGAGAGAGAGCGCGAGAGAGAGAGCGCGAGAGAGAGAGAGGGCGAGAGAGAGAGAGGGCGAGAGAGAGAGAGGGCGAGAGAGAGAGAGGGCGAGAGAGAGAGAGGGCGAGAGAGAGAGGGCGCGAGAGAGAGAGGGCGCGAGAGAGAGAGGGCGAGAGAGAGAGGGCGAGAGAGAGAGAGGGCGAGAGAGAGAGAGGGCGCGAGAGAGAGAGCGCGAGAGAGAGAGAGCGCGAGAGAGAGAGAGCGGCGAGAGAGAGAGAGCGCGAGAGAGAGAGAGCGCGAGAGAGCAACATATGCAAGAGAGAGAGAGAGTGAAAGACAGTGAGAGTGAGAGACAGTGAGACAGAGTGAGAGACAGAGAGTGTGAGAGAGAGCGCGAGAGAGAGAGCGCGAGAGAGACAGCAACATATGCACGAGAGAGAGAGAGAGAGAGACAGTCAGAGACAGAGTGTGAGACAGCGCGCGAGAGACAGCGCGCGAGAGAGAGCGCGCGAGAGAGAGCAACATATGCACGAGAGAGAGAGACACAGTGAGACAGAGTGAGAGACAGACAGCGCGCGAGAGAGAGAGAGAGCGCGAGAGAGAGAGAGAGCGCGAGAGAGAGAGAGCGCGAGAGAGAGAGAGCGCGAGAGAGAGAGAGAGCGCGAGAGAGAGAGAGCGCGAGAGAGAGAGAGCGCGAGAGAGAGAGAGAGCGCGAGAGAGAGAGAGCGCGAGAGAGAGCGCGAGCGCGAGAGAGAGCGAGAGAGAGAGCGCGAGAGAGAGAGAGAGCGCGAGAGAGAGCGCGAGAGAGAGAGCGCGAGAGAGAGAGAGAGCGCGAGAGAGAGAGAGCGTGAGAGAGAGAGAGCGCGAGAGAGAGAGAGCGCGAGAGAGAGAGAGCGCGAGAGAGAGAGAGCACGAGAGAGAGAGAGCACGAGAGAGAGAGAGCACGAGAGAGAGAGAGAGCGCGAGAGAGAGAGCGCGAGAGAGACAGCGCGAGAGAGACAGCGCGAGAGAGACAGCGCGAGAGAGACAGCGCGAGAGAGAGAGAGCGCGAGAGAGAGCGCGAGAGAGAGAGAGCGCGAGAGAGAGAGCGCGAGAGAGAGAGCGCGAGAGAGAGAGCGCGAGAGAGAGAGCGCGAGAGAGAGCGCGAGAGAGAGAGCGCGAGAGAGAGAGAGCGCGAGAGAGAGCGCGAGAGAGAGAGAGCGCGAGAGAGAGAGCGCGAGAGAGAGAGCGCGAGAGAGAGAGCGCGAGAGAGAGAGCGCGAGAGAGAGAGCGCGAGAGAGAGAGCGCGAGAGAGAGAGAGAGCGCGAGAGAGAGAGCGCGAGAGAGAGAGCGCGAGAGAGAGAGCGCGAGAGAGAGAGAGCGCGAGAGAGAGAGAGAGAGAGCGCTAGAGCGAGAGAGAGAGAGAGCGCGAGAGAGAGCAACATATGCACGAGAGAGAGAGAGACAGAGAGAGAGTGAAAGACAGTGAGTGAGAGACAGTGAGACAGAGTGAGAGACAGAGTGTGAGAGAGCGCGAGAGAGAGAGAGCGCGAGAGAGACAGCAACGTATGCACGAGAGAGAGAGAGAGACACAGTCAGAGACAGAGTGTGAGAGAGCGCGCGAGAGAGAGCGCGCGAGAAAGAGAGCAACATATGCACAAGAGAGAGAGAGACACACAGTGAGACAGAGTGAGAGAAAGAGCGCGCGAGAGAGAGAGAGAGAGAGCGCGCGAGAGAGAGAGAGAGAGAGAGCGCGCGAGAGAGAGAGAAAGCGCGAGAGAGAGCGCGCGAGAGAGAGAGAGCGCGCGAGAGAGAGAGAGCGCGCGAGAGAGAGAGAGCGCGCGAGAGAGAGAGCGCGCGAGAGAGAGAGCGCGCGAGAGAGAGCGCGCGAGAGAGAGAGCGCGCGAGAGAGAGAGCGTGCGAGAGAGAGAGAGAGAGCGCGCGAGAGAGAGAGAGAGCGTGCGAGAGAGAGAGAGAGCGTGCGAGAGAGAGCGCGCGAGAGAGAGAGAGCGCGAGAGAGAGAGAGCGCGAGAGAGAGAGAGCGCGAGAGAGAGAGCGCGAGAGAGAGAGAGAGCGCGAGAGAGAGAGAGAGCGCGAGAGAGAGAGAGCGCGAGAGAGAGAGAGAGAGCGCGAGAGAGAGAGAGCGCGAGAGAGACAGCAACATATGCACGAGACAGAGAGAGAGACACAGTGAGACA